>NC_142169.1:27940937-28261250 GCF_029865625.1 Vigna umbellata
CTGACGAGACAATCCTTAAAACTGAATGGGATGTACAATTATAAATTCTACTGCCACCATATGCTCGTGCTAGTGAAACGAATTTTATTCCCAATGGTTATTCGGAAGTAACATAGAAGACAAGCAGGATAAAAAAACGTTGCATTTATGAACATAACTATAGACACAATACATATATATAACTACCGCCACTTCGTATCGTTCTGAATTTCTCTCTCTTTCTCTCTCTCTCTCTCTCTCTCGTGCTTACAGCTCCAGCTCCTAATACAATAATGGCATACGAGCTACAAATGCAGTCATAATTTATCATCAAGAATGGTGGACAACAGAAGTCCTTGCACAAATTCAAACCTCCGAGCGTTCTCTACTTTATCTTCTTCTGACAGCTGTAACTGTTTAGGTTTTCTGTAACAACATAACATTGTCAGACTATAAGTGTTGGAATAGTTGTGAATAACAAAATGAATGAAAAGGTTTCGAAGCAGGGTGACACGATGCTAAAATGATCATAACAGTTCAAGTTATTCCACTAATCACAACTATTGAATGCAGATCGAATTACTCATTATATCTCGATAAATCTAACTTCAAATACGTATTCAAAATGTGACATATAGGTTCCAATTCATGAATACCTGAATGCAAGAAACCGTTACCTATTTTATCAGTCAGTTTTAAAAAAGAAAACGGTAACAAATTTAACCACATATCGAGCATAAGACGCACCCAATACTATAACTATTACACAAACAACCTAAATGTTTCCCATTAATTTTTCAAGAATAGAAGGACATAATAAGATAGCGGTATCAACCTTCCTACCTTTCCAAGAAATGATCTTTTGAGTTTTCTTTTACAAGAGCACCTTGGATGGAAGCAGGAAGTGTTGCACTCAAAGACTCATCAGCAACAAGTGGGCTGAACATAAAAGATGATAACAGAGGATCAGGGTCAGAATTGGAGGAAGCTATGAATGAAGAACCTCCAAGAAGTGACTGCAAGGCTCCATCTCGTAACTCTCTCCTCAACATAGAAAGTGTAGAGCAAGAGCCTCCTTTCCTAACCCTCCTTTTACGCTGCACGTAAACTTTGGTTATGGAAAATCATTTGGCCAAATGAATAGTACTTGAAATCAGAAAGCTACCAAGGCAATGCAGATAGGAAATACGATTTGGGTTCACCTTCCCCATAAGAACGAGAATAGATAGGGACTGGGTAAAGTACTATTGTATTCGTACCCTTTTCTCTGCCCGTATTTAAGAAAAAAATTGCATTTGTCATTATGGTGTGTGGATAAACAACTTTAACCTTCATGCCTGTGCCATTTGAATACCTATATATTTATTCTCATTCCCATTACTGCACACTTCCCTTGTATATAAATCAATAAAAGAAATATTAATTATAAAAATTAATTCTTGAATGAAAGGATATAGTTGATTCCTTCTGTTATTTGTTATAGCACTCAAAACATAGAATGCTATTGTTAACATGCATTTCTGTTGGTTTCTCCAAAAGCACGAAATAAATTGAATGCGTGAATATGTTTATATTATTTAATAGGTTTTGCTAACTTACACTTACTTGTTCTTTTAGAAAGAGTAAGGTTGCAAGTTATAACTGCAAATTTTTTAACATACACCCAATGTGAAACTTGGTAAATTACTCTTTCTAAGTATATAAGTGGGTGAGTTTGCAAATGGGAGAATCAGGCTTGCTAACTTATATCCACTTATCTTTTAAAATGACTTAGTAAGTATAACTAAAAAATTTTAAAACACATCCAAGGTGTATTTGCTAACTTACTCCTTCTAAAACACAAAATGGGTTTAAGTTAGCAAAACCATATAAAAATAAAATAGGTATAGGATAAGTACTATAGTATACTACAAGTCCTCGTCCACAACAAAATTTACAAGTAAATACCTATCGTAGACTCGTCTAGATATCCTACACTCATCCCAATTAGCGGCTATTTATTCTACTCGTTTGTGGCTAATTTTACAGATATTCAAAGTCGGCGCATACTTTGTCATCCCAACACAAAGACTCTTGTTCTACATACATAGTTAACTAAATAGGACAGATTCAACACATGATATATTATTTAACAATGTTGAAATCATAGGAATAACTACACCAAACAATTTGCCACATTTGATAAAGTCTAATACATCAGATAAAACATGCGTACTCGAGTACCACTGTTCTTCATTTCAAACAACATAAACTAATGCTTGCTTAATAGAAACATACTCAAATTGGCTCATAGAAATTTATCACACATTCACTACTCCGCAAGTAGCTGACTTGACCACTCATAATGACGGGAAGACACATGAAAACTCTTCACATGACATTTTACAGGTTTAATTTTTTGTTTTCTCTTTTCCTTTATTAAAAGGACATATGCATGGATATTGAAATTTTATCCATCAACAAATTTTGGTATAGTTTAAATTTATGGAAGGAAAAAATTCGAAAATAAAATGAATCAAGCTTCCTTCCTAAGTTAAAATCAATTTATGGATGACAACCATTTCAAAAGTTATAATATCCTACATTTCAAAAAGCTAAAGTCCGTAAGTTAATTTTAACTTTTCACAAAAAAATCATTCATTTCACTTCATATTTCCTCTATTAAACACGTGCACGACTTTTCAAACTTCACGAGCATTAAACAACTGAACCGTCAACTTAAAATTATCAAATCACTGAAGCAAAGACGAATAGAAACACCATAATCAAGAAACATAAGAACCAAATTGCAAAAAGGATATCCTCAAGAAGCTCCCATGTTGCGTGGTAATATGTCCAATGATATCCATTCCTACCTTTTTGCCACAAACAGGACACACCTCAGTCCACCATTGCCCTTGTTTTCACACTAATTTAGTCTCCTCTTCCAACAGCTGTTATCTTTAGTTTGTGTTATGATGATCATTTTGTAGCAACATCGTTACTGCAAATTGAAATGGATCATATATCTGTGCAAACTTATTGATGTAACAGCTATTCATTCACCCAAATCCAATGACTACTTGTCCAAAACATAAGATGAAATAGGGTTTTCAAGGCTAAACGAGGTAGTTGTTCAAATTGAGATATGATAAGATTCATAGTGCAAGTGATATTCTGTGTTTGTAGAATGAGAAGTGGAATTACAGGAACTTGGTTACTATAAGCACTAACACAATTGCAATCACCATCCATTTTGTGCACTGAAATTATTTGATTTGGATTAGTTTGCTCCCATTCCACGTGCATTTTCTGTTCACATGAGCTGGTGCTACAGGCCACTTTATCACTTTGTTATTACTTCTTCCTAAGTGGCCCACCTACATCCCTCCATTAATTCCTATCCATGCTTCCGTTTAGGGAGCAATGCCTCTCTGTATACTTACTGTGGGGATTTTATTATGTCAGAATCGTGTGTGAAATTTAAAATTTAGTGTCGGTTGAGTCCGTGGAAACCTTGGTTTTGAGAAGTAATACCTACTATTTTCTATGGAAGAAAAAAAAGGTCCATAGTCTTTAGTTGTCATTCCATATATAAGAGTTTTAAATAATGTTTTAGAGTTTGATTGTCAGAAATAAGGTTTGCAGAATGTCCTAAAATGGAAGACAGAATTATAGGCAACAGCAGATTCTATCTTCTTATTTTGGACTTCAAATTACATAAGTAGATGTTATGCATTATCAGCATTATCCTACTTGAAGCTAACATTGTTCATAAGAATGACATTCTTGTTTTCTTCTCACTATGATTGGATTCAAATTTGAAAATTGTTTTTTACAATTTCAGTACACAGTTACAAGTTTTGATGTACAAATAAATTTATGTTTTTTGAACTTTCTTAGCTTTAATTCAGACATGTAATTTTAAACTTATTTCCTGAAAGAATGAGGTTTTACCCAGTTCAGGATAAAACTTACATATGCAGCTCTTTATGTATTTCTGGTATTGTTTTCCATTAGAATCAGTTTTACCTTACTATCCAAACTTATATTCTTCAATGTAAATTTTCATTATGATCATTATTAAAGTTATACTTCAATTGTGATGAAAAACAACAGTGAAGAACATCTAAGTTTTGCTAAACTAATCGTAAATAAGCTGCTGACATGTGTCCTTCATCTTCCTCGGGCCCTCTCACACAATCATTTTGACATGAAAATGTATATCTATGGTACAACAAGCGGGTACTGTTGTTAAAATGTGATGTGATGTGTGTATTACAGCGTTCGTTTCTTTGTTTTAAAGTTAAACAGAACAGATGTTAGATAGAACTGTCATAAGCTAGTAAACATAATTAAGAAGTGTGATTAAACTAATTTCATTTCTCTAGTGAGAAAACTTGGTTCTTTACCTGAAATAAACAGATCTTCAGTCTCTTACTCATTTGCATGCATAGTTTAATTGGATTTATTAATGTTAACAGCTTTGTCTGATATTTTCTTGTGTGAAATGAAATGATTATCTTACTCTAGCAATCGCAATTCAGGTACTCTAAAAGCATTTTATGAAAGAAACTTTATGGTTTTCATGCAAAGAAAAACTTTTAAAAAAATCATAGAAGCAACCCGAAAGATAAGCCATGAGCCGTCAAATTATTTCTGTATCTGATATGACAGAGGTAGGGAAAACTGAAATCAAAGAGGAGATACCATTATCCTTTGCACGAGATTCAAAAATTAAATCTTAGTGAAATGGCGTTGAAATAGGGTAAAAGTGATAGAAACGTTGAAAAAGAAAAGACCAATATCTATGATGTAACACAGAAAGCAAACTACCATGACAAGCCTAAAGAAAAGTACAAGGATGTAGCAGGGATTTTGAAGATGGTGGAAATAGAAAAGAAGATGGCCAGTTCATGCATGATGTGGATAGAAATAGCATGCATAGGTTGCATGTGATGATATTATATATGGTTTTTCTTAGTTGGTGCTGGCAAGTAAGTTCAATCTATCGCTTATAGGTTACGTTGTTGGTTCAGGATGAGATTTATTAGAAAGATGAGTAATCACACAAAAAAAATTGATATTATTCTTTATCTAAAATTTTAAGAAAATGAATTTTTCAACTTTATACAATAACTTTATCATTTCTATTTAACGTGACTCACCCTTATAATCTCGTCCTTGTATACGGTAACATAACACAAAATATAAGAATTGCTGACAAATAACATAACAGGGAACATAGTTGGGTTCCTTAGTTTTTTTTTGGAGTAGAGTCCTGTTTTTTCTTTTTTGTGATTTTAGTTATGTTTTAAATAATCTTACAAAAATTTCTAATTTCCAATTTTATTTACACTTTAATTTATTGCCTATTATTTGATTACACTTCAAACCAAACATGTTTTAAAATACAATAAAAAACATACTTTCATTTATGAAAATGTAAAAGAACAACAAATCAAAATTATAATTTTTCTAAAAGAGAAAGATTAAAAAAATAAAGAGATGAAAATCCCTAGTCAATAGTTGAAAAAGTGTCAGTTTTAATATTTAACAAAAAGAAAAATTACTATTTGCTTCGCGTTTCATTCAAGATTAGCATGTACAAAACTCACTACTAAAAATATTTGTTAACTAATACAACAAAATCAAAAGCCTACAAAAATTATAAAATTTTAATTTAACAGGTTAAATTTGAGATTACTATTGTTTAAATTTTGAAGACTTCACTTTGTGATGCGATGGCATATAAACTGCATTTAGGCATTGTCTAAATTTGTCATCATATAATATATATATATATAATTTTATCATGTTCTTTTTTTCATATACACATCTTTTTTCAATGTTTACTTTTTATAATATATTGGATATTTACGTCATTGTTATTTAGAAATCTATTTTTATATTTATAACTTTTCATTTTTTCAAATTAGATTTTAAACATATTATAACTTTTGGCCATTGTTTTTATTGATTTAAATAAATTAGGCACCAATTATTTTTATAATATTATTCTTCAATGATGGGAATATGATTTTCAGTTAGTGGTCTCTTGGTGTATCAGGAAAAGATGAAAGTTTTATTCGATTGTGTAATATTTTTAATTCTAAAATTTCTCATTTTTAGAGAGAAAAACGTGCTACGACTAAGTTGGTGTGAATAGATGTTATTTCTTCACATAAATTTTGATTTTAGAAATATATTTTATGTCATAATATAGATTCTCTTAGATTTTGATTTAACCTGTTGTATTTTTTTTTGTTGAATTATATGTACTAGAGAAACAAGTGATTGATGAGATATAAGAAATGAACCTAAATGAGATTTTATATTGTCGTAATAATACTTCTTTAAGTAATAACTAATTAACAAGAATTAGTTAATATTCAAATAAATATAAATATAGACACAAATATCACAATACCATTGCTTTAACAAAAACAAAAATAAAAGCTAAAATCCAAATGAGCATCTAGAATAGATGTTAACTTTTACAGAAAAATAGAGACAATTATAATCAAAGTCAGACCGGTTATCCCTACACCAATTTAAGCTTATACGTAGCGTGTTACTTGTTAAGAAATAAACGAATTACCTCCTTGATTCTCACTTTCATGTCTCCTGGATTCCTTAATTAATATCAATTTATAGCAGGAAATTACTTCATTCAGTTCATTGATTACCAAAGACGTGAGAGATTAAAAAAAAACTATTCCATTTAGAACATTGTGAAAACACCTGGTTGTGGTGGTGGTGGTGATTGTGGCATTGGTGGTATTGTTGGTGGTCGTGTTGGTATTCGAGGTGCTGGTGTTGGTTGTGGTGGTGGTGGTGAATGTGGTAGGTAGTGGTATTGGTGTTGATAGTGGTGGTGGTTGTGGTATTGGCATTGGTGGTGGTGGTGGTTGTAGAGGTGGTGGTGGTGGTTGTAGAGGTGGTGGTGGCGGTGATGGAAAAGTTCAGTTACAGCTAAAGAGAAAGTCCAGCAGCCTATCAAACTATTTAAGGTGCATAATTGTTGAGCAGTCGGTAAAGCTCCATGTCGTAAGTTCTCTCGTTTTAGCTTAACAGCTATCACAACAAACGATTGTCCTTTGGTTCCTTGATCTCCAGGTCTCCAATTAGCTCACCATTCGGTGTCAAACCCCGAATTTTAACATCATAATAAACTTCTTCTACTTTTCTTAGGTCATACTTCATGCCTGCCATGTTAAAGGTTGAAAGATATCATGCAAACGGACGGTATCAGTCAACTCCTCTAGAAAAAGTAATATATGCAAACAGTGCAGGTATCTTTGGTGCACGTGTTTTGGGAATGGAGAGTGAGACATATCTGTTATATATATGTATGTGTGTGTGTGTGTCAACATTGAGAATACAAAGACAGTACTATCATTAGGTAGTGTGATGACAATAGAAAGGAAAAGAAAGAAGGCATGGACAAGGTACAAGTAATAACATACCATCAAACTTCTTTCGCAAAAGATCATTGCGAAGATTAAGCATACGAAATGCAGCATGGAGGTCTGTCAAGAACTTTAAGACCTTCTTTGGACAATCGTAATTCCCAGCTGTCACTTGATTCACCACATACCTTGGCTGCAATGTCAAATGAATTGTAAATTAGGTTGCAATAGTCATGATATTTTTTCCTTAAACATACAGAAGTTTGATAATCTGTTGTGTATGTGTAGGTGCATATGGTTAAAAACAGTGTATAGTGAATATCTCCACTATTTTGTGCAGTATGATACGTAAACGTTCAGAGGAAATGAGTTCTTACCAATTCATTAGACATAAAACAGACACCTGCATGATAAAAAATGAATCAATACACATACGACAAAACTATGAAATCGTAATCCGCAAAAACTAGACCTATGGCTCAAATCAAAAGATGGAGTTGGAAGATTTTGGTTGACTAATGTAATCAGGAAAAAAATTAAGAATCATCAGTACTAATGAGATGAGTAATGACTAAATATTGTTAGCTGTTGTAATTCAAACCTCTTTCTGTTTTAGTTAGTTTCTGTTTAGTTGCTCTGTTTCTGTATAAACCTTCTGCATGCCTATATATTCCATGCAGACGTCTCTGTAAAACTCTCTCGTTTTGCTTTATCTTTCTCTTTGCAAACCCTTTGTGTTTTGTGTCATTTTACGTATGTTCCAATAGTGGTATCCAGAGCCAAGGTTCCCTTACCTTGGGCGTGTGGGCTTTTCGTTGTTTCTCTCCAGGCTTCTGTTGTGTCTGGTGGTGTCTTTGTTGTTGTTCAAGATTGTTGTTCTTGGCTCGTGAGAATGGCTGCTGATCTTTCATCATCACAACTTCCAATTTTAACAGATAAAAATTGGAACCGCTGGAGCACCCAGATGAGGGTGGTGTTCCGTGTGCAAGGTGTAAGTGGAGTCATTGAGAAGACAGAGGATGATTCTTCCGACAGAGAAGGACAAGAAAAGGAGTTCAAGCAGAAAGATGATAAAGCGTTGATGCTCATTCATCAATGTGTTGATGACGTCCATTTTGAAAAGATTCAGAACGCGTCTACAGCTAAAGAAGCATGGGGCATCTTGATGCGATGTTATTCGGGAGGAGAAAAAGTTAAGGTGCGACTCCAAGCACTCAGAAGACAGTACGAGCATTTGGAATTGGAGGAAGGTGAACGAATAAATGAGTTTTTCAGTCAAGTCATAACGATCAAGAATCAAATGAAAGCCTGTGGTGAAGAGATTACAGACACGATGGTCATCGAAAAAATCATGAGGTCGTTACCGGAAATGTTTGACCACATAGTTGTTGCCATTGAGGAATCAAGGGACGTTTCTAAACTCAAGATTGAGGAACTTCAAAGTTCTTTAGAAGCCTATGAAATGAGGAAGATTGAAAGGAAGTCTAAACGTGATGATCAAGCTCTGAAAGTCAGATACGTAAAAGGAGAAGAGAAAAGGAAGATCAAGAAATGGGAAGGAAAACCAAGAAAAGGGAAGTGGAAGAAAGAAGGAAACAACGTTGATAATGAAGAACCAGATGAGAAATCCGATACCAGTACATCTGATTCCAAAGACAAGAAAGGTTACAAGAAAGGCTGGAAAAAGAAGAAAGATAAAAGGAATATAGAATGCTTCAATTGTCATAAGTATGGTCACTTTGCGTCTGAGTGTTTTCCAGAGAAATCCAAAGAGAAGAAGAGCAAGGAGAAAGAAGCGCATGTTGCTGAAGAAGACTCGGACACAGAGACAACACTAACTCTGATGGTGTTGACAGCAACAGAATGTACAAATTCTTTAAACAAGACCTGGTATCTCGACTCTTGGATGTTCAAATCACATGACATGCAACAAGGAGTGGCTCGTCAATTTTAATCAGACCAAGAAGAGCAAAGTTAAATTCGCTGATAATAGCACATTAAAGGTTGAAGGTGCAGGAGATGTGGTGATTAATAGAAGGAATGGTTCTCAGGTAGTTATCTCAAATGTGTTGTATGTTCCTGATATGAAATGCAACCTCCTTAGCATTGGGCAATTGGTTGAGAAAGGTTTTACTGTGTTTATGGGCAATCAAAATAAGGTTGAGCTATACGACAGCAAGAATAGATTAGTCTTGATTAGCAATATCTCTCAGAATAGAACATTTCAAGTATGTTTCGATGGAACCGAGAATATACAATGTCTATCAGCAGTGAAGAACGAGGAAAGTTGGAAGTGGCACTTACGATATGGACATTTAAATTTCAGAGACTTGAAAAGGCTCGAAGAAAAGGATATGGTAACAGGTATGCCACATATTTCCATACCAGATGATGCCTGTAAGTCTTGTTTGGCAGGCAAGCAACCCAGAAAAGTTTTTCGATCTGAAATAGAGATGAGATCAAAAGGATGCCTTGATATCATACATGCGGACATTTGTGGTCCTTTAGATACACCATCTCTTGGTGGAAATAGGTATTTTATCGTGTTCGTGGATGAATTCAGCAGAATGTGTTGGGTTTATATGATCAAATTGAAAGGAGAAGCTCTTGATGTGTTCAAGAAGTATATTGTTGGTGTGGAAAGAGAAAGTGGAAAGACGTTGAAGGTTCTTAGAATTGATGGTGGAGGTGAGTTTACCTCTTATGCGTTTGAAGATTTCTGCCAAAAGAAAGGTATAAGTCATGAAGTTACTGCTCCATATACCCCACAACATAATGCTCTGGTAGAAAGGAGAAACCGCACTATCCTGAATACTGCAAGATGTTTGATGAAAGAAAAGAACGTGCCACGTGATTTCTGGGCAGAGGCAGTAGCTACAGCTGTATACCTCTTAAACAGATGTCCTACAAAGCGTATCAAAGGAAAGGTGCCTCTCGAAGTATGGACAGGTAACACACCTTCTGTAAAGCATTTAAAAATCTTTGGTTCCCTTGCGTTTGTTCATGTTGCAGATCAGAAACGTACCAAACTTGAAGACAAGAGTGAACCTATGGTGTTCATGGGATATCATCCCACTGGAGCGTACAAGCTCTACAATCCAAGGAAGCAAAAAATGGTCATCAGCAGGGATGTGCTTGTGTTAGAAAAGGAAACCTGGGACTGGAGCTGCATGCATAAGAATCCTAAAAGAATCTTGATACGAGAAATTCTCGAAAATCATGAAGAAGAAGAAGGAACAAAGGTTGTACCTGAAACTGAGGATGACTCTGCTGAGAACATCAGTGTTGAAGTTGGTAATCAACGACCCAGAAGGCAGATTGTGAGATCCTCAAGATTTTCCGATTATGAGACGTACTCAGATTCTGCTATTGATGAGGAAGGGAGTCTAATCCACATAGCTCTAATGGCAGAGGCAGAGCCTGTGAGTGTTGATGATGCGCTGAAACAACCTGTTTGGAAGAATGCAATGATGGAAGAACTGAACTCCATTGAAAGGAACAACACGTGGCGCTTAGTTGATCTCCCACCTGGAAAATGTAGCATTGGTGTCAAATGGATATTCAAGAGAAAGCTAAATCCAGATGGCTCGGTGTCAAAGTATAAGGCACGTCTCGTTGCCAGGGGATTTTTGCAGAAGAAGGGCATTGATTTTGACGAGGTTTTCGCGCCAGTGGCGAGATTGGAAACCATTCGTGTGGTGGTGGCAATTGCTTGTGCTCGAAGATGGCAGATCTATCAGCTTGATGTCAAGTCTGCCTTTCTTCATGGAGTGTTGGAAGAAGAGGTTTACGTACAACAACCTCCAGGCTTTAAGATTAAGAATGATGAGAGAAAGGTTTATAGGTTGCAGAAAGCCTTGTATGGTCTGCGCCAAGCACCCAGAGCTTGGAATAAGAGGATTGACTCTTCTCTGATAAATCAAGGATTTGAAAAATGCAAGGTTGAACACAGTGTCTACGTGAAAGAAACATCAAAAGGTAATATGTTAATTGTTTGTTTATACGTAGATGACTTACTTGTTATGAGAAATAGAGAAGATTGGGAGAAAATATCCCTTGTGTGTTTTGCATACACATAGGGTAATTTATTTATATTGTAAGATATGGGCCAATGCCCTTAATACAGAATAGACTAAGCCCAAATAACAGAAACACACATCTTAACATCTAACACTTGTAACAGGATCAAGGCTGGAGGATGTAGATGAATTCAAGATGAACATGAAAAGAGACTTCGATATGACAGATTTGGGAGAACTCTATTATTTCCTCGAAATGGAGTTCACACGGTCTGAAAGAGGTATTGTTATGCACCAACAGAAGTATGCAAATGAAATACTTGAGAGATTTCAAATGCACCAGTGCAATGCAGCTCAAAGTCCTTTAGAGGCAAATATAAAACTTGGGAATAACGATGCTGAAGAGTATGCAGATGCCACAAAATACAAACAGGTTGTTGGGTCGTTAAGATTTTTGTGTAATAGTAGATCTGATTTAATGTTTAGTGTAGGCTTGATAAGCAGGTTCATGTGCCAACCAAGGAAAAGTCATATGGACTCTACCAAGCGTATTCTCAGATATGTCAAAGGCACCACTGGCTATGGAATATTGTTTCCCTTTGGAAACCAGGAAAGTTGTTTGAAGATCACAGGTTTTTGCGATTCTGACTATGGTGGTGACACTGTTGAGAGGAGAAGTACTTCCGGGTTCATATACTTCATTAATGGAGCACCCATCTCATGGTCATCCAAGAAGCAAACGGTCGTTGCTCTGTCCAGTTGCGAAGCCGAGTATGTTGCAGGTTGCTATGCTGCATGCCAAGGAGTTTGGCTTGAAGAATTATTGTCTGAGCTGAGAATTGTTTTGGAGGAACCTGTGGAGCTGAGAATGGACAATACTTCGGCCATAAACCTTGCCAGGAATCCTGTCAGCCACGGGAGGAGCAAACACATTGAAGTGAAATTTCACTTCTTACGTGATGTTGTTAACAAGGAAAGGATCAAGTTGACATACTGCAAGACTTTGGAACAATTGGCAGATCTATGTACCAAGTCTTTAGCCATTGATAAGTTCGTGAATATGCGATCAAAAATTGGAATGGTGTCCTTCGAGAATTTGAATTAAGGGAGAGTGTTAGCTGTTGTAATTCAAACCTCTTTCTGTTTTAGTTAGTTTCTGTTTAGTTGCTCTGTTTCTGTATAAACCTTCTGCATGCCTATATATTCCATGCAGACGTCTCTGTAAAACTCTCTCGTTTTGCTTTATCTTTCTCTTTGCAAACCCTTTGTGTTTTGTGTCATTTTACGTATGTTCCAATAAATATAACACTAACGTACACATTTGGTTATTGATCCGTTGTCCCGGAAATCCCACTTATTATAACCGCCATACCCGTGTTTTTTTAAAATTATAACCATATTTAAGTTGACCACGCCCCCTGAAGGAAGCTAGCCCGAGAAAATGCGCAATAGGATCATATTCATCTCCAGAAACGATTATTACACAGTTAATGCTAAACAAGTACATGTTTTAAAAGACTCACCTATTAAGTAGTCTTCAACGTCTAGACCGAAGTCTGAACCCACTGCAAAACAACAATTAGATACAGAATTACTAAATCTCAGTGACTAGGAATGAATGGTAAGTAGTTGACATCATGGCAAAGAAACAGGGAGGAAAAAATAACACAATTTGCATCCACTTATTCTGAGTGACAAAAGACAATTGCGGTATGGCGCATATAGAAGATAAGTAGACAAATTCCCATAAACTATCGACCATACAAGATTACCACAATCCTAAGTTAAATGCGTCTTAGAATTTAAAAAAGCGTTGCAAAAGGTTCGAAAATTTAACTGTCCAAAAGATGCTTAGTTCTCTGATTTAGATGTTAAAACCCCGTGTTATTGGAAATCTACACAAGGCAAGACACTTATATATAAAACAAAGAATTCAATGGCATTTGAGGCTATAAAACCTTTGATTGAATGGAAGCATCTGGCACTTCTAACATATATAGGGCATACTTCAAATTTGAAAGAGTATTAAGACATACACCCAAGTTTTTCCTCAGCCTCTTTGTGCTCGAGAAGGCTTCCTGTTTCTAGCCAGTGCATGAACGTAAGCATCGAAACTACAGTCTGTGTTTCACTCTTCCAATCACCATGATACCTACATTACACAAGAAAAAGGCAAAATTACAAAGACACAAAAAAATAAAACATAAATAAAAGATTAATAGTTCCTCCGAATTTAATCACCTATAGTATTGCCCAGAGCTTCCTCCAAGAACTTCAGCAAGCTCCTTATACTGTTCCTTTAACACATTGACCTGAGACTTGGCCTTCTCTAAAAGCCCTGTTCGAACCCAAAAAATCAAATATTCATGAGATAATGACAGAATGCATTGCCTTGCTACAATGAACTAAACCATAAACAACTATAAACTTAACACACTTCAACCCTCAAAATTCATCTCAAACTTGCAATGGATAACAAAAAAGTCTCTTTGTATGAAACCAGAAATTGCGGAATACATGTTTAAGTCTTGACGCTTTCTATTTAACACTCGAGCCATAAAAAACAAATCCATTTGCAAGTGCGTGAAAGAGATGGGGATACTAATGTAGTTAGGGCTAAGAAAAGCAGAGGAGCACAGTGTGTTCGGTAGTACCGGGTGTGGGGCGAGATTGATGAACGAGAAGAAGAGTGGCATAGATGAGCCTAGTGGAAGACTCAATCTCCGAAACGACGCTTCGAATTCTGTCCCGGAGCGTTCCAGATTGTTCCAGCTGAACCCTAAACGAGTCGAATTGCTTCTCTAGCGACGACTGAGGCTCCGCCATTGAGGAGGAGAAGCATGAAACGGGGACTGAAAGGCGAAACGTTTCGGGTCTCCAAAACGGAGATACGAGAAGGAGAGGATCAGGGTTTAAGGAACGAGAAAAGACGTGGCAGTAGGGAGCCACGTTTCGAAACGCCGGTTTCATATATTGCATGGTATTAATGTGAAGGTTTCCGTTTTCCCTTTTCTTTTTGTGCATGCGTAGTGGCGCTCTCCTATATGTTCAAATTTGTTATTTACATTTTTTTTTCTTTTCAATTCAACTCAAAATTGTTAATTGCATAAAAAACGTTACATTGAATTTGGATTATTTTAACTAAAATATTAACATGTCCTAAGTGACATATGTTACATTTTTATATCAAAGTTGTCACAACATTACATAAGTTTCAAGAGTTTGACACAAAATAAATCACTCCAAATTAAACTAGTTTTAATACAATATTATTTTAAAACAAAAATTCTTAAACTTTGTAAATAACTTGTTTTATGCATAACTTGTTTAATTTACGGTCATTTATTTTGAAAGAAAAGTATCATTTCAATGTATTGATGAATATTTTTTTTAATTTAAAAATTTTAAAAATAGTTTAGATAAAACAACAATTAAAGAAGTAGGGCATTAATAACTCAAAACAAACAATCTAGAATAATGATAATCTTGCATTAGTTTAAATGTATTAGACTATTATGTATGAAGTTCATGAAGTAGGAAGAATGTTTAAGAAGGGAATAACTTAAAATGGAATAACAAACTACACATGCATATGTAAATAAACTTATAGCAAATTTAGGACTTCAAATATCATTTCATAATCAAGCAATTCATTCAATTGTATTTTAATAGAAGAAATTATAAACAACTCATTATTTTACATGTTGTTTTATTTAAACTTAGTTATAATATATAATAAAAAGTGTGAAGATAATAATTTTTATTTGTAAAAATTACATAGGCAGCTCAAATTTCTTTTATGCAAATTTCGGTTCGGATTACTGGTACCCACCCCCAACAACAACCTTACGAGCCTCCTTGATAGTTAGTGTTTTCATAATTTCATTGTCTTGCTTAACATCTTTGTCTCTTCTTTTTTTCGCAAAAAAGTAGTTAGTGCTTAGAACATAAGAGGTGTTAATTTTTGATGGGCCACTTCTACTCCATCTTTTATTAAGATTCTGTTGTAGAGACTCCCAAACGAGGGACCAATAAAAAGTCTCAATTTCCGAGATTCATTCTCAAATGAGTTAGGATTATGATCAAGAGGTAAGTTTGGTTTCGACAAAATATTTTAATTAAATTTTAAAAATAATATTATAAGTTTTTGTCAAAGATCGAGTAGAGTCTTTTCAAGTTGATCCGAATTAAAGATCAAAATGGACTGGCTCAGAAGGCTAAGATGGATTGGCATGGGTCAACGACTAAGACAGACCAGATTAGATTGATTGTTGAGATGTGCAAGCCTTGATTAAAGGTTTATACGATCTGACCTAGGCCAAACACCACTATGGATGGACTCGGGTCATAGGCTAAGATGGGTTAGTTTGAGTCGAAGGTCAAGACATGTTGATCAGGGGCCGAAGGTTGAGACATGCTATCCTAAAACGAAGGTCAAGACGAGCCGATTCGAACTAAAGGCCAAGATGGGTGGCTTCATGCCAAAGGTCGAGATGAGTCAAATAAGATCAAAGGTTAAGATGGGATCCCTCAGTTTGAAAGTGAAGATATGCCAACTTGGATCGAAGGCCAATATAGACCGATTCGATTTAAAGGCCAAGAAAAATCGTACATGAACGATTATCAAGACGGACAAACTCATGTCTAAAGTCCAGATGGCTTAAAGGCCAACCACGATCAAAGGCCGAAACAGGTTGACCAAGACCAAATGTAGGGATAGGCCGATGAAGATTGAGACGGACTAACACGATAAAGGATGATAAGGGTCGACAGATTCTGAAGGCCGTGATTGGACGACATGGGTTGAAAGTCAAGACTAATAGGCTCAAACCAAAATCCAAGACAAGTCGACCCGGGCCGAAAGTCAAGACGGACTGGTTCGAGCTGAACTTCCAAACTTCCTGGCCCTAAGTCGAAGGCTGAGACGGACTAGCCTATACTAAAGATTGAGACTGGCTGACTTAAACCAAAGGTCGAGACTAGCCTCCGAAGCAATTATCGAGACATGTTGACTCAGTCATGTATTAACAAATATCAATCCTCAATTATTTGGTTGAATGTTATTTAGTTGAATGTTGTAATATATTTTAAAAGATAATTTATACTTTTTGTTTAGAAAAAGAGAGTCTATGATATGATTCAGAAAGATTCTGTAATATCTTTTATCCCATCAACTTTTTAATGGAATGTTTTTTAATTATCTAGATTTTTTTAACCCTAATTAACGTAGGTCAAGACAAATTAACAGTTTTGAATCATATGTTAAGAGAAATCACAACCTCAAAATAAAAAATTTATCAAACCAATAGACTGGTAATAAGAATTTTCAAAATATCATGATATTAAAAACGATATTTAGTTCATCCAACTTAGACAATAAATGAGTTTTTTTTTATATAGTTTATCAATATTTATGTAACTGTGATTACGGGCATTTTGGGTTCAATATAAGGGGAATTCCCCCAAAACTTTTGATTATGGGCAGAACTTAAGTTTTGACAAAAATACTTTTCAAGACTTTATGTACACAATGATGGAAACAAAATAGGCAACCCTCAATTGTTGACAATTGATGTTCATGAACTTCTATTTGAGATTTTAAACTAAAAAAAGAAAAAAACATTACAGGTCTAAGCAATTTCAGAGTATATAAAATATGAAATGTTGGATAAGATCCAACTGTGTAAGTGTAGTTAGGCAGAGGTGATGCTCATTGGCCTTGTTATTTGTTTTTAAAAACGATAAGGGGGAGAATTTGCCTTATTACTTACTTTATACTTGTTTAAAAAGTACCAATGATTTCTTTTATTTTAAAATATAAAAAAAATAATAAATTTGACCTTAAAATAAAAATATTAATATAAAGAAGTTACATAACAAAATATCAATTTCAACAAATTAAAATGATTTTAATTTCATAAGTCAAAAAATACAAATATATAAAATTAATTTTTATACTTCTTTTAATTGTTAATATTTTCTAACTAATTGTCAATTGATTTAAAAGAAATCGATAAAAATCGCATGAAAGGGGTATAATTTGGAAAATCAATTTGGAATAAATTTATTTTTACTATTTTCTCTTATAAAGATTATATTTTAAAAATATTACACCTTGTTTTCTTTGTAACACGACTGGAATTATCTTTATGAACAAGATACACTCTTTGCAATGTCTCTGCAGAAAAATAGTAAATTAATTACTCTGCCATTTATGCAGTCAAACACTAAAGACTTTAACATGAAAGGAAGAAGAGTGGTGGAAGGTTCACCATGACATGACTATGACGAAGAAATGAAATTGCATTAATTTGATTGTTGCTATCTTAACTTTTTCTATTTTATTCGTTTTCATTCAGTTGTGCTTCTTCCACGTTCCTTCCAAAGTTACATTTTCTTTTCTTTGACGTTTTGGATAAGTTATTTCATTTCGTCCAAATTCTGCGTATATTCAGTTATCCACTTCACTATCCACTGTTCTTTTGATTAGTTTAAGAGAACTGTATGGACCCGAATATTTACAAAAAAATATGTTCTCTCAAGTTATTGTGATTTTCACACTTTATTTAATGCATTCTGCTTACAATTTTATAAACAGTGTTAAAAATTATATTAATTAATGTATTACTAACGTTTTTGTTATATTTTAAATACATGTATCACTTTATGACAACAGGGAACTTAAGTTTGATGATACAGGCTGTTTCTTCCTTCTCTTACGGCACCATTATGAGTATTATAAAAGAGTGTTACAGGAGTCTGTTTTTATTATATTTACTTTACAACATTGTTTTTTTTTTCAATGTAAGAAATTTATAATTTTTTTTATAATTTAAGCATTATATTAGAATTAAATTTTAATTTTGATTTTAAAACTCATTGTTTCAACATTTAGGTTCTTAAATTCAAGAGTCACTCTTCTCAAAGCTCATAGATTACACCAGGAATGGTTACTATTATAGTCAAATCCAAAACAACACCCTTTTCACACTATTTTTTTCTTCTCAACATGTTTAGTACTTACTTTATTAGGCTGAACTTTTGTTCGGTAAACTAAGGTGACCAAGCCAGCAGCTGCTGCCGTGTGTAAAACTTCTCTTATACACTTTCTTTCTCCTTTCACTCTCTAAAGTCTCCACTTTTGGAGGCAAATGAAATGGTGCTGGTCCTCTTCGGAATCTTGACCCAAAGGGGACTGCCAACGTCTCACTTCTGTTAGATCAAAAGTTTCCTTTTTGCACCAACCGGAGGTGAGTTTCACCCCCAAAAATCTCTCCTTTTCTAGTTTTTCCTTTTGTATAAGGGTGCATGCAACTGATCCCATATGATCCTTAATACGATTCAAACGGTGCTGGGCTTCTACACTTTCAGATTGTGATATGGATGACCAATTTGGACGCTTTCTATTCTAATCTTATTTCCCAAAAAGAAAATTTTGTTTTCATTACCAATTTTTAATCTTTTGTAGTTTCAAATTTTGACTTATCTGGTACGGGTTGATGGTTTCTGTCAGTATTTCTGAGAATATGGAGATTTGGTACGCCCCAAAGACAAAAAATTGAAAATTCATTATGTATTTCCCAAAAGTAAAACTTAGTTTTTGTTAGTATTTATGGTCAATTGGGCTACTTCCTAGATTGTGATTGGTTATCTGAAACCTTCTGACTTGTTTAACTTTTGTTGAGGGTAAAAGAAACATGGAACATTGATTAAAAACGTTTATATGTGGATTATCTGAAATTGGAGACGTTGATGACTGGGGGAATTAGGCCGACATGGATTTTTTAGAAGGTGTTTGATGATATGGTTATTTGAAGGAATTTTTTTTCTTTCTGAATTCAATTTGAGGATTCTTCATCATATATGTCTTTACATTGGATGCGATGTTGCTTCTAAATGAATATCGAAATCTCAACATTCTCTTCTGAAAATGAAAATGCAGTCTAGTCAGCAGCCATGAAGTGTTTTACATTCTCCTATGGAGAGAAAAAAGAAGAGCCAAAAGGCTTGCCGTCAACATCGAGCCGGTCAGAGAATTCCATGTATGGTGATATTAGAAGATCTGGTTCTGAGTTAAATTCTCAGGAAGTTTCAGACAATGGCAGCACAGAATCTCTCAGGAGGAATGCAATATCCAGTTTGTCCCAGAGGTCCAGCAACCTCAGAGTGTTTACTGTTTCTGAACTGAAATCAGCCACAAGGAATTTCAGTCGCTCTGTTATGATCGGAGAGGGCGGCTTTGGGTGTGTCTACCTGGGATTGATTAAAAGTGTGGAGGTCCCCTCTGGAAGAATTGAAGTTGCTGTTAAACAGCTTAGTAAAAGGGGAATGCAGGTGAGGGTGTAGCTTTTTTTTTATTTTTATCTTAGGTCCTCTCCAATGTAAGGTCATCTTACTGTATGTTTTCATCGCATACTTTAAATTTTCTTGGGAGAAAAACCTTCAAATTCTTACATTTTGTTATCCCTAGTTGAGGCTGGAAGATTTCTGTTGTCAAGTAAGTGGTTGTTTGATTTTTGCATTGCATACATCCGATGCACATATTTAATGTTAACTACAGAAGCCATGAAGAGTAGCTTCTCTGTTGATATAAATTTGATGTGCGTTCCCAAATACACTGACATGCTATGGTTGCTACTGAAGATATGAATTATTTGTTTCTATGTATTGTTTTCTCCGCTTTAATTTTTGGTACTCTACTTTTGGCTTGTAGGGGCACAGGGAATGGGTGACAGAAGTGAATGTTCTGGGTGTTGTTGAGCATCCGAATCTTGTGAAACTAGTGGGTTATTGTGCAGATGATGATGAAAGAGGAATCCAGCGGCTTCTGATTTATGAATACATGCCTAACAGAAGTGTGGAACACCA
This sequence comes from Vigna umbellata, assembly GCF_029865625.1. Taxonomy (NCBI): domain Eukaryota; kingdom Viridiplantae; phylum Streptophyta; class Magnoliopsida; order Fabales; family Fabaceae; genus Vigna; species Vigna umbellata. The sequence continues at coordinate 27,961,195 of NC_142169.1, forward strand.
TTTATCCCATCGATCAGAAGCTCCTCTCTCATGGAGTAGGAGATTGAAAATAGCACGAGATGCAGCTCGTGGATTAACATACCTGCATGAAGAAATGGGTTTTCAGGTATAGGTTTGTGGCACAAGTTTCATAAATTCCTATTCAATTTAATAAGCCTTTGTCTACAAATCTTTTGCTGCACATTTATATAACCCAGATGGCCACATCCCCAAAGGAAAAAGGTGAATTACTCTGTCCTCACCGAAAAGATGCTAACACTATACTTTCCTCTCACACTCTTTTATGTTAACATTTAAACTCCCTCCCTTATGACATGAAATGTGTTAGTCCATTTAATGCAAACAACTACTAATGAGTTTCCCACGGACATTTTTCCTCTGTAAAACTTTAGCTAGTTTTGAGCATCCTATCATCGCCTTTACACGGACTTTAGGACTTTAAATGATGAAGTGATGTTTTTAGACACCCTTGTTAATGGCTTTGGAACTTAAAATCTTTATTTCATCTTCTAGCATTCCAGAGTCTACCTACTAAGCTAAAAGGTTGTTTGTTATCTGATACATTTTTTCATATATGGGAATCATGAATCGTAGGAATTATAATACTCATGAATGACTAAATTCTATTTGGTTAATAAAAAATATTGCTAGAAATATTCATGCTGTGTTTCTAGAAATTTCCTAAACTCTTTAATTCATTACTGTGTTAAATGATGTAATAAGGCTAACATGGTGTTTTTCTCATTAAAATTTTTATTTAATTCAGAAAAGTTAGCTTCCTACCTTCTTTCGTAAGAATCTTTTTGTGAGGATGTTATTTTTTCTTAAAGTAAACCAAGCATAGAAAATATAGTTTACCAATTTCAGAAAACCGGGAAACTAAAATTTTTCTTTCTACTAGACATCACCTAAGGATCACAAAGATAGAAAACTAGTTGTAAGGGGCTTGTTCACGTTAAAGTAGACTAAAGCATAAAACATGTAAATCTCTTGGGGAAGGCACTGTAATTTAAGCATATCTCATGAAAGAGAAGTGTAATTTAGCTAAAAAAGAAGAAAGGTATCTGGGAGGAGTTAATTTGAGTACTTTGATCAATGTCATGTTTAATTTATTTACCATTCATATCTCGGTGCAGTAAATGCCATGCTAACTATGTACTCATCATGCAGATAATTTTCAGAGATTTCAAATCTTCAAATATCCTTTTGGATGAACAATGGAATGCAAAGCTCTCAGACTTTGGGTTGGCAAGGTTGGGACCATCGGATGGACTGACTCATGTCTCAACAGCGGTATGGCTTTGTGTACTATTAATCCATGATTTTTTAAATAGATATTGCTAACATATTAAGACTGGTAATTGCCTTTAATCGTTTTAATTCACATGAGAAAATAGAGAAATTCAATATAAGACTAGGGGTAAATCTTTAGTCGTCTGTAGATCGAGTGGGGCTGGATAACATTGTGAAAAATATGAAGTATAATAGAATGAATCTTGATTCAGTTCTGAAAATCGTAAGAAATAACCATCTATAGAAGCTAAATGTGTGTAAAAAATTGAGTTAGTTTCTTGATTATTCTTACAGAGTGATTAGGACCTAACTCAATCCTACAAAATCACTTTGTGAGGTGAGGATTATATCCATTTATATACTATATTTTGATATTATCTATAGTTGATATGAGATTTTAAGTTTTCTCCAATACACTTCCTCATATACTATTGGACTTCATATGTATGTAACATGGCGAGTAATCCTTTTAGATAGACTCTAATATAACATAAAGAAAGGAGAAGCTTTATTAATTCTGAATGATGCAAAAGCTACCTTATGAGGGTCAACAAAAGCTATTATATCTGTACAAAAAAGATACTAGCTATGGTTAATAGATTACAGTTAACTAACAATAGCACATACATAGTCTAGAAGCCATCTAATGACTATTTTGTATCTAAATAAAGCAGAAAACAAAAATTATAACAGCAAATAATGTGTACTCTATTAATGTTTACTCGAATAATCTATAGTCTAATACAATACTCAATCTAAATTCAGCTTTCATTTTATCACTGTTATTTCAACATGGGCATGCAGATGGTTAAGTTGCCCCCTTTTGGCACCCCCTTTTGTTGTTCAAGTGTGTAACATATTGCTCAACAGCACCCAACCATAAAAAATTGGAATCCAATGACCATATTACTTGTGTTCATATATGGCTGTCTGTGCTTCTCAGGTTGTAGGAACAATGGGATATGCATCTCCAGAATATGTTCAAACTGGACGTCTAACATCAAAGAATGACGTGTGGAGCTACGGTGTCTTCCTTTATGAACTCATCACCGGTAGGCGCCCTATAGATCGAAATCGCCCCAGGGGTGAGCAGAAGCTCTTGGAATGGATAAGGCCATACCTATCAGATGGGAGAAAATTTCAACTAATATTAGACCCAAGACTAGATAAGAAACAAATCTTCAAATCAGCCCATAGACTTTCTATGATAGCAAACCGATGCTTGGTAAAAAATCCAAAGAATCGCCCAAAGATGAGTGAGGTATTGGAAATGGTGAATGGGATGTTAGAATCTTCCTCACCCCGTTCCAGTCCACCATTGCCCTTGAGGAGTGTGGCAAGAGTGGAAACTTCCCAGGATACTGAAACAAATAACAAGAAACGGACCATGGATCAGAAGCCTGGAGAAAGTAATTGGTTTGCTAGGATGTGGAGACCAAAGCTTGTTAGAACATGTTGATTATTGCAATTTAAAGCCGTCAAGCCTGAGCAAAATTTCTTCATGATTAGACAAGAGCTCATGCATGATATGGTGTCTCCAGCCATGCTACCATAAACAATGTGTGCAACTTTTCCCTTAATAGGATGTGTATAAATCTGCCATCACATACCACTTACCAAGTACCATAGGTGTTTCTTTCTTGTCAAGTTATTGAGGAAATTTTCTGCGATGATTTATGAACTTAAGGAGAGACGACAGGTTTCTGATGTAAAATAGTTTAGCTATGGTTTTAAATTAATCTTTAGCCTCATCTTGTAATTTTTCTACTTCTGTTAGAGGTCCCTGGAAGTTCTGCAGTCTCTGCAACAAATGCATAAAATGCATGAATGATTCTTGCCCAAGATCAGAAGCCAAGAAATTAATCCTACTTGGAAATCACCTTATCCTTGAGTTTCTTTGGTTGAACTGATATAGGTTTAAAATGACGTGAACTTGTGATTGTTGAGATATTTTGTGTGCTCTTAAAATGTGCATGAATGATTATTCTGATAATTTATTTATATATGTTGATTTTGTCTGTGTAAGTTTTTAATATTATATCAAATCATCATGTAACAATGTCACAATCAATGGTACCTGACTTAAAACCAAAGTAAAAAAGGGTTTCATTGCCTTTCTGACATGAATATCGCCTAAATTCCAAGCAGCAGCATCCAGCCATTATTAGTAAGTCATAAGGGGAATCCATTAACAATTGAATAGTTTTTTATGTGAGAAATAATTTTAAAATAACTCAGTTTTAATTGTTTTTTAAAACTTATATAATCAAATCACTGTATAAATATGAAATTATTATTAATAATGGAATTTATATGTAAAATGACCCAACATTGAGGATGAATAATTTATTTGCTAAGCTTTAAGATTTTACTTATGATGAAAAGAAAAAAGTTATTTCCCAGATTAAAAAAGACTTTTTTTATCGCATTAATAATCTTACCGAAAACTATTTCTTAAAAACAAAAACTTTGATCCTTAAAAAGCCCTCCTAAAACTAATCTTATCAAATATGCTCCCAATACAAAAATGCTGGCCGTTTATACTAATCAACTGATTGTAATTAACATTGAATTCTCCAAACTGTAGTGAATATTAGTTAAGTGATTTTAGACAAATCTTTATATGTTTTGGTTATATGTTAAAAGAATGATTGAGTTAAAAAAAATTTAGACAGTTCTTATCTCACACTGGTTATGATCAAATTACACAGAACTTACTAATTGTTACATAATCTCATCAATGTTTATCCAAACACAGGACATGCAGGTCACGAATAAGCTAGAGCTGGAAGTTTCATGTCAATGTGTATAGCTGTTTATGAACTCATTACAAAGAGAAGACTTCATAACTGGAAGCATGCTATGATTGGTAAGAACTGATGCATATTTTACAGTGGCATGTTGTGACAGAAAATGTGCAGCCTTTTTATCTGATCTTAGAGATGTGTATAAATCTGGCACGTGGGAGCATATGGGTGGTGCTTCTGTCTTGTCAAGGCAATTGAGGAAATTGATTATGAATCTCATGGGAGACTATAGGTTTCCATGGAAGACACTGTAGGCATCTTGGCTGACACTAGTGCTGCTTCTATCTGTTCTACTTTTCGGAGAAATCATAATTGCTGGAAAGTAACCACTCAAGAGAAAATGGCTGTAAAAGTCTAGCTATAGTTTTAAACAAATCTTCATCAAGATATTCTGGTTTTACTACTTCCATGAGAGTTCTCCACAGATTTTGCAGGGTCCTACATGCATAAACATATTTCATCTTTAACGTTGTTCTCAACACAATATACACATTTCCATAGTAAATGTATAATTAGCACCAATTGAAATAAATAGATGATGTATAAGGTTATAAATAAGAGAGTTTATGTAAATTCGTGTCACTAAAGTAAAGTCGACTAGTTCATAAACTTGCAAGAGTTTATTTTAGATAAAAAAAATTATATAAATAATATCTTAATTTAAATAAGTCTACAAAATGATATAATTTTAAATAAATAAAATTTATAGATATATTATTCATAAAAATAAATATTATAAAACATAAATATTTGGATATTGTTATTAGTTTTGATGCATTTCATTAAATATATAATAAAAAAAGAATTGTAGCAATCAATTTTCTTAATTTTTCTCATTTTCAAGCTCGCAGAATCATTTCAAACTCGCGATTCTATATGATGCTACCGATTTCATAGTCAATTATACCAAGTTTATGCAGAAAACGAGTTTACTTCCGAGTTAACTTGGAAGCCATGTTTGATAACCATGTACAAGTCATTAATGTTGTGTTTGTAAAAGTTGAATTTAAAATTCCATATAAATAATAGAGTTTACCAACTTAAATTTGTTGGTTAAGTTAAATTTTTAATAAATTTAATGAAAATAATTCATGCATAACTAACTGTTTTTATATACCTTTATTTAGAAAGTACTATTAAAATGATATAATCTTTTGAGGTAGCTTATTCATTTATGTTTGGATAAATATTGTATAATAAATTAAAGCTAGTTTATATATATGATGTTAATACATAGAAAAATTATACCGACTTTTCTAAAATAAAATTTGGCTTATTTATAAATTAAAATTTATCTTTTACAATTTATTAAATGTTTTAGAAATGGTATGCGAGAGAAAGAAAGCCCCCAACATTTCCTCTACTGCGGGAGAAGCAGACCTGAGCCATGGGAGAGCGAGAACAGATGAAGAACAAAGGAAAAAACGGGTAAGAGAGAAACTCAAACTTTTATTTCTGTAGAAATATTTTTTCTTCTTCTATTCTGTAACACATTGAAAGCAAGAAAAGTGGAACCCTAAATATAGGGTTCAATGCAAAGAGGGGAAAAACAGAAAAACCTAAAACCTAACTATCATCATTAATTGATTACTGCATTCTAACAACCCAAAAAAATGAACCCCCTTAAAGAAATAGTTATCAACCCTTAAAAAAATATTTTAAAAAAATAATTTATACAAAAATTTATGTTATTCTCATTTTTTAAATTGCTCAAAAATAAGTGATTTTAAAAAATATTATCTGATCATGTATGTCCTGTCACTTTAAGGAAAATAACTATGAGAACAGTTATTTTGATTGCATAATATTCTGACTTTTACTTTGCTTTTTTCTGGATAAAATTAAAGGAAAAAGGAAAGTGCTTTTCCTTTCATTTTCCATGGGGAAACATTTATGGTAAAAAAAAAGAGCTAAACTCAAGTTAAAATGTAAAAAAAAAAAACTTTATACGTAATAATTCTTAGTTTTTGAATTTTGTATTTTGAGACAAGTTTTTCTTATTATATTTATTATGTTGGAGTGCCTGCAAAAGACACTCCCGCTCAAATCAATGACTTTATGTAATAATCTTGTAATCAAGATTTAGTTATCAGAATTCAAAGTTCAGTTCAAAAGTGACCTCTCTTGTTTGCCAAACAAATATTTATAAATTATAATGAGCTTACCATTAGGTCTGACTCATTAACCACCAATGAATGACAATATTAATTGTCCATAAATGACAATTATTTTTATTAACTCCCCGACAGTTATTAGTATTGATTACCTTAACGGCTAACTTTACCGATCGGTTCATTGACCTAAGAGGTATCATCGATCAGACTGATTTTACCGATCGGTTCATTGACCTGAGAGGTATAATCGGTCGAGCTGTTTTTATCGATCAGTTCATTGACCTGAGAGGTATCATTGGTCGGCCGACTCTTCTGCACCTTTACCGTTCGGTCAGCTATGAGCTCATAGTAACATGTTCAAAAAATTTTATTTCATTTTATTTGAAACGTATGGACAATGATCAATTTGATTTGGATTTGGGTTGAATTGAACGGATTGATTTGCTCTCGTCATTGCATATGTGATTTTTCCGTGGACGTCATTAGAAATGTCTTTTACAAGTTGTCATAGTAATCCAATTCTCTGAATTTGATTAAATACTAACTTTGACGTTAAATTTTATATTTTGTAAGTTTTTTTTCTATAAAAAATTGAATTTCCTGTTAATTATTTACGAGTTTTGCAAAGTCACACCAAATATTGATAAGAAAAGTTCTACAAAATATAAACAATTATAACAACAAAGAGATTGATTTTCCAAATCTAGAAATTATCGACATGAGTTTTGTTTTTCTCAATAAGGTTTTTCCTTTTATACATCTAAAAGTTAAATATATGAGAATAATATGTTTAAATATCCGACTATTAATAATCGTGTTAGGTCTTTGTTTCTTACATAACATTTTTAAAATACTTTCTTTTTATTATTTAAACTCAACAAAGATCGAAAACTTACAAAAAAAAATGCAATTGAAAATTAATTTAATGTTCCTTGTTGCAAGATATTCCGCCCGCCAGTGCAGACCTTAGAATAAATACAGAGTTTCTTTCATAGGAAATAATTTTTCGATCACGTAACTGCTTGAAGTTAAGAGAAAGAAAATATTACTTGTAAGTTAGAAAAATCATATACAAAATTGAATAACAACAGAAATATTAAAGTAGTAACTTCTCATTTCCATCTTGAACGTTTTATATAATTCCATGAAGTTAAATTGTAGTAACTAATATTTTACGTGTGGCCAACATAAATATTTATGATATTTTGTTGTTGTAAGATAGTTGATGAAATAGACTCAAATTATATAACAGATAAAATAAGAAAAAACTGTAAAGAAATAAAATGAAATTATAAAAAAATATGATAAATAATGAAAGATGTATACTATGGTCCCTCGGTTAAGCAATGGACCGATTAATAACTTCTTTTATCTCATGAAATGATTCATACACTGATAAGTTATATTATAAACAAAATTAAAAGTAAAAATAATTATATCAACTCAGATTATTACTGTTGAAATTGTTGAGGTTGTAATTAGGTCTACATTAATCCGAATCTCATATCAATATCTATAAATATAAATTTAACATTTAATAATTGGATAATTTTTTTTTACACATTTATTGCTACAATGTTCGAACAAACACTTACTTTAACATAAATTGTTTTTTACATGTAACACTCAACCAGATGGTAAAGAGATGACTAAAGATAAACATTTATCAAAGCTTAAAATTTGAAGACTATTTATAAAAGAAGACTTAACTTGGACATTATTATTAAAACTTCTACAATTCTCTAAAATCCTGATTCATTACCATTATTAACCAAAACTCTGAGTTTCTTTGTGTTAACCATCTGGTTTTATTTTGGTAAGAAAAATGTTCATGGTACAATTTTAGTACACAGAAACTAAAATAAAACTATGTTATAATAAAATATGAGTGCGTCATCTCGTACTGAATTTATGCTGTTGGGTCCTCATTTTCAAACAATTTAAAAAAAAAAGAATTATTTGCTTAAAAGGTTCAAGGGAGAGCAACTCTTCCTGAATTCCCTGTTTTTATGATTTCTCCGAAATAATTGCTAAAGATACTATAAAGTATTTATCTACAAAACAAAAGAAATTGTTCTATTTAATTATATTATGAATAAAATCTTTTCACTTTCTTTTTCCAGATTACGTTTTACGAACAATAGGCATACAAAAGTTTGAAAGTAGTGTGCTAGATCTTCGGCATCCAAATGGAAGACTGAACTTTCAGAAAAGAGGGAGGGAAAGGTAAAAGAAAACGAAAAGTTTATTTATTTATTTGAAAACAAATTTCTGAGAATGCTTCACCAATCAGAGACGTTGATTCTCTGTCTTTTTCACTGCGCAACAGATCTGAGCCGTCGTTTTCTTTCTACAGTCTCAGATTCGATCCACACCCAGCCCCACCCCTTAATAAACGGTCATTAGTACAAAAATTTCCCCAAGATCCCCGACACACGAAGAGCATCACCGTTCGGAGATTTTCAGGATCGAGGATCATGGGTGTGATCAAAACAAAAAAACACACAAAAATAGAAACAGTAGTACAATTAAACACAGCATAAGTAATAAACGAACGTGTTCGACCTTAACGGCGTGGCGAACCGTATATAAGCGCGTTACGCGTGAATTGAAGTGCGCCTCTTTTTTATTTAATTAATTTCAATATATATTTCCCTCTTCGTATCATAAATATTCATTCAATTCAATGCACATCGTCGTCATCTATTACGATTGTACCTTCCCTATGTGAACAGTGATTTCACCTCAACAACCCCTTTTTTCCTTCTTCTTCTTCTTTGCGCTTTCTCAATTCAGTTGGCGCTGAATCGAAGGTGGGGAACTTCTTATCTCTCTTCTTTTTCATCACCCACTTCCATTGGGCTTTTCAATTTCTTGTTCACTCTATTTTTCAGTGTTTCCTTCTCTGCATGTTATTGGATTGGACTACTTGGCGTGGAAAATATTTGGGTTTGTTTAGTTTTAGATTGGTGCAAGCGGTAATCTCGAGGTGTAGGGTAATAGTTGTTTGATCTCACAAAAATGAACGAAGAATATGGAGGAGTGTTTATACTTTTGTGTTGTGATTTTTTATTTGTGACGCATAAGATCCACGGAGGAGGCGCATTTTGATTCGTTCAAATTGAAAAGGAGAGCAAAGTGGACTGTCTTTCCTTCGATGATGTAATAATATTGGGTGGTGTTCAAAGTTGAAAGTTGAAAGCGATTATCATATATAGTTTTATAGTACTTTTATGAACAAATCCAATTAGTTAACTTCTTATTGGCCAATGTCTGGGAAGCTATCCTTGCGGGATTGTATATTACTATTGGCGTTTAACGTGGAGAATGCTTTCACTCGGGTTTTTTACAAGGGGAATATTGTATACTTTCTTGGTCATTGCATTGATTTGCTTTTCTTTTCTTTATACTTGTATGAAAGGATGTTGAGGGAGGGTTTCAATTTGGTCCAATTAATGTCGATTAAAATTTTGAATTTTAAATTTTCATGTATGGTGTGCAGAATGTAGGGTATGCTTGTTTATTTGATAAAATTTGCATGCTAAATTGTTATGACAGTTCTGTTATTGGATTTAAAAAATTGAACGGACAAGTTAGAGTTCATTTTTTTGGTGGTTATCTTTCTTCTACATGAGAATTTACTTCTACACATTTAAATTTAGGTCCTTAATGTTAAACTTTGAAAAGCTGAATCTGCTCTTGTAGTGATAATTGTATTCCTTATATTATGATTTTTTTCCTAATTAGCTATATGTTGTTGTATTTGTTATATATGCCATGCTCCAATCTCTTAATCTAAGCATATTTGTATAGGTGGGTTCTTTCTGGTTTGGAATCATTTCAACTTTGTCAGAAGAAAAGGCTTTTGGTTCCTTGTCATGATTAATGTTTAGAGATGGTTTTATATGAGCATTCGGATGTTTTTCAGTGGGGTCTTAATCTTCTTGATGGCGACCCTGCTTATAGTCCTGGATACTATGGCAACATAATTCAACATGATACTGGAGACATCTATAATGGACACTACTTCCATAACCAGTATGATAATGAATGCGACCATGTAGAGAATGATGAGATCATTGCCCGTACACTTCAAGAAGAGTTTTCACAGCTAGAGATTGCTGAATCTTCAGGATATTTTCAGCAAGGTGAACAACAGTTCCATGTTCCTGAGACTCAGCCTCCATATGATTGGCATAACTCTTCAATGATGAACTACTGTTCAGGAGGTATCATTAAAGATGTAAACTAATTTTTCTTGGGTATATTTGGGATTTATTTATCTTTTTACTGGGTATTGGTTTATTCAATTAAATATTTTGCACATGCAGATCATGATTATGCTCAAGAAGCAGTTGGTGATGGAGAACCCTCTAGTTCATGTTCTAGTCCTTGTGAAACAGAGGAATATTCATTGGAGCTAACTGACAATTATCCACTTGATAATGAAGTTGGGAGGAGACTGAGTCAAATGATACCAATTCCCGTATGTTAAGCCTCCTTTGCTTCTGTAGATTCCTTTTTGGATCAGCTATTGAAGCAATAAATAGATATAATTATGCTTTTTAATGCTCGTTAGGTACTAAGAAGCTAATTCACTTGTTATACTTTTGTCAACTTATAGTGATTTTTTGTCTGGTTCACATTTTCGTTTTATTAAATTAATTGGTATTTATAGTAAGAAAGTCATGATAAGTTATCGGTTGCTGAAAGTCTGAAACATTTAGTCCTGCAGATCATTATTTTTCATGCTAATTGATGAGTGAAGCAACTTCTGGGTTAAGTCATCTACCATACAGTGGTCTTTTCAGTAGAACAAAATAGATGCTGAATTTATCTAGTTTTCTAAAAATGTGGTTTCACAAGCACTCACTTTTAAAAGTTTTAACTTTATTTTTTATTTTTCCTTTTTCTTTTAATGATGAACTTCATCCCTTCATTGGCAACCTACTGCCTTTCACTTGTAGTATATTTTTAAGAAAGTTCATTTCTCTGGATCAGTTGTAAGACTTTTGTATTTGCATGCAATGCTTAAAATGCCTTCATTTTCTTGTTTAGCATGTTCCAAAAATTAATGGTGAAATTCCTTCAATTGACGAAGCAACTTCAGATCATCAAAGGCTTCTGGATAGGTATTAGTCACAAAAACTTAATATAATTGTTAAAATGTGAATCATTTTTCTCCAGTAACTAAGTATTCACTATTTTCTTTGTTTTTTTGACGTATGCCACTTTTGCTTCTTTTCTGTCAGTAAAGCTTTAGCTATTGTCACATACGGGCTTCATTTCGAATTGTTTTGTTGTTTTTGAATTTGTAAATAAATCAATGGTTAAAAAATTATTGGTTGCATACATTTTTCTATCTGATGTACTTTTGACATGCCAAACTAAGTTGTCAAAATTTCAAACAGATTGCAGTTATATGACTTTGTGGAGAACAAAGTACATGGCGATGGTAATTGTCAGGTGTGTAACTCATATTCATTCTATTTTAATGTTCTGAAAATCCATTGGTCAGAGCAGATTTAATTTGTTTTAGAATGTAATTATTGAGAACTTGAGAAATATCTATTATTTTTATGTGATTACCACATTATTCTGAATATCAGTTTTCAAACGGGTTAGTTTTCCATTTCTGAAGTCATTTGCTGGAGGTTTCTGGTCTTCTATTGTTCACCATCCTCATATTTCATTTCTAACCTAGTAATTCACAAACACAAAGCCTCAGATTTTGAGCAGCCAAAGCCCAATACAGTTATGCTCTTACATTGGATGAGCTACACGTAACTGCTTGCTCAACCTACCTTGAAAACTTTCCTAATCACATAAAAATAATTTATATTTTTCTGCTGTATCAATAGTTTGAGTAGTTTAGTTTTCATGTAATTTCATTATGATTATTCCTCTTTAGTTCCGAGCACTGTCTGATCAATTGTATCACGCACCTGATCACCACAAGTTTGTGAGACGACAAGTTGTCGATCAGGTTTGTTGCTTGCTGTATTATGTTTCTCTTTTCTTTTATGCCTATCAGGCTTATAATATCTGCTAATAGGTTTGTGCAATTATTCTCGGATTCTTACTTTAGTTGTGTTTTTAACCAGCTTAAATCTAACCCAGAGATTTATGATGGATATGTTCCCATGGAGTACGATGATTATTTGGACAAGATGTCTAAGTAATAATCTCTCTCTCTATCTGTGTGTGCGTGCATGCACCCTCGAACAAGTGAGTTGTTTGTGTTTTGTTAACTGACAGACCCTTTTTTGCTTGGTTTTATCCTAAATGGAACTAGGAGTGGCGAATGGGGTGATCATGTTACTCTCCAAGCAGCTGCAGATTCGGTATGACTGCTGCAACCTATCACTCTTCCATGTATACTTTTCTGTCGCACTTCTCTGGTCCGGTTATTATTCAATTCTCTGCACAGACAAAATGTTTTGTCAAACATATAGAAATAATGTATTGATGGTTATGCTTTACAATTATTTTGTTAGTCATCATTTTTAATATTTCTTAGGAGTAGATAATTGTATTTAGTTATGGATAACCTAGCTACTGTATCTGCTTATAAACTGAATCATTTGTCGGATGTTCTTATAGTTTCAACTGCCATACCCTTTCATATTACTAGGGTGTTAATGAATATAGTCTGTCAATGTAGGTTTGCAGTATTTAAGAAATAAAAAATGAATTTTAAGAGTATGTATATTATTTGAGACATTGTCTGGTAGAGTTTGTTAATCTTCTCGCCATTTTTAATTTTCCATCAATTACATTCTGTTTCTGTAGACATTGTCATTGCAAAGTTTACAGTAATATTTGGAATTGGCTATGAAAATTATATGCCATTTTAATTGTATTAATATATTTGATTTTCTTTTTTCTTTTCCCTCCAGTATGGTGTGAGAATATTTGTGATGACTTCTTTCAAGGACACCTGTTGCATAGAGATACTTCCTCATTTTGAGAACCCAAAAGGAGGTTGGTTTTCTTTATGATGAGTCGGGGGAAAGGATTCTCCTTTAACTCTTTTTTCTTTTAATATTTATTCTTCGCTCTCATCTTTTTAATCCTTTTCTTTTTCTTCCTTTAGTTTGTTCACCTCACATTATTTCTTGAATCTTTCTGAACCTTGATCACAATTTAACCTCATCCTTTTTTCCCTTTCAAAGGAATTTTGTACATGCCTTTACTAGGATTCTATAATTTTATCTGTTTCTATTGTGTTGGAAATCTTAAAGATAATTGTTTCAAATAATTTTTCATACTCACGAGTTGTGATAATATTTTTTGTCGGGTGTCATTAGTAGATTTTGCATTTTTCTTTGGGTATTAATTATTTTAAGATAGTTGTTTCAGTTTCATCATATGAACAACTTGGCTAATTTGTCTGTTTTGTTGCAGTGATTTTCCTGAGTTTCTGGGCAGAGGTACACTACAACTCCATTTATCCCCAAGGAGGTATTTTTCATATTTTAATTGTCTCAAACAAACTCTGAAATTATTTGAATACTTGATTGAAGTTTGTTATAATAGATACTTGGTACATGAAGCTTCTTTGTGTTTGAAAAAATTTACTCTGACAACCTTAATAAAATTTAAGGTTGGATATATGTATATATTATTGATGACATGTTTGGAGAAACTTTTCAACGAACACACACTTGGTTGTGTTGATAGTTTGTAGGATTTGAACTCTGCATATTAAGATTCCAATTTATACCCTCGTTTTGGATGTTTATTTATTTGTCAAAAATTTTGGTTATTATTGGTTGGCTAATCCTGTGTATGTTTTTCCATGGTGATCCAGATATACCATCAAATGAATCTAGAAAGAAGAAAAGGTGGTGGAGCTTTGGCAGCAAGCATTAGAGTCTTAGCTGAGCCAGTGAGCACACACCATTTTGAACCTGTACAATTTTCCTTGTTCAGGAATGAATTTATATCTCCATGTTTTAGCTGCTTATTTTTTATGATTAATTTCATTTACCTCTTCTATTAATTATAATCATAAAATTGGGTCTGCTCACTTCACACAGTTTCATTCCAGTGACATTTCAGATGCTTTGGGTAAGAAACAAAACTTTATACATAAACGATTATACATTAAAGTTGATACGATGAATGGTTGCTTTATACAAGTGTTTCCATCTTGATTACGCTTACGAAAGTGTTTGCTATGTTAAAAAATCACTTTAAAAGCAAGTTATAAAAGCTTGGGATAATAATTCTCCTATCCAACATTAGACATGTTTATAGACATTCTTAGTAATTAAGAGCTAAAAGGTGATCAACTTCCTACTCTATTTGAATAATTTTTTTCATAAACACTTAAAAAAGGCTAAAATAAACTTATAAATTCATTTCTCTAAAAGTTATATTGTTTAATTTCTTCGGAAGTTAGAGATATATAAATTAATGACTTAATTAAGTATAAAGTTCATGATAAATTTAAATATTTTAAATATTCTTTTATTGAGTACTCAAATGTTTTATATTTTTCAATTGAATTTTTATTGTTTAATTTTCTTAATTGGATTATGTAATTATTGTAAAGTGATATTGTTATAAATGATTTTTATTACTTTCATTACAAATATGTTGAATAATAAGGACTGATTTAGTAATGTCTTAGTAAATACAGTGACAAAGACATTCACTTGATTGTTGTAGATGAACATAAAAGTCAATGGAAAACATGATAATCTTATTATGCAACGTATTCTTAATTAAAGTAATACAAATTATATCTTATTTTACCGCAATAATATTCATAGATTAATCATAAAATTTTACATGTAAAGATAAGTAAATAAGATAAGGTAAGAAATATGTTAAACTATTAAAAAAAGTTAAATAAAAAATACAAATATTTTAAGTAGTTAGATCAAGAAAAATTGATAAGAGCTCAATTAAAAATAACAAAATTTATAAGAAATTTGAAATTAAGCTTATATTAATTTATTAGATAAGTTTAATTTAATTTTTTTTTTAATTTCTAAAATGTATATGAAAATTTCATTTACACGAAACTTAAATAGATTAGTTATATTTTCTGAGACAATGAAATTATTCATGATAAAACATGCCGAAATGATTTTACATTAAAGACTAGTAATAAAAGGACTGATAAATTGATAATTAATATGAATTTCAAAAAGCTTATTAGCCGATAAGACGAGCTTGCTATATATTTGAGTATCGTTGGTAGTAAAAATTAGAAAAAGGAAATATTAATAACAAGGAGCCGTCACAATACATAAATGAAAGAATACCTACTTTTTTTTTTAAGCACTTAATATTGCATGCCAAAGGCACCAATATATGCATTTGGTAATATTTCTCATAAATTTAAGTTGAAGAATAATGAAGGTGCAGTGATGATGGAGGAAGGTGATTATGATGGTTAAAGATGGAGAAGGAAATTATTACTTTGAAAAATTGAGAAGGTGTGCAAAAAATATTATGGAGGTGCAGGAAGTAAAAGCCCTTCAGGAATTAAAAATTGGGCTTCGGCGGAAACTATGGGTGTCTTTTTTATTTTCTTAAAAAAAAGGTATTTCCTCCGTGACAATAGGGTTACACTTAATGACATAAACAGAAAACTAGAAAATAAAAAAGGCCTTAAGCTTCTTACTTTTTTTTTTCTCTCCAGAGATATTTTAATTTTGTCAACATTATCTGTTGCAATTGCAATTCCTCCATAGAAACTGGAAATTGGAGACACAGTTCATACAAAGGGAGAAGAGAAGAAAGTAATTGAGTGTGTCTAAGACCATGTTCTCTTCCTCTCCACCGTTTCCTTCCTCTTCTTCGCCTTCAGGTAACCTTCTTTCAATTGAAAATCGAATGATTTTGTTTCCCTTAGATATTCATTTCACAAATGCCTCTGTTTTTCAAATTATTTTCTCACAAGCTGTTAGTTGAGATAGTGTAAATTGAGGGTTTTACGGGTACTATACCTGCTAAGTAATTTTCTCGTTCTACCGTCTTGTGGGATTTCATTGAGTTGAAAACTGTGTGCAGTTATGATGCTTCATGAACAAGCTGCTCCAGCAGTTGCATCCTGGTCTTCTAGTTCTACAGCTCGGCATTTTCCTACCTCTGTTCTCTTACAAGAACAGCGTGAGGAGTATAGGCCCCTACTGCACGCGTATAATAAGGAGGTTCGTTTTTTTTTTTAATATATACCAATTTCTGCATTCTTGGGCTTGTTTATAGTTTATAGAAGAAAATAAGAAAAATAAATAGAAATGAAAAAAAGTTTCTCTATAAGCTTAAAATAAACTAGTGTACAAGTTAAAATATAAACTTTTTAGAGGATTAATATAAAAAGAATTTTAAAGATTGGCGTCTGTATAAATTAATTGTAACTTGAGATTCTTTTTGCATTTTTTCTTTATTTTCTTGTCCTAAAAATTCTTTTAGAGATATTTATATAAACAGACTAATAATAAGAGTGTTTTATAAAATGCTAACACTTTATAAATTAATTTTAACTTGAGATTTTTTTTGCATTTTTCTTTATTTTCTTCTCCTAAAAATTCTTTTAGAGAAATTTATATAAATAGACTATTAATAAGAGTGTTTTATAAAATGCTAACACTTTGTATGCTTTAAACATCCATGTTCGGTATTTATCTAATATCTATATTCTTGGATATATTATCGTTTCCTGAAGTATCCAAGCCTTAAAAACAGTTAGGAAGATCTAATATATCCACATATAAGACATAGAAGCATTTACACTATAGAAACATGGAAGCATTGACCCTTGTTGAGCATAAAATAAAAGCTTTCTGATCTCAACAAATCATATTATTTCTATTTGTAAGCAGTAGGAAGTGATGTATGACTTATAATTCTTTGAAAGTAAATTTTAAGCTTAACCTAATCTCAGAAAACCAACTTGTAAAAAGATATTTACATACATTTATATATTATAATTTTATTTTGCTTTCAATATAGTCCAACCAGTATGTTATATTCTTAATTTGGATTTGTGGGATTGCTATTATATATTTATTATGTTTTATGGATTTTTGTGCATATACATGTATATTCTGTGTATTTTTGGAATTATCATATTACCTTAATGGATGTGTATCACATATGATACAAGTATCATTTATGTGCTTCATAGTCTTTACTTGTTTTCTTAGAGGGGCTTTTAATTTTTTTGGATGTAATGATCCCTTTTTTTGTTCATGTTAACAACTAATTCATTACCCCTTTGCTTTTACTGAAGGCAACGTTAAATACAAGGCAGATGGATATGTCCTCAGTTCAAGAGAAATGCAACACAGGAAATCCTGATCAGTTAGTGCATGATTTTGTTCACCAGTTGCATCTCCGGTCTCATTTACAGAACATGTAAAATAAATTGAATTGCAACCTCATGTTAACTTCATCTGTTGTAATTGCTAAGTTTTTGCATGTCCAAGGTTGTCTTCTTAAAGGGTGCATGTACCTATTGCAGACTGACTTGTTATCCTACTAGGGAAATTGCTGCTTCTTTGACTCTTCAGCCTGTTGATAACGATTCAGAGAGGCCTGCAGATGGTCTGCCAAGGAATGCGGTTTCTCTTGCTCAGCAAGCTTTGTCAGCCTCAAAGCAAGCGGCTTCATCAGTTGGAGTTGATGATGATGATGATCCACTTTCTTTTGGGTTAGTTTTATCTTTCTCATTGCCATTGACATCCTCAATTTGTTTATTCTGTTTATAGGATAATTTGCTTTTGAGAGTAATGGCTAAAGTATGTCATTCAGTTTGGCCTCCACAAGTTTGGCTGACTCTTCACTGAAAAGGAATAAAATTGTGAGATCAACACGGATTATAGAAAGACGATCTAAACAGAGAAAAGCATCAAAGTCAAATCTTCTTGACGAAGAAAGTTACCTTGACAGAAAATCTTTTGTACAGAGAAAGCTACGTTTAGAAAAGAAATTAAATGAAGGATTTGATCAAAATGACCCCCTGCGCATGTTCTTGTCGGGTCCTGAATCAAGGCAACTTTTGACCCGTGAAGAAGAGTGTCAATTGATTACTCAGCTTCAGGTGTCACTCGAAACTCCATATCTTTTTTAAATGCACGTTATGTTCTATGAAGGTTATTTTTCCATAACGTAGAATGTTTAACAGGATTTCTCAAGATTGGAAGAAGTAAAGATCAGGCTTCAATCTCAGTTAAGACGGGAACCAACTTTAGCTGAATGGGCTGATGTCTTGGGCCTTAGTTGTTGTGCCCTGCAGACACAGCTTCATTGTGTTAACAGAAGCAAAGAAAAGCTGTTTCATGGCAATATGCGCATGGTAGTTCACATTGCTAAACATTATCAGGGACGTGGTCTCAGCCTTCAGGACTTATTTCAGGTATAGCCTCTAAGAAATTAAAAGTCGCCATTCCCCACTATCAAAGTTTTTATGTCTGGACTGTTGCATAGTTGTTATTGTTAATTCTTAATACTTCGTTTTCCATGTATGGCTTGACATTATGTTGAACAGAAAAACCATAAGATAAATATCTGGCAAAATTTGATTTGGCTAAAGGATATCTTTTATTTCTTTTGAAAAATGTTGCAATCATTATCTTAATACATAATTAGCCACTACATCTTGGCATTCCTTTCCTGGTGACATTTTAGGAGGGAAGTACGGGTCTTATGAAGAGCATTGACAAATTTAAACCAGGAGCTGGTTGCCGATTTGGTACTTACGCATACTGGTGGATAAGGCATTCAATAAGGAAGGCGATATTTCTGCATTCCAGGACTATCCGTATACCGGTAAAAACAATGTGTATATTTCTTTATAATCTAGTTAGCCAAATTTAACCTAACTCCTTCTGCAGTGTCGTTATTATTTAAATTGTTGCATGTTGACTAATAATAAATAACTGTTACTTCTGCATTAACTTTTTAATAATATATCATCTGTGTAACAAGCAACAACTCTATTTACACAACATGGAATGATTATTTGATCAGGAGAATTTGTATAGACTTTTGGGCAAGGTCATAGAAGCAAAAAAATCATTCATTCAGGAGGGAAACATTAACCCATCCAAAGAAGAATTAGCAAGAAGGGTGGGAATTACAATAGACAAGTTGGAAACTTTACTATTTGCTTCAAGAAATCCAATTTCCATGCAGCAAACTGTGTGGGCGGACCAAGAGACAACTTTCCAGGTAAGGCCTTTAAGTAAATTTGTTTTTCTCCTGTGATATGATTTATTAGATCTAAAATTTAAAAACAGGGAAAATAAAAGTTCTACATTCTTTTAACTGATTAACATATATTAAAAAAGTTGGCTAATTTAGTTAGTAACATTAAATTTGTTCATAATTGTAATTGTTTTCCATTTACCCTTAAATAATTTTCAAAACAGAACTCGAAATTCTCTGATATTCAAAACAGAACTCGAAATTCTCTGATATTCATAGGAGATAGAAAGAGACAATGACATTATTATTTATGGACTAAAATAATGAAGAATATTTTCGTAAAAATTAATTCATGTAAAGGAGAACGTGAAATAAGTCTTGTAGAAAGGGACAAAAATCTAAAAAAATGTCGTATATTTAGGAATGGAGTGAGTACGTCGGAAATAATGAATAGACTCTTGGTCACTGAACTCTATTTGGTTCCATATTAAAGTTAATCCCCACTATATATGGGCTATGTTGACTCAGAGACTACTGACTGTCTAAAATTCGCTTGTATTGATTGAAGTGGCTAGTCATTTGCCTTGGTTGGGAATATTACATAATCTTTTTCATGTGCTCCCTATATTTGATTCGAGCTTGTGTGCTAGTGTCCATCAATCTCTTCCGTTAAGTTGGTCTCCTAATGTTGGAGGATTGGTTATGGTTAGAATAAGCCCTCTTCCGTTATTGATCCCAATTTTATTACGATTGCAGGAGATTACTGCAGACTCAACAATCGAGATCCCAGATGTGTGTGTTTCAAAACAGCTAATGCGGAGGCATGTGCACAACCTCCTAAATATGTTAAGCCCTAAAGAAAAGAGCATAATCAGGCTAAGATTTGGTATTGAAGATGGCAAGGAAAAAACGTTGTCAGATATTGGCAAGGTTTTTGGTTTGACCAAGGAAAGGGTCCGACAGTTGGAGAGCCGAGCATTGTCCAAGCTCAAGGAGTGTCTTGAAAGTGAAGGACTTGACGCATACATAGACTTGCTTATATAGACAAGTAGACACCAAGATTATGCAGTTCATCTTACTTCTCTGTGACATTTTTTTCTGGCCAAGTGCAAAAGCAAAATGACTAGATCAAGCAAGCTCTTTGAAGAGAAAGCTGACACCGTGATAATTGAGGATGAACCGGGTACCTATTTGGGATTGAAGAAAATTGAAGATCTAAAAAAGCTTGTGCAGTTTGTAAAAATTGAGAAGCCAAATCAATGCCAACGAAAAGAAAAACATATTTTGATTTAAACTGCTGTAATATATAGGTGGAATCACATTGGATTTTTTATTTGCTTATAAATGAAGAGAGAGATATATATTGCACTGGAACGAACTAAGCTGTATCTTTTTTACACAGGAGAGGGAGCTCATAATACCAATATAAGCTGTAGCATATCAACCATTTCAGTATAAATTACGAGAAAAAGAAGCTAACAGGCAATTTAGATAATCGATATATCTCTCTTTAAATTCATTTATACAAATCAATTTATGGTTAAGAGTCTACTTAAACAAATTTCTTCCTAAAGGTTTTAGAAGAAAAGAAAGTATGAAAAATATTAATTCGAATTAACTTTTTCATAAATTAAAATCTGTTTGTAGGCATGTTGGTTTGTAGAATATTTTTTTAATTATTTTAAAAGAAGTTAACTTAACAAAACGATAATTTTAAGTTATGCAGAAGTTCATTTTATTTTCTTTTTCTCTTTAAAGTTTATGTATAGAAATTTGTTCAAGCATATCCTAATGACTTGTAAACATGGTAGGAGTTACATAATTAAAAAAAAAAATGCTATACAAATCAATTCAAAAAGTTAATTATGAACAAAAACTTCTTCTGAATAAATTGATTAGTTCAAAAGAACAAGTGCTCTAAAAACCCAAATGCCTTTTGCTACCAGAAAAGTTTGCTTTTGCAAATTTCATGAGAAAAGGGGATATGTGGCTGCAGATCTTTTCAATCCGTATTAACTGAACCTCTACAAATATATATGGTAGGGTTTATAAGTTTTACTACTAGAGTCATTTACGCTTCTACCTAAATACGCTTAAAAAAAATTATACTAACTAGATTTTTACACGCCATTTCTTCTGGTGGGGCTAGGTATTTTATGAGATTTTAAGTTCAAATTTTGTTGCTGTCATTAGGAAAGCAAGCTTCAGAAGAAAAAAAGTATGTTTTATAAAAGTAATTTGCCAGTTATTGAGAAATGATATAAGCACATGCAGAACAACACGAATTAATTATTAAGGGCCTGATTGATTTAGAGCCTGGAAAAATTGCTTTTAATAAGACTGGTTTTGATTCGTTGACATATGTCCTTGAATTAATCAGAACCACACACATGCATTAAAAAGAGCACCTTTTTTTTTTATTGAAAACTATGAGATATTTCTTCCTTTACAAAACAAACGGATTAATTTGATATGGTAAACGACATGTGAGTGACACATTAGCGACACTTAAACGACAAAATGACACATGTGGAAGGAAATGAACAAGTGGCTTTGCAAATAGCACTGCTTGGTTTATTTTCTTGTATCTTTCTCCAGAACTAGGACTTATGTTACATCCTTAAAACGGAAACGTATGAATCTTTTTTAAAGAATGACGGTGATGATCATGAAGTTTAATTGAGTTAGATTACGTTAGATGAAGACCTCTCATAGAAAAGGTATCTTGAAACACAAAAAAGTGATCAAAGACAGGCTTAACACAAGATAGGTCCCGTGAAGTGGACCTCTGTTTAATTAAATGTTGACGTCACGAAATAAAACCAAAACCCAACCTGTGCATCTAACTTTATTGTCTAATTCCATTCTCATAATCTCTTTAGCAAAAATAGTAAACGGGATGCTAAGTTCTTGATACAAGCATAGGTACAAAGCTGTCAACATTCACCAATCCCTTCAGATTTTGCTTTATGATATCATTTTAAGGGTACACTGCAGGCACGAAAAGGAACACGGTGACCCAAATGAAGCTATAATTAAGTTCATAAACAATCGAAGTTGCACCCTTTTCACTTTATGTTCTCCTGGCAGTGGAAAATGAACAGAAGAAAAAGAAAGGAATCTGGAAATTCCAAAATGTGAATAGTTGTGCACGCCTTAGACATGATGTAGCAAGTGTGAGCAATGACCCGGACATTACATATGTATGCTTGATGAAGGAAATTTCATGTCACAATTTCCCCAAACAACATTGAAACAAGAAGAAAAGATAACCTCTATTATGCTTACACCCACAACATTTTAAGAACAAAAAACAATCCTTAGGGACCTCACAGACACTATAGATGGGTCGTTTCCGCTACCTCTGTCTGTCTTATTGCATATATGAGGCATACACATAGCCTGGACCAGTGCTTGTGTCCTTCCCAGTGGGCAAGTATGTTAGTTCTAAGTACTCAATCCAACGTTAGCTTTTAATCCCACAAATCTAATATAAGGTTATTACTATATTGTCCAATTTAACATCACATTCTTTTGTTTTGTATCTTATCTAGTATTTATAAAGAATAAGATGAGAAACTTGTGCATGAGAGTAAATCAGTTATTTGATTTCTGTTCCTTTTAACTTTATCCCTCTAGGTCCCTCCCTAAAAACAATAAAAACATTGAGATTGGAGGAGGAATTAGTAGCTAGGAGGGTAAAATATGTAGCAACCTTGGCCCATTCTATTTTCAT
Source organism: Vigna umbellata (assembly GCF_029865625.1). Lineage (NCBI taxonomy): Eukaryota > Viridiplantae > Streptophyta > Magnoliopsida > Fabales > Fabaceae > Vigna > Vigna umbellata. The sequence goes on from NC_142169.1 coordinate 27,984,312, forward strand.
ACGCTTCTGACAACTGGTGGTTTTGTAATAGTAACAGTCCATACTTGATCTAGAAGACCCAGAATTACTAGCTTCCCATCTTGCCCAAATAGATGTCTACTCTGCTATATAAATACCTAGTGGAAACCTTAGCTACCATGTTTCCACCACTATATTTACTGCTTTATGGTGCCAAATCAGGATCAGTACACTACTTTCCAGAACAAAATCATTCATGGCAGTGAAGGAAAGCAACACAAGCCAAAATATTCAGCTGCAGCAGCAGCAGCAACAGCAGCAGCAGCAGCAAGAAGCTTGTGATCCTTGCAAGTCTTTTGGCCAAAAGTGCAGTCACTTGGTCAAGAAACAGCGTGCCAAATTCTACATTCTTCGCCGCTGCATCGCCATGCTTTTGTGTTGGCATGAGCGTGGTGAGACATAATAATACCAAGGCCTGCCACAGTATCATCCATCCCTTTCTCTATCATTGTAACATAAAGAGGGTACTATATTACTACTATGTCACACTGCAAATTGTTACTTTTTCTAATAGGATTATTATTGCATTCTGTGTAATTACGTCCAGCTAACATGTGAAAGAGATTAGATCTGTTTCAACTTTCGCAACCACTATTGAGTAGATCTTCTTTTTCACGTGTCAAGACGCTCTCAAACTTGCACATATGTTACAATGTTGGAGGTTTGGTTAGCTCATTGGGAGCTTAAGTCGCTATTCATCCCCATCTTTCTCCTTGAGAGTAATTTGTTTTGTCTTTTTCAGTTTCAAATGAGGAAAAAAGGGCTTTCACTGGTTGTCGTAATGATCCAGGGCATCATCGGATTCAACTGTTGATTTCTTTGTTTGCATAGAACCATGTCTTTATATTTCATCTGCCCAGATTTTATAAACAAACTTTACCATATATAATCAGAGATCTCGGGTGGTAGGTGAGAACCAAACCAGTGTAATCAATCACTGCTCCTAACTTTTGCTTCTTCGATGCATAGTTCTCACGGAAGATACCAATTGGAAACTAACTTGGCGTGATGTTTGTCTCAACTTCAATTTGCGGTGAAACCATTGCACGTGTATGCAGAAATATATTTGTTGTCTTTATTTAATAGGAAGAAATTGAGCTATCCAAATTTAATTTCCTTCACCTGGCCCTGCTTACAAACGATGTGAAAAGAAGAACACAGGTTAAAAAACGTTTGATTGTTGTGTGGTGATACAGTGTGGTTAGCAGGACTCGGCAGAGGTTCAAAACTGAAGAAGAGTTTAGAACAGTAGAGCATGTATGTATGTATGAGTTGTTTATGCATCAATTATCATGCAAACCAGACCTTCAAAATCCAATATGCATGATTAGTCAATTTTCAGACAATGGTCCTCGTGCTAAGGAAACATCAGACAAGATCAAGCCTCAATTTAATTTTATTTTTCCTCGGTTCCATCGCCATTCCCTTTTTTAACTTTCCACTTTTTCTATAATATTCTGTGTCCTCAAATCCCACACCGTCGTCTGTGCTTAAATGTTTCGATCCGGGCAACAAATAAAACTCTAAGTTTCAATTAATTAACGAACTTTTCGTTACGTAATACTAGTGTTTTAGATGCTAAATAGTAAGGCTGGGTCACAAAAGAAGAGCCCGAGAAGACACGGCAAGAAAGTTATCAATACCATTTTACGTAGGTGAAAATATGACTCAGCATGAAACAAACTTTACGTCTGGTTGCTTTCTCAAATCATTAGCTTAGCCATTTTCTTTTCCTTTTATCGAAAAGAGATTTTCTGTTCCACCCTTCCCATATCGATAGGGAAACAGTTTTTCCACTCTGAAATTTCAAGGAAGTTTCCCCCACAAAAATCTGTTGCAAACTTTTGAAACCCACGAAGTAAGAGTTGGGGGGGAAGAAAAAGTATCTAGCTAGGTTTATGGCTGAGCCCCTACTCCTCCGCCACTCTGAAGCTAGTGAGGAATATGATTAACCTTACCTAGGACCAACTCAAACATGTGTTACATTACACACATGTCCATCAAAAAAAACCTTTCAATATGAAGTTGAAGTTGGGTCCCTCAGAACCCAAACACTATTTTACCTCACGAGACACAAAAGCAATGATACCATGGTATTTTACCTCCACCGATTACTTGATATTTAGCAGAAGAGAACCCTCTTTGCATGGTGTGACAGAGTAGGGGTAGGAATAGGAATAGGTAGGATAGTAGGGTGGATGGGGATTAGTGAAGGGAGTGGGGTCATAAGAGGAGACAGCAAGAATCGTAATGAGAAGAAAAAAAAGAGTTGTGGGTAGCAGCCAAGGTGCTCCTCTGGCCCTCAGTCTGACCCTGACTCTCGTGCGCCCTCACTTCTCTTTTCCTGCACTGTGGGCTCTCTCCTTTTACATCCCTCAGGTCCCACATCTCTTCTCACTCTTTTTTCTCTCTTTGCACCAAATTATAATAACAAAATTTTATTCTCCCGTCCAAAATTCTTTTACATCTATTTCATAATATTTTTCACTTTTTTTTTTCAAATACAAATTTTATTTTTTATAAATATTTTATCCAGAGTTAAATAGTATTAAACATCCATTTACATAAAGATAAAATAAAATAGTAAAAAATAATATTAAATGGATCTAAAAGAATTTTGGGTCTCTTTTCTTTCCTATAATATATTTTCCTTCTTCCCTTCCAAGTATGAACGTGGGAGTAATTAATGAAATAGTGTAAAGCCTATTGACATAATTATAGAATGGACAATTCATAGTGGACTCTCAAAGAAAGTGATATAACAATTTTACAGCATTAATCATGTAAGGGTGTTCACATAAACTGTATAAATGAAGATAACTTCATTAATAACCCCAAAACAAAAGTCAGAGAGTCATTCTATATAGCATCTTATTCCATCATTTGACAAGCAAAAGGTATCATTTTTATATACTTTGCACTTGAAAAAGGTTAGAATTTACTAATCTAAACCTCTGCGTCATGATCTTGTAATTATGTCTTTCCTATCAAACTTCTACATGGTATCATTGGGTGTAAACAAGGTTTTAGTTATTTGTTTAATAGTTAAATATCAATTTTTTATTTTTTTATGAATAATTAGTTAGAAAAAGATTATATATATATATATAATATATAATATACATTAAAAAATTAACTTTACTGTAAATGTATAAACATTAGATTTAAAGATTATTTTATATATTTAGATTATTGACGATAAATAAGATTTGAGTTATATCATCATATTTATAAATAAAATTAAATATAGGATATGAGACGTACACATTCCGAACGTGTGTTTGTTTGATGCTTTTCCGTGACTGACCCTTTTTAAATTCGTTGTCCATTTGATCTGTGCCTCTTTTGGATAACAGCTTTCTAAAAATTAGATTCCCTATTCAAATTTCAACGACCCTCTTTTGTATTTGTTGAAAATAATTCAGGGTTTAAATGATTTCTAAGTGTTCAAACACCCAAGTGTACTCAAAATGGAATCCTATCCTATATTGAAAGAGAAATTATAAGTGCTTCTATCTATCCTATATACATCTCTCTACATTAAACTTTTTAAAATAAAATTAAAGGAATCTTTTTGTCTCTTTTCCCTCACACAAATATATAAAGCCTACTAAAATCACGCGTCAAACCATCTATCTCTGCAATGATTAATTCTTTATAGATTTTTAAAATGTAATTTTGGAATAGGTAATTTTGTTTTTGAAAATGGAATAGCTAATTTTAGGTATCGCTAATAAAAAAAGTGATTTAACTCTACTTAATAAATTTGTTTTTAAGAAAAAAACGAAATCTATTAAAATACAATGATATTTTTAAAATTATTTACACAACTACTTAAGTTTATATTTTTATATATTTTAGTTCTTTAAATAATTGAAGTTTATAATGATACAAGAACATTTTTTAAAATATTTACATGATCATAAACTTTAATAACTCTTAATATTAAAAAAAATAAAGTCTTTCAAAATGTAATGACATCTTTTAAAATATCTGTACAACTGTGAAGCCTATATTGATATAGACGCCAGTTATTTAAATAATTGGAATCTATAATGATGCAGTAACCAATTTAAAAAACAGAAGCTCGTATTGATATAAACTTAAGTCATCTAAAGAATCAAAACTATCATAATGTGATGACAATTTTGAAAATATTTTTTTAGCTATAAATTTCAATTTTTTTAAAAAACAAAACCTATAAATATACAAATATTTTTAAAAATATCATCCCTTTTTGAAAAATTATATTCATACAGTTAAATATAGACTTCGATTTAACCATGTGCATATGATAAATTTGTGAGGTTTTACCATATGCAAAAGTGTAGTTATATTTTTCTTCTCTGTGAGTGCAATTTGATGTTTTTTTCCATTATAATTTTCGTTGATATTCATTTTAAATTCCGTAAATTTAAAATAAGCTTGAATTATTGCGGTCTCAATACTATGCCTTGTCTCACAAGAATTCGGTCTGTAGTATGAAATCATTAAGAGCCCTATGTACGTGCTTGTTGCTATAGTTTTGACTGCTTCTACACTTTTCAGATCTAGCTTTGACGATTTTGCTTGAAAAAAGGGACTATTATAAAGTGAAATATGATATTAGTAATGTAATGAATATTTTTACAAGGAACAATTATTTTCTTGTTTATAGAAATTTAAGTATAAAACTAAATTTTATATTGAGTAGAAATAAAAAAATTGAAGAAAAAGATACATAAAATCAGTATTTTAATAACATTGGTTTCTTAAATAAATATTTTAAGAAAAAACAATATCATGAGTAATGATTTATCTTGATGATTTCCTATTTTATATATATACAGTGATATGAAAGCAGTAAATACTAATTTAAATCAGGCTAGCTAAAGAAGGCGTCAAATTGGAGCGACTTTAATTCTTAAACAAGTTAGTTAGGAAAATAGTAGATGACATATATAATGAAGAATAAATAAAGAGAAAATGAAATAAAAATAAAAACAAACAAAAGAAATTAACCATTGATTCTAACAATTATTGATCTAACGGACCAAAATATGTTTTCGACGCTATATATAGCCTCCGCGATATACTGTTTGTTTCCTTTTCTTTTGTCTCCTTCGACGGAGTTTTCACATTGTTTCGAAGGCTTTACAGGAAAATTTCTAACGTGAGAAAATAGAGTTCTCAATTGGTAAACGCAACAAACATATCTGAACACATCTTCAATTATATACAAATGTGCTAAGGTTTACATCACCTAAAGGTCAATATCAATTTAAATATTTATTCTTATTTTATTTTTCTAACTTCTAAATATATTTTAACGATAAAATTGTGACGGAATTATATGCTTTAAAACGAATGATATAGTGATCATAATTATATCACTTACGAATTTGAGATTGTAACTTAAATCGTTATATTTTCTATCTTGCAACTTTTGAAAGTTTTATTATATATTTTACTCTTTTTAATTACATACTCCACTTTTGCGGCACTCTTTTTTCTCCACAACATTTGTCTATGATTAATTTAAATAGATGGGTGACTGATACACATTTTTTTCAACATAATGTTTATTAAAAATTTGTTATTTTTAATATATCAAAATTAAAAAAATTAGATATCTATATTTAGAAGTTAAAAATATATTTAGAAATATATCAAAATAAAAAATAATAATTTTGATATCTATATTTAGAAATTAAAAATATATTTTAGGCTAATAATAAATATGTGAAAAAAGTGTGGAATGGAAGTGATAGTTTAGAAAAGGTTTAATACATTATTTCGTCCCTATTTTTAGAGATTTGGTTCAAAGTAATCTTACCTTTTAAAAAAGTTTAGTAAGACTCCATATTTCGTTAAAAAATGTTCAATCTAGTTCTTTCCGCTCACGCCGTTAAAAACATAACGGTGCAAATGCCACGACATCATCATCATCTCCAAACAAACCCTAATTTCTCTCTAAGAAATCCTAGCCGCCGCACCATCCAGCGTCATCACCCCCATCCTCGCCGACAGCCAAAATCTCCAACACATCACGCGCCACCACCAAAGCGTCTTCTCCCTTCTGTTGCACCTCCATCACCTTCGCATCTCACCTTCGTTCTCGCGCCACCACCCAACGCAATCCCTTGTTATGCCGCGACCACCAATCTTCACCATTTTCACCCTCGCACCAGCCAAATTGTCGTCGCGCCAGCAGCATTACCATCTAATCTCCACTAAGGAATCGTCCACCACTAACCACCGGCCAAATTGCCAGCTGCTGCAGATCACGAATCGCCACTCTTCTCCACCACTAATCGTGTCGCTGCTTGCCTCCACCTGCAACCACAATCAGATCTACAAGCAAGTCGTGAAGACCTAGGGTTTCTCGCGTTCTCATCGCATAGCTTTGGTGGTGACGTGTGATGCGTTGGAGAGGACGGCTGTTGGCGAGGATGACGATGACGACGCTGGATGGTGCAGCGGCTAAGATTTCTTGGAAGAAATTAGAGTTTGTCTGAAGATGCTGATGATGACGTGGCATAGATTTTTTTTGAAATTAAAAAATCATTTAAGTTCACCTATTAACGTGTGCCACGTGTGTATGAGATGCCACAGTGACATTTGTACCATTATGTTTTTAACTATATGAGTGAAAAAAATCGGATTGAATATTTTTTAACAAAATATGAGATTTTATTGAATTTTTTTTAAAATGGAAGATTATTTAAAAAAAACTTTTAAATAGAAATAAATAATGTATTAAACTTTTAAAAAATAGGAGTGGGAAAAAGCCCAACAGTAAATAGTACAGGAAGAAGGAGGGAGGGAGACCTAGTGGGAAACACGTGCAGAACTGACAAGGTTGAAATGTAAGTGTGACGTGTGATGTGTGTTTGTTGTTTTACAACGAAATGAAATATGTGAGTGCCCATCATCTCGTGTTTTTCTGTACCACCCACTCACAACTTCCCACGTGGATACGCACGTGTGCCTGTTCATAAAAGTACTGCACACTTCCACTGTCTTCCACGTCACTCCCATCATTCAATGCTTTTCTTTAATCATAACCCATTTTTAGGTTATCTTCTCCAACCACTTGTCAGTGCGCCATAATTTCCCATTCCCTTTTCTTTTCCACCCATTCATTACCAAACTTCTTAATCATAATAATCATCTTTCCTTCCTAAAACAAATATTCTTCACTTACTTTACAGGATGGATCTGAAACAAATGTCATACATCTCTCATCAAATTTAGGATTCAAGCAACCCTCTTCCCCCTGCAGCATAATTGTTATCTACGTGTATGATATCATGATGGTCTCTCCATTATTAGTTCAACCTATTTCATTTCATGTCTTTCTCTCCAATTATTGTGGCACTAATGCATGATTGGAAAGCACGCTCTCTTCCTTGACCATATGATTCAAAAGGCACTTAGAAATGGAAATTAGCAACCCTAAAAGGCTAGAAACTCGTGGGTTGTTTTGCATGTAGGAACATGAACCCTGTTTCTCCCGCAAACCTTGACTTGGGTCATTCTGCAAGTCCCATCGTTATGCATGTGACCCCGTTTATTTCACTCTCATTCTATCTTTTCCTTAACTTTTAATCATAACTGCACGCCCTTCCGGATAACGGCCACGGAATACACTTTCCTAAGGATTCTGCTTTCTCATTTTTCTTTTCTATTTCATCATTTTTTGGCCCACCTATTTATTATTCTTTCATCTTCCCTTTCATTCTCTAACAAATATTATTTCAAACAACGCCAACTTTCACTAACTTATTTCTTCCTGCACCTCCCTTTTCTCTTTCTGTGCTCCCAGTAAAATTCATAAACTCTAAATTATTCTTCATTCAAATTATAATATAAAACTAACCTTTTCTTTTACTTAATTCTAGATTGTGTAGTCAGAAAATTATTTTCAAATTTAGCAAACAAATTTTGGAATATACATTCTGAAATATGTTTAAAAAATATATTCTAAAAATGTGTAATTTAGAACAAATTTTCAAATTTCAAATATATCAAGAAAAATTCTTTTTCGGATTCTACAATTCGAAAAATTATTTCTGGACTCAGTGTACACCTCACCTTTGTATGTTCATCTTCTTCGCTCTTTCCTCAACACCATCGCTCGTTCTTCACCTCATCTATGCCACCGGAGCGCCAACGATGTTTGCGCAGCTGCCAATGGAGGTGCCCTCAGATGGACGCGATTCTCTTGAATCTGTTTGGCCGGTGGAAGTAGAGACAGCACAACAAGGCGGTGAAGTCACGGTGGTCCAATTGCAATTCACTGCTCAAAATATAAAGGCATCAGTGAGGGCTCCGACTAGGTAGTCGTAATCGGTGTGGAAGGTGAGGTTCTCGCATTAGGAGTGTGGCGCTTGCAGCAGACCTCTTTGATGAAGAGAAACTCCGTCAAGGTTGGGAGACGGTAGTGGTTTGAAGTCTTCCGGTTCGCCTCACTACAAGCGGTGGCCCTCGCACTAGTTCCCAGCCGGAGGCCAGTGTCAGAGAAGAGGCATTGTAAAACTACCATTTCATCATGCTTATGGGGTGCAGGAAGAAATGGAGGTGCAGAAAGAAATTGCCACGGAAACTTGAAAGTGAGCCTTAAAAATACAACTTACTTTCGGGCCTAAAATAAAGGCCTAGAGTGAAATAAAAGAGCCCAAGAAGCCCACTGAAAAACAGTGAAATGATATGTGACGTTTGTCGGACGATTATTACTTATGTTTAAGCCCAAAGATATCCGACCATGAGAAAAGCATTGTATGTACGGACTAGATACCTGCCTGTCCTTTGGTTTTGTTTTTGTACCATAGATTGAGGTTGTTTTATTGTGTCTTAGATTTTGCAATACGACTTAGATTCGTAAACAGTAGAACAAGGCGTGTTTGGACGTTCTTTTTTGGTTGTTGTATTTGTAGGAAGGCTGCTCTTGGGCTCCGTTTTTGTGAGTGGTCCGTGATTCTTGTTCTTGCTGTGTTGCAACTGTTCATGTTGGACCAAAATATAAGATTTGTGAGATTATACAGGACATCTATACTCATATGGATAATATCTTAAAATTGGAAAGATATATTTCAAGAATGTAATAAATTACAAATAATTGAGTCTTGTGTGTGTGTGTGAACTAGCGTGCCAAATCGACTTTTTAAAACTAGGATTATAACTCAACATTTAAAATTCGCATAATTTGTGTTTAAGTTTGAAGTTACATTTTTCTCTTTCAATTGATGTTGCTAAAGAAAATTTCAACCAACAACATTATAAAAATAACTGTGAGATCCCGGAAAATTTTAAAACGTAATTAGATGTCAAATCAGTAATTATGATACTGCTGATTCACCTAGTAGCTTCCATCAATGAGCCGCGACACACGTCCAGTGCATTAATTGCGCACTAAGCTCTGCATGCACACACGACACTTGTCACGTTGGAAGCTTCCAATTCTGAGTTTGGTATGCAGGTGTCAGCGAGGGAGACGTTCGTTCAAACAAACGTGAGTTAAGCAAAAAGAGTTTTCGAAAAACCCTCCACTCACCTGTATCACTCATCTCCTTCCTCTGAATCAGATTTTCCAACTTCTCTGATCTCTCTCTAGAACCAGTAACCTTCTCTCTTCGATAACTCATCTTCTTCTTCTCCGATTCACTTTCCAGAACCGTAGGAGTGTTCGTCCAGTTGAGACCTTTCATTTGGACCGAACAGAACTTGGATCGGAACTGGTAAGTTTTTCTGTCTTAAGCTTCGTCCTTTTCTGGTCTCATGCGAACCCTAGTTGGTTGCATGAATGGGTTCTAGGTCTGAGTTTTGGTTGATTGTTTTGGTGTCTTAGTTTTACGTGGGAACTGTGGAACGAAACTTGAGAGTAGAAGTGGTTAGAGGAAACCCTAGAATCGTGCTTTTGGAAGATCACTGCTATCCAGGTAAGGGAAGCTTACATATATTTAAATTTATACGTGTATGATTGTATGAAAGCATGATTAGGTTGTCTGTATGAAATCTTTGTATGCGTGATTTTCTGATCTGCATGAACGAGCCCTGTTGTGCTGTTATGAATGTACTGATATGATTTTCTGGATTGTTGAGCTGCATGCATGGTTGAATCGTATGGATGAATACTATAATGTATGAATTGTTAAGATGTTGATTATTGAATATGAAGTAATCTGGAAGTGAGAGTGTAAAGTTCATAAATCTGAGATTCATTTGAAGTATAAAGTTTAGGTTAAAATGTTGAAATCTGAAAAAAATTGGCTAAGGTTGATAATTCTGCACGTAAATCCTACTTTTGTTAACTAACGCTCGTCACTGTACGGTCTTATACCGTTCGGTTTTCCTTATGATACTTTAAAATGGAATTCTTTCATTTGGAAAGAATTCTGCTCGAGAACGAGCGTCCCCCTTTGAGTAAATAAGCGTTCGGCCTTCTGTCGAGCGTCAGTCTTTAATAGCGTTCGACCTCATGTCGAGCGTCAGTCTTTAATAGCGTTCGACCTCATGTCGAGCGTCAGTCTTTAATAGCGTTCGACCTCATGTCGAGCGTCAGTCTTTAATAGCGTTCGACCTCATGTCGAGCGTCAGTCTTTAATAGCGTTCGACCTCATGTCGAGCGTCAGTCTTTAATAGCGTTCGACCTCATGTCGAGCGTCAGTCTTTAATAGCGTTCGACCTCACGTCGAGCGTCAGTCTTTAATAGCGTTCGACCTCATGTCGAGCGTCAGTCTTTATTAGCGTTCGACCTCATGTCGAGCGTCCGTTTTAAATAGCGTTCGTCCTGATCTCAAATAGCGTTCGTCCATACAGTGAATTAACGTTCGTCTTTTTATGGAAGTGTAACAAAGAATGAAAATGTGATATTGAGAGAATTATAAAATGAACGAACCATATATGGGGTGAAATTATGAGATTGATATTTGAACGAGCGTTCCAAGGAGGAACGACTCTGATTGGTTATTGAATTTAGTAAAGTATGACTGTGGATAAGTTTAGACTCGCTGTCCATCCTGATGTTCCGTGATACGTCTCTTCAAGCAGAAGGGGGTACTCATGTGTGGGAACGGCAGGAGGTCCTTAGTCCATAAGTTAACATGGGCGACGTAAGAACGGACTTACCTCGAGTGGCAGCTGTTTAATGTTACCCAGTTACTACATCACTCGGGTGCAAGGACGCTTGAAACTACACAGATTCATACAGTCCGGACGGTCTGTCTAGAATATTTATATTTATGTTTTGATTGAAGTTATATGCGTATGTACTGATTGTGTGATGATTTGAATATAAATGTTGAAGTATGAATTTAAAATACGTAAGCTTACCCTTGCATTTTCCATTGTGTTGTCTACTGTCCATGTATTTTCCGTCTTGTCAAAATGCAATGATCATCCATGTGGATGTGAGCAGATGGTGGAGCGTCCCTTGAAACACTGCTGGAAGAAGAAAATTTGGAGGACGCGACGCTGGTGGATGTTGAAGTGAAAGCCGAGCCCTAGAGCGCTCGCCAGTATAGTATAGTTTATTACGTGTTTTATGTAGACGTTCGGTTGTAATCCTGTAAAACCGTTCGTTCTTAAACTCTTTATATTATGGCGTTCGTCATTTCTGTATGCTTTATGAACGTTAGACATCTTAGTGCTCGTTCGGTTTTTGTAAGACTGCACTGTTTATTATCTTAATGTAATTAATCTTGATTATGGTAATTACTATATTTTGGGATGTTACAATAACTCTAACTAAAAATAGCTTAAATATTTGTGATGAAATAATCCAAAAATAGTATTGATTTTTGTTAATCAAATAAAATCTTCACAAATATCAATTACTTTTGTTTTAACAAACTTTTGTCAAAAGATATCATAAACTAAGATAATCTAATAAAATCCTCATGATTTGAAATTACCAACAACTATTTAATATTTATTTTACATAAAAAATTAGTAAAATTGAATTGATTGATCCTGGTAAAACATTTAAAATGTTAATATATTTAGATTTTTAAATAACTATAAACTTCTCTATTTAAATATAAGGTAGACATGATTATTGTTATTAGAGTTGGAATCGAAGTTGAAGTCGGGATGGTAAAAAACTACTTGAAACCTTAATTTATGTTAATGGAGAAACCAGAATGATAACAGAAACTTGTGATGGACAGAAAAATAGGAACTATTTTCCAAATAACTTATCTGGTTAGAGGGTAGTTCAATTTATTTATTTTTAAGCACATGATATATAGTGTCCAATAGTAAATTAAATTACATTCCCTGTTTTAAAATAAATTAAAATTTGTAGTTCATTTTCCGTTTTGGATGCGTTTGCTGTAAATTACTATAGTTTCTGTTTGTCTCAAATGGTGCATTTGATATAATAGCAAAAATTAAATTATTTAAACAATTGATAATATATATAAGTAATTGTTGCTATAATCAGTTACAATTAAAATAAATTTTTATAATTTTGATAAAAATTATTTTAAATAATTAAATCTTATTTGAATGCAACAAAAAAAATGCAGAGTTGAAAGGCAAAAAATTATTGAAAAACAAGCACAAATTACATATTTTCAGATTTATAAAATTAACTTATTTTTTCAGACATTTTTTAATGCTAATTTCAGTTGTTTTTCTAGATATACGGCTAAAATTAAAAAAAAAATAAAAAATAGCTGAAAATTTAAGATTCATACACATTCTATTCTTCTTCATCGAGTTTTTGAATTCCGTGCATAAATGTAAAGAAACGAAAGTCCAAAATCATTTTTCCAAATATTATCATTACTAGGTGAAACATATATTCTTTGAATAAAAATAAATAAAAGAAAGTACACTCATGTTAAAAATAAATGAAAATATGCATGAAAAAAAGAAAAGAAAAAGTCAAATACAAATGGAATGTATATTAAAGAAATATTTTTCTTATTTCATATTTTTCTCTTCTCATAATTATGTTTAATCTTTTTTAATTATTTTTAAAACATTATAAAATGTATCTATCTAAAACATAATAAAAATGAAATATCATGTATATTATTATAAAAAATATGTTTTAGTAGTTAAATGAATTGAAAATATAAACTAATTGTGACCGAGGATTGGGTAGAACTGAGATTGGCGTTTGTGACCGGCGATTGAAAACCCTTTGAAGGTGTTGCAGAGGGAGACGAAGAAGATCGTATAAATGGGTCTAGCTTTAACCGTCGGTGTCTTCGGTGTTCTGGTTCTATTTCACGCCGCTTATTCAACTATCCACTGTATTCTACAACTCATTCTTACGATTGTTTAACTTTTTATTATGTATTTGAGCGTTAGGGCTCGTGGATCTGAAATTGGATCTGTTTTTTTGTTCCAGACAGGGGTCTGTTGAAGATTACAGAGGAGGAGTTTTCAGGGCCTCCATTTAACGTAATTTGATTAACGCTGCAATCTAGGGTTTAATTTCATGTACTGTATCTAATTTTACTTTTTTTGGGAATAATGCAGGTGGTGATTGAGCTGTTTGTTGGGCTGCTGCTTTGTTTCTGGGCTGCGCTCACTGTGCCCGGGAATTTTAAATCCATACTCCCTCACTCCGAGGAGAACAGGTAACTAAAATTAATGTTAGGATGTATGTAGCTGTAACCAGATGAATATGAACTGATGAAACTGATTGTGAAATATCATCTCTTATTTCTTATTTTTTGTTTGGATTAGATGTGGTGAATGGTCTTCTAAGAGAATTGAATTTTTAATTATTAGTTTTGGAAGATTGAACTTTATGTTAGGTACCCTGTGATAAGGAAATAAAGAGAAAAATATGAAATAAGATTATGCACGAGCTATAATTAGCTCGTCAGTAAGCTAATTTCTAGAAGTTCTTTCATACTAGTTTTTTTAAAAGTTGATTTTTAGATTATGTTTTAGTTAATTTTACCTTATGAAGTAATTTATTGTATTTTTCTTTTCCTTTGGAAACGCTTATCAGAGGATATATTGTACTAAGTTAAGTTTCTCACATTTGGTGCTGTTTTTGGCTTCTGTCATTTTATTTTGTTATTTTCGCGTGTTTTGATCTCACGTTAGAGGCTTAATTTGCTAGGATTATGATTAATCAATGCAAATCTCTTGTGATTTTCCTGTTATATTATATACCAATCAAATCTTTTGTTTTCTATCATGCTTTACGAAGTGGATGTCTTCCATGATGGTTTAGAATGGAGATTCTAGGAGGTATGGTCTGGATGTATGAACCCAATAATTGTTGATATGTCTTCATTGATTGAAATATCAAGCTAGAGGAGAACCCAGATCTCGAGTGCCTGGCTCAAGGGTCATTTCATCTGCACTATCGTTGTGTCTTCAATTTTTCTTCTGATCTTGTATTTCATTGATACATATCAAGAAATAGGGATTTTTTTTGTCAATGTACACTGTTTTATTTTCCATACTCTAATCCAGTTCTGTTACCGGAGTTCATTATTAGGGGCCACTTAAGTTACTCCTGTCAAGTTCTGCATTCATACTGTGTTGGTAGATTATGGGTGGCTGGGTTTGATTTGACTAATATACTCACTATAAACATCATTAATAAAAAATGAGAAAGAAAAAGGGGAATTTTATGCACGTAGATTATACTTGGTAAGACATTGACGTAGTTTTTAGTTCTTTTTATCTAAAAAATTCAGATGTGTTCAAATAGAATAGAAGTTTTTTTAATGGAATCCTGAATAAACATACTGTTTGGGCTCTATAGGGACCCACTTATTTCATTTACATTTATAAATTTGAAGGGTCTTACGTCAAAATTCCTGATCATATTGTCACTTGGGTATTTAGCTATTTATGTAAGGGCACTTATCTGAAAAGTTTTTCTTGAAAACCATTGTAATTTCTTTGGTTGTGTTGTTCGCTTGGTTGAGGGATATGCCTTCATGTAGTAGTCCTATACACTGGCATTAGTGGCAAATATTACATATTATGGAATTATGTGGATCCCCATAACCTGATTTTCTCTCCTTGGATGCAGGATTGTTTCTTTACCTGCCAACCTAGACTTCATGATCTTCAATCACCGAGGCAAGGTCTTTCCTGTGGAACTGGATGTGAAGCTGAGACAATGAGGACTGCTATCCTTCACACGAGGAGGAAAAACTTTACTCTAGAAAATTAAAAATTTGGGATGAGCGTTTGAATATCCGTTGTTTGATGCATGAGTCTAGCAGTTTTCTTCTGTATCTTGTACTTTCTTTACTGACCACTTGACATAGTAATTTAGACAGGATGTTATTATTTGAATCATACATATGAAGAGTTAGCTTGCACTTTCAACCATGTCCACAAAAAATTATTTGCTACATTAGGCGTCAAGTAAACATTCTAGGGGAGTTATATGCTTTGACTGTCGAAAATGATAGCAAGTTATCTCATTCATTTAGAAGAATGAGTCCTCCAGTGTGTGGTGATTACAAATAATTTTGCTCAATAGGATAATAAAATGGGGTGTTCAATTCAAAGCTGGTGTTGCAAGGATGTGAATTTTGATTTGGGAATTGATGGATATTAACGATAGAAGTCTTGAATTCAAGATGAAGTTATATCTTTGCATATGCGATTCACATATTTCAGCCCTAGTTAGGGAAATACCATATCAACAAGTACCACATCTCCACTCACTGTCATTTGCATAAAACTACAAAATCCATGCAAATGACAGTTTAGTTACTGATTTTTTCCTTCCAAACAACCAAAGACTAAAACAGAAGAAGCTTAGTTTCTGAAGGAAAAAGGTTCTCTTTCAACGGCTCCTCGATCTAGTGCAGAACTACATCTCTCATAATTGAAAACGGTGTTCAAATTATGAGGATCAAATAAATGGATCAGTTCAATTTTATTTTGATTGTAATGGATCAGATCAAAATATCTATTAAATTATTTTGATCCATTAAAGATATAATTGAAAATCCAATTTAATTCGCGTTTTAATAACTTTTTTCATGATTGAATATACAATCTTCCATAAAAAATATACATGATACTTTTAACTGTACTTTTAAAAATATTTTCAAAAATAAATTCTGTAGGAAAAAATTAAAAATATATTTTTTAAACTTTTCAAAAAGATATATTTAATAGTTAAAATTTGGTTGGATGAATCTTTATTGATAAGAGGTTCATTAAAATTTGAGAAATAACGAATGAATCATTAACCATGGATAAAATTAAATGAATGAATTTTATTGTTTATTTTCTATATATTTTTATAGAGGTTAAATCTAACTAGAAATGGAGCATAGATAACTTATTTACTAAAACTTTCATGTGAAGACAATAATTATTAGAAAGTAAATGATATTTGGCAACTTCCTTTAACATTTACAATTAGCTGACAACCTATTTATAGGAATACCTTAATCAAAAGCATTGTTAAATATAAATATAACCTAGGAATTGCCAAATATGAAGAGTTTTTCTATATCTTTTAAAGACTTACAATTATATCACCTTTCTTGTTATAAACAAAACCAAGACCTTTCAATTTTCCTGAATTACTTGCTCAGTCTTGTCCTCTTGAGATTATTTTGATTGTGATAGGGAATAACTTTCCTGTTTTTTTATGCTTAACTTTTTTGGTTTTACTTCCTTTTTTTTTACCTTTTTAATTTTTTATTCAAACAACAATTTATCTACACAAAAAAGCTTTCGCTTCACAAGCATAAATCACTAAAAAAAACCTAAAAAAAGGTTAGTACAAAGTACAAAGGTAAAAGTCAAATAAGCAAACTGCACAAAAGAGCTAATTGCAAACTTATTGAACAAAGCTTTCTGCAATATATACACTTATTCTTTACTGATATAAAAAAATAATGTAAACATATTAAGAAAAATATAATAAAAGTTTATCAATTATATAATTTTCACTTAAGTGCGTACGGCGATACTTTTCGTTGCAATGGTATTATTATATATCCTTCCCTTCTCTGTAAATGATTTGTTGAAATAAAATGAAAAGAGTTTCCGTTATTAAAAAACGTGTTGTTATTATATGTCTTGTTGTTGGTGTATAAGTTTAAGCGTTGTTGAAAGTTTCTTTTTAAAGAGTTGGTTTTTTTCTAGTCTCGTTTTAGAACACTATAATCTAATGCTGGAAGCACTTGAGCTATAGGGTTTTCACACGCAAATGGAAATTAGATATATGATATAAATAAAAATGGGACAATTGAATATGAGAGCATGGCGTATGGTCAACAAAAGCAAAGCAACTCCATGTGATGCTTCATGAGCTGTAATTCACCAGATTATTAGGCTGCTTTTTATTATAAATAAATAAATCCAAAACATTAAACTTCTTATAAATAATACGATTTCCTTTGAAGTCAATCAAACAATTAATTAAATCAAATTGACCTAATTTAATTAATTTTATTTAAATTATAAAATTCATTGCAGCAATCCAATTGGACTGGTGATGAGATAGTTTGGTCTCCTTAGTTATTGGGCCAGCTCTAATCAACATCTCAAACCCACTAATTGCATTTTAATTTGTGGAATTTATTTCTTAAATGTTATCAGCTAATTGTTCTTTCTACTATGACTTTATATATGGTTGACTGTTAATTAGATTGGTTCACACAGTAAAAAACAAATATGACAATCATTCAAGAAACCGAACAGGTATAACTTATATATGAAATGATTATCCTTAAATAACGATTAAGCTTAATGATAATTAACTTATCAACAAAACATAATTAGTATCAATTGAACTATATGATTAGATCGTTAGTAATATGATAAAATGCTTAGTTAGAATTTTATCTAAGTTAACTAATATAATGGGTCCGAATATACCGGTTTAATTATTAAACCTTTTAATTAAAATAATTAAATATCATAATGACGGATTTAGGGTGTTAATGAAGAAGATTTATTTTGGTCTTGATGAGATGGGAAAAGAGATCTAGTTAGCTTGACACATAGGTTGGATATTTTCATGATTTTAATGTGGGAATTGTGATGAAAAGAAAATGATTAATGTGGATATTTTATTTATTATATATATATAAAGATGAGATTGAGATAAAGAGAAAAAGAAACATGAATTTGTTGAGAGACGGTGTGGAGGAGTTTTTGCCTGTTGGCACTGAAACACTTCATTTAATGCAAAATTTTCATTTGTTTAGTCCTTTTCTCTTCACGCGGGACATCGTACGGACCACTTCTACAGTATTATCTTTTTTTCCTTCTTTTTCTTATACCAAAAATTTCATTGTAATTTTTTATTATTTATGTTTTTTTAGGGGTGATTTAGTGTAAAGGAGAAAAGCAAATGTGAAGTTTGTTTGGATCAACTTAATTGAATTGAAAGATTTAAAGAATTGAAGGATTGAGTTTTTTTTCTTAATCTTTGTATGAAATCAGTATATCTTGAATTACAAGAATAACAAATTATTCATATTTTAATTTATATTAATTTTAAACAACCATATCTCAATTTAAAATAATTTCACTCATTTAAATTATTATTTATAGTTTCACTCATTCAAATTATTACTTAATTTATTTAAAGTAATCATCAACATTTTATTTCAACTTAATTTACAAAAAACTCATTTTAGTTTATTATAATCTTTTTTATTTTTTATTTTAAATACTAACTCACATCTCATAATAATAATAATAATTTTTTAAGGAATCCTGATACGTTTAACAATTATTTTATTAATCGATTTAATTTTGTTTTCAGAAAAATATTTGAAAGAAACCCACGAAGAACTAGGTATACATTATCAAAAGTGATTAAAAAAAATGATTAAAAAACATTTTTCTTTTAAATTTTAAACTTTCAATTCGTACGAAACAAAATCCATGACACTGTAGCGGAAAGGGTACGTACGGGCAACAGATAAGAGAAAAAGCGGAATATCATAGCTTGCTTATTTAACGCGTAAAAGGAAACCTTTGCATGTGATACAACCACCACCATTCATCATGCAAACTCACTCTCAATATTCTCTCCTCTTTCTCTTTTCCTATACCTATATTTACACATCCTATTTCAAATTTCTAATTAATACACACAAATAATAATAGTATCAAAAGAGTATAAAAATGTGTCAAAAAGTAATATATATATATATATACCTGCACTTTCTTTCTGTATATTATGTTTCTGATTGACCGTGTAAGAGGATGAGAACCATATGTATACTAGACAGCTAGTCCATCACTATAACATGAATAATGCACTTATGCACGTTAACTCATTTTCCATAATATGCAACAAATTCGTCTATATATATATATATATATACTCTTCTGATCAAAAGTAAAACATGACCAACTATATTGTATATTTTCCTTTCTGTAAAATTTGTGGAATAAAGTTATCACACAGACAATGTCATATGTTCAAGCTACATTGAAAAAGAAAAGGAGTAAAGGCAATAGGTAAAGCCATTAGATGTCTAATAAGCTTTGCCAGATGCTTGAAAAAAAGGGAAAAGTATGAATAGATATGTGTAACAGCTCAAGATATATTGACAGAGTGTTAATTAGGAAGTGACATCGAGTCGTTTGTTGTCTATAATCTTCTGAAGTTCTTGAGGGCTGCAAGGAACTACAAGTGCACCCTTTTGTTGAAAGCCATACTCTTCACTGGCTTGCTCCAGCAGCTTCAAGAAAGCAGGATCAGTTAAATAATCTAACTCAACAACGAACCTTTTGGTCTCTTCACCGTGAATTGCAATAACAGCAAAATGTCCTTCCTTAACATCTTCTGGCACCCTCGTCGCATTTTCCCTTTCCTCGTCAATGTCACTCACATAACAAACCCTTCTCGAACGTGCTCCATTGGGTGCCAAGAACGGAACACCCTTCATCACCTTTGAGATCAAAGACTTGAGCATCTTCTTCTTTCCAACCTCCATCACTCTATGTCTTACTCTTCAATGTTCTTGCTTATTGACAATGACGATAGTACTGTGTGCTAGATTCAGTTAGTGTTGAAACAAACTAGCTTTTGGATCTTTCAGTGCCAGTTGCCGTTGTATATATATATGTGTGTGAGTGAATTTTATAAAGCATAATCTAATGGGAATATATTAGCATATGAAAGACACAGGAAGTTTCTCTGGTTGCATGTGGAGCCATGTCTAATTTTCCGCGTGCTGCAGCTATACGTACCATTTAATGCAAGTTTGACGCGTCGGTTTGTTCTCTAATTTTATACGCGGGGCTTTCTTCCTAGCCCCAAAACTAAGCAGACAATATTGTTTAGGCCTAATGTGCTGTTTGTATGACTGTGCTGTACCATAATTGAGAACCAAAGTACTTTATCCTTTTTGGGACTAATCTGCTGTCTCTATGACTACGATATATGTATATATTTTAATGTTAACTACTTACAAACGTACTCAACGAAAGTGTGAAGGCAAATTTGGTGTTGGTTGGGTGGAATAAAAGTAATGTCAAGTGCAAAAGTCATGGATTACGTTTGCTACGGAAACATCGTGGCCACGCAACAAATCAAGGTTTTCTTGACGGTGTTCGTACGACCTCTAGATGTCGGCGCCATGAGATTTTTCAACCTCTGTGTTCATACATATAACACCCTTTTCTCCCTCTGCCCGTAATTCTGTCAGTGATATTTCTTTTTCACAACCTTTTTTACAATTTAATTGATTCAAAATTATTTGATAATCAATAATAATAATTATAAATATTAACATGGAACAATAATAATAATTATAAATATTAACATGAATGAATAAAAAATACTTATCATTGTCCATTTCTTATAATTTAACAACAGTTTTCCATTCTAGTGTAAGCATGTCAACTTTAAGAAAAATATACAGTAAACCATTAGCACAGTTATATATACACTTAAAATAATTGGTAGTGCTGTCTTATATGCCTCCATTTTCTTAATTGTAAGAATCATTCTTAATTGTACCAATCATTTAGAACGAGACTGTTCAATTCAAACTCAATCCTTATAATATTTACTTAGCATGACATAATATTTGTAAAGGATTTTTTCTTCATTTATTTGTCATGGGTTTTAAAAAACACGTCGAGTGGAGATAGAGTGGAATTTGTACTACATGATGGAATGGTTAAAAAAGATTAGAGCAATGGTACATTGATGGTCTCAATAACGAATTGTCATAAACTATTTTCCTTTTTTAATTTTTTTTACCTTTTTACGATTATAAAAATTCATTTTTTTTAAGAGACGAATGGTTATTTGAATACACAAATATCGATGTATTTTGTTTTTAATACAATTAGAAAATAACAATATTAATACTTTTAGTTTTATTTCAACTTTATTAATAGCTAATATAATTACGTATGAGTTTAATTTTTAGTTATGTTTATTAAAATGAGAAAAAATTGATGCTAATATGCAATATACTGAAGAAAAAACTAAGAATTTTGAATTTATAAAACAAAATGTAGGATACAAAGTTTCAACTGCATATTAACCTTAATTTTAGCTTCAATAATCATATATTTAGCAATTGAAAATTTTATTGAAAGAAAAACAAATGATTTTTATATGCATTTTAAAGAAACAACTAATAATTTTACATTTATAAAACAAGAATTAAGGTAAAAAGATTCAATTGTATATTATCCTTAATTTTAGCTTTAATAAACATATGTTGAAATTACCAATTAAATATGTGTATTCAATTACCTTAAGTATTAACTGAGTGTAAATGAAATTAACGGAATTAGGATGATGGTTTATATGTTAAGAAATTATTGTCCAATAGATTAACATAATAGTTAGTATAATTTAAATGTGAAAAGGTTAAATAAATTTTAAAATATTTATTACAAATAGTAAATAATTTATTGTTCATTATTTAATATTTAAAACTATTATTTTTTTAATTAGTATAAAAATATTCACATAAATTATTTTTTCCTTTTACTCATTTTTTTAAGGACAGGTCTAGAAATTAAAAAAAAAGGGAGGTTTAAAGGAAACAAAGTTTAATAAAAATATGTTATATCTTATTTAAGTTGTTTATGTCTCATAAAATTTGATAGAATCTGTATCAAACTTTTTAGCAATCATCCTCTATATAGGTAATCAAACAATAAGTTAAATCTAAGTCTGTTTTTCATAATTTTTATAGTTGAAAAAGATCTTTTAATAACTTTTTTTTAAATATACATCAATTGTAGATGATTTTTCCATAATAATAAATATGTCCTCAGTTTATATATCAGTGATAAAAATACATTGAAAGAATAAACCAAACATTCATGAATTGAAAATTAAAGAGAGAATTATCAATAAGACAATAATAGAATTTGTTTACCTGTAGTATATTATTTAAGAAAATCTGTCAAATAAAATATGAAAGTTGAACAGAAGATGAAAAGTTGGAACTTTTAAATCACTTGAAAGTGTGACGGACACAATGAGTTTTTATATATATATATATATATATATATATATATATATATATATATATATAATTGTATTTAACTTCTCAACCAAATTTTAACTTTTATTTTAATATATATAATATAAAATATATAAGTATATAATTTGTATTTTTTCTAAAAAGAGGACGACGATGATCTACGTCTGCCTATACATCCATGTCTGCTTTTAAGGTAATAGAAATTTATCATATATTTTCTTGTTTCCATTAATCTAGATAACACAAAATTTTCTAATCTATTTCTATCTTTCTTTTTCATTTCTTTCCCTTTTTCTATTTCACACTTAATCTTAACGAATCATAAAGGAATTGAGTAGAATGAATTGGAACAGTCCCTTATTTCCCATGAATTTGATTGAAATCAAAGTGGAGGATTTTCATAATAGCTAATTAACAAATTAAATAGCTTGAATATTTAAAATAAAAAATAATTCATGTACTTTTTCGTCATGATTTTCATGGTAATTAAGTTGCATTTTCCTTCCGCCAAAATAATAGCATTTTCCAAAAATGCTTATATATTATTATAGATAACCAAGATTGAAACATGAAAAGAATTCAAAAAGTGTTATTGAAAGTGAATGTGACTTTTTTTAAAAACTGCGACTTAAATAACTAGTGTACTAGACTGTGGTATGAGCTTTTATTTCACGCTAAAATAAGAAAAAAAATTTAAGTTATGATAGTAAAAAGGAAATTAAAAAAAAAACATTTACAAACAATTTATATTTTGAGCACAATCCAAAGAAAATTGTATGTATGTTGTGATTAAAAAATTGAATTTATAATTATTTTGTTATGTAAGAAAGCTAAATATTTTGGACTCTTTTTTATGCATGTGTTTATTCTCTTTGACTGAAAACTCTTTTGGGTTTGGGTTTCAACTACTTTGGTGTGTATGTTTCTTTGACCATGCATTGTATTGCAAGTAATGAGACATTTCTTTCTATATATATACAAATTTATTTTTAATGTTATTATTATATATACATAGTTCAACCACATATTCAACCATATGGGGACATGTGCCTCCAATCAATCTCAATTTTTTAATACTACTATACTTTTAATTAAATTAGCATCCCTGTCTCAATACTCTTAAGTTTTCTTTTTCCTATTGTTCTGTCTAATAAATAGAGAAATAGAAAAAAACATGAAAATAATTTTTTATTGGAGAAAAATAAAGATAAATAAGTGAGAAATTAGATGCAATATTGTTCCGCTAAAAAAAAATAAGAGATAGAATGAATGTAGAAGTTTTTGGTGGAGAAGAATAATATAATTAAGGATGATTTAATTTTCAAATTATTATTTATAAATATTAACTTTTTATTAATATTCTCATTTATATTTATATCTATTATCATTTTTATTTGTTTTCATTAATGTCAATATTAAATAAAAATAAAAACGTAAAACAAAGATGAAAACATTGAACAAAAAGGGGATGAGAGATTTTAAACGACAAAAAAAAAAGTCTCGTGGTTGGTCTGTGGATCTCAGAGCCCAATAGCGATGGACAAATAATCTATTTTAGGGTGTTCCTTCCTTCACCACTACACATTTCTCCCTCACCTATTATTTTTTAATTTTACTCATTTACAACCTATTTCACTAATAACCTATTTTAGTTTCGTACATGAGTAAAATACTTTTCTTTTATTTTAACATTATGTTTTTTCCTCTCTTTCTTTCATCGTTGTGAGATACTACAAGTTACAAAGGTTGGTGGTGGTGGAAAGAATTATCAAGCAGTCTTCCTCTCGTGGTGCAGTGTCGCTCTCGTGGTGTAAGAATTATCAAGCAGTCTTCTTCTCGTGGTGCAGTGTCGCTCTCGTGGTGTAGTGCGTGGAGTGGTGCAGTGTGTGTCGTGCTTCCTTGTATTCGAATAAACCTTGAAATAAAACCCTAAAATAAAAAACGTAAACGGAGGTGACATCCTTCAACGGATGTCAACATCCTTTAACGGATGTCAACATCCTTTAACGGATGTCAACATCCTTCAACGGATGTCAACATCCGTTTAAGGTAAAACGAACGGATGTTGACATCCGTTGAAGATGTCACCTCCGTTTAAAGGTTAAGTTTTTTATTTTAGAGTTTGTTTTATTAGGGAGGACGTCACCTCCGTTGATGTATACTTTCTCACGTTAGTTGATGCTCTGGACGCTCCTCGATGTTCCTCCACACCGCGGCGGCGACGCTCCTTCACACCACGGCGGCGACGCTACTTCACACCACGGCGGCAATGGAAGCTTTCAAACAAAAAAAAACTGGGAAGAAAAAGAAATGGAAGTGCGGGAGGTGGGGAGGTGAAAGAAAAATGGGGAAAGGGGAAGAGAGTTCCGTGGGTGGGTGCTGGAAAAGTAAAATTAGGGTTTCAAATTATTTAAAATAGGGTAAAAATAAAAATTTTTTTAACTTAAGGATATAATTGTATTTAAAATAATGTGGGGATGTGGAGGAAATATAGGATGGTGTTGCACCCTCTATTTTATTGCTTAAGCTCTATTTAATCATATTACAAACTTCTTTTGGAAAAATATTTTGATAGCCAATTCCAAAACAGTAAATCAATGTTGATAAAAAAAAAATCAAATGCACAAGTTTACAAAAACATCATTTTGAAATGGTTTTTGATTTTGATTTTTAGCAAAAATCTGTTTCTGATCTGGGTTTCTAATTAATAAAAGATGAAAACTGCTAATTAATAAACTCATATCTAATTAACATATTATTGTCTACAATAATATAATAGAAGAAGCGTTTTCATCATCATTTATTCCTTTTATTATCAAGGTGTTTTGAACTTTTTTAATGAGAAACTGATTGGTTGAGAAAATGAAGTGTTTTATTGTAAAAATAATAGATACTGTGAAATACTTCTTTAGAAATATATATAAACATATAAAAAATATTTCATCCTCAATTCAGATACATGTGTAACACATGTCCAAATTTCTAGTTCTTTTTTCGTTTCTCCCGTTAACTTTCTTTAATATTCTAATAAACATATATTTGAAAAAACAACAAAAACTCATTCTTAATTATTTTTTTATTTTTTTATATCTTATCTCTTTGGTGGTTTGGATGTCTTCCTCTCAAAACTTTAGTCATCATTTTTTATTCACTATCTCAAGATCCAAACACATTCAGTCGCATCCTTCTGTTCCTGTTTTACATCTCAAACTCAATCCTTAAAGTTTTAAAGCATATGAGATATAAAAATATAAAAATAAGAGACAGTTTATTTTATAAATTAAAAATGGATAAAATTAATTAATCTAATAACATCTTAACGTGCATGGATGTGTATATGGCTTTTAAAGGAGAGTAAGTTTACTGATTTTCAGAAATTGGAACTCATTAAATTGAATTGTGAAAAGTAAAAAAATAATGCCTATTTATAAATTTTGGATAACTTTTTTTAGGAGGTGTTTCAAATGTAGCGTTGAGGTCAACAATTTATTATCGTATGAGTTGTTAGCGGTGCAAATATTCGTTCTTATACTACCGTTCGTCCGTCAATTATTCTTGAAGATTACATGTACAAGGTATTCCGATGCTAAAATCAGTAAATATTCGATAACTCAAACTATTTATGTGTATTAAATATCATCACCTATCTCTTTACCTCAAATATGTATTTATAAATTTCAGAATGAGTTTTGGATTATGATGTCTAACGACGATCTAATTGATAATAATCATATATACTTTATCTTAAATGGATTAGTGTTAGAAGTAATTTTTTTATAAATTGATTTAGTTTGTTGGTAACAATCACACTATCTCAAAAATATTGTGTAATCATGTTTGTAACATGATTGATTGTTGAGATCATCTTATCTAATGTTGACTAGACAATCATATAATACATGTGACATTTTTTTTTATATTAACATGAGATTTTGAGTGTTGAAATTATAAAAATCATACTCACTTCAAATATACTCAAAAGTATAGTCTCAATATTCGTTAATGTTTTATTTCATAGAATAATCTTGTTTTCGTTATTATAGTTATTTCCGATTAGTTTTCACGATGTTCTAAATTTTCTAACAGATAACACCATAAAATTTTCTACCAGATTATTTCAATATTTGTTTTTCTACACATACTTCTTTACTACCGGTTTATGTTTTAGATTCAACCTTTTAGAATTATAAATAGGTATTAAAATATAGGTTAAGAATTAGCTCAACTAAATTCACCGTTATTATACAAAGAAAAACGATAACAAAAAAATTTGTAATAAATACTAAACAATATTATAGGACGTATATTTTATCACAATTTGACTAATGAAAATTACATGAATATATTTTATAACAAAATCATCTAGTTATCGGACCTTTTCAATCCAAGACCTAGTAGATGCTAAGAGATTAATTATAGGACGTATTGAAACCATTTATTACATATTAACAGTAATTTATAGTTTTAAGGAAAAGTCAATGATATATACCATCTAGAACACAGTACATGGTATAGTAAATAAACCTAAAATTTCAGATGGTACCATTGCTCCTTATATGATTGTATGATACTAACGGTTTTTTTTAAACGATAATTGACACATGATTTTTTTTTTACATTTATTTGATATTATTTTAATTTTAATTTTTTAAATATATATTTTTATAATTATTTTAATTTTGTAATATGTATTAAATGTAGGTAAATATTTATCATTTATAACTTGTAACATTTTTAATCCATTCTTTAACACATAGATAAGCCATTATGAATTGAACTACGATGTCGTTATCAGATGTAAAGTAGGTATCAATCACACACCCATTATAAGATGAAGCTATTAGAAACTATGATTGTGTTTTGTTAACATTGTTAATTATGATTGATTAAAACTATGATATGGTCTAGTTTGTAAATGTAAAACACACAATCATGCACTGTGTGTCTTGTTGGAGAGGGTACCTATCTAATGGAAAAATAGGATGTCGGTTGTCCCATTCTTTAATTGGAAGGTGGAGTAGTTTAGGTCCAAATCACCTGTAACTGTTCCCATGTTCTTCCCTGCTCCATACCCTGGGGATAGAGACTGGAATCTGCACTGGCACGCAGAAAAACTTAAAAGCTTGCATGATCAACTTCGCATTCACATGGGTTATAGCAGAGTCTGCATGATTGAAGTTCAGATGCAATAAGACAAACTAGGTTTCTCTCTTCAAACACGCTTCCAAATTCAACTTTTTTTGTGTTTCATCTCATTCACATGGCCTATAGAATGATTGAATTTGATGATGCAGTAAGAGAAACTGGGTTTCATATTTTCGAAACACAATGATTGAATTGAGCTTTTATGTGTTTCATCTCTTTAAATTGGAATTTAAGAGTGATTTTTAAAAGATATTATTCTAATGAAATCGATACATGTACGAATCTTATGTAAATTAAACAATGTAAATTAAATAATACATCAACATGAATTTATATATACATAAGATATTTTTATTTAAATTTTTTAAAATAATATCAAAAGTAAATAATCAAGTATAGAAAAGTGAACTAACATTGATCCCTTAAATCGAAATAAATAATAAAGTTTAAGGTTTGAGGATGAAAACTCAAAATAGAATTAATGTTTTATTCACGTGAATGAGAGAAACGTGAATAAGTTTATTCACCAAAAGCTTATTTTGCTAACATATATAGACATGTTACTCTTATGAGGTGCCATACTTACAGATATATTAATTATTAGGTCACACTCAATCCATAACCATTACCAAAATCAGGTTTTTGTCTCCATTATATGTTCATTTGTAAATATACTTAATTCTTTTATTTATCATTTTCATATTGATTTATTAAGAATAAGCGTCTTTTCCATACGTCATACTTCAATATATATATATATATATATATTATACAAATCTCACTTATCTTCAGCAACAATATAGTTAATTAAAGAATTGAAAATGAAATAGTATTGAACAAGGATGGAACAAAAGAAAATGTTGATGTTCCGTTTTGGTGTTAATGTATGCAGTGTGGGGCTCCATGCATGTGGGTGCTCGACTGGTGGTAAGCTGGTGTATAAATAACATAGGTTTGAAGTAAATTTCAAAGTGGAACTTTCTAAAGTTAATAATAATATTTAATGAACATTGTTACTCGTAATCCTGTGCTGTAAGATGTCAATTAAATGTTATATTTCTCAACTATTCAAATATAAATTTTGAGAGGATGGTATACTATGTGTGAAATATAATATTTTCATGGTAGATGACAGAGTAAACTTGCGCTACAGATTAACCATTTCAACTTTAAACATCAAGAATCTTCGGTCAGTCAATGCAACGACAGATTAGGATGATAATAATGTTAATGTGATCTAATATATTTTATCAATTATCTACTTTATGTGCATAGAAAATACTTTATAGTATAATTTAAAAATAAAATATTGACAAGAATGGGTGTGTGTGTGTGTTTTGTTGACTATTTAATTAATGGGACACTGAACAAATATAATTTTTATTAGAGGTTTATAATAGTAAAGTTTTTAATTCAGAAATTGGAAACGGCTGGGAATGGAAGAATAATCGAAGGTGCAGTACCGGTGTTGACGGGAAGGGTTCTCATGATTGAAAGATAAAGATGGTAGCAATCTTTATCTACCTGGAGGAGATCATGTGCACTTTTCTAGCTTCAGCTTTGTCTCTCCAAACAAGGGATTAACACTTCTGGTCAATAGCATTGTACACAGAGGTGGAATAACATAGTTTGCATCGTGCAAGCTGGAGAACATATTTCATGAGAGTAACTCCGCTAGCCATAGATATAACTTACTATTTATCAAGTCTTTGGTTAATCTTTTACATTATGGCAATGAAGGTGTTTTTATTAAGCTTTCATGGTAGATGGAAACCCAAAGGTGTTTCTCCAAATCCACGATGCATTGGTAGCCAATGTTAGAGGAAATGTCTCTCTAATTTGTCACTTCATATTTATTTTATCAGCGATGATTTTGGATGAAGAACTCTCACAAAAGTCTTGGATGTTTGTTTCATAACACATACCTGATCTTTGGACTCTTCAACAAACAAAATTAAGTCACCGACAAAGCTTAAGTGAGAGATTTATAAGAGCTGGTTATAATAAGATTTATAATATTTGATGTGTGGATCTTTTCAACCAGAGAACAAAGATCTACAAGGAAAAAGGATCATTGTCTTGTCCCTCTGTTAAGAAAGAAAAAGGTTGAAAAGCCTCCCCATTTCAACATGTGTATGGATATGCAATATTACTAAACAAAATGAACAAAAATAATACTATTTTGTAAGAAAAAGATCTCTAGATTCAAAAGGGATCAAATGAATTTGTATCAGAAAACAAGATATATAGCATACCTTCTTTCCGTATTGTATATCCAAGAACCAGCCTCGATCATCTTCATCATGCCATGAATTTTGCTTTCTCCTTCTCAGTACGTAACTCCATGGGAAAAAATGGTGTTTGTAACTTCACAACTATATATATATATATATATATATATATATATATACACACACACACACACACACACTTATTCACAAGGCCTTAAGTATTCACAAAATTTACAACAGTTCTTATAAAAGAGAGGAAATACAAGCAAGTTTGGAAATAGCTATTTGTAGCGGGTAATCTTTTGGTTGTAAAGACCATATTAGTTTAATCTGTATTTTAAATGAAGTCATAAGTAGAAGTTAGTAAAAGTTAAGGCTAGATTTAAAAATGTTATAACGATTCATTTAGGGGAAAATATCGATCAGCGGATATTGAACAATAATGTTGAAAACGAATAATGTACTCAAAATTTATATATTTAATTATCATTATTATTAATAGAAAAATAGTTAGATCATTAACATCATCCTTAATAATGGATAAAAAATTGAATTTGTGTATTTTTTTTTCATTTTCATAAGTAGTTTTTCTTTTATTAATTTTAAAAAATAATTTTTTTTATTTTGCATAAATATACTTATTAGAAAACATATTTGAAAATAAAAAATAAACTATCAAAATCAAGCCATAATTTAAATCAAATTATAAAAAAACATATAGTAATTATTTTTTTATTTTATGTTTATAAAAATTTATTATATATAAAAGACTCATGAGAAAATGAAAATATCAAACTAACATTTTAGTATAAAGTGGAAAAAAAATTACTTTTGTTCTTCGTAATGGAATAAAACGTAAAAAGTGATAACAGAATAATAAGTCTATGTTTATCTTTTTATTTATTTATTTAGAAACAAAAAGAAGATAAGAATAAAAAGTAAACATAAGAAAATAAGTAAATCAATAGAGAAAAAAATCTTAACAATTTTTTTATTATTTGTTATATTTAATTTTATGTTTTATTATTTATTAACATCGAATAACGTTTTTTTATAAAAAAATTTAAAATTTTATCTAATTTCATTCTTATACATTCTCACAGAATTTAAAAAGTTTTTGGAGGGATGGCAGCATCTTCACAATTTCAAGAAGATCCGCTCCCCATGCCAATCTGCCCAAGTTTTTCTTTTTCTTTTTCTTTTTCAAGATTAATGTCCTTCCTTGTATATCACATAAGAACTCGTTTGTGAAATATACATGTGATTCAGTAGGTACTCCATGCTCAGAATGTCTTGCTTTATTGAAAAAAAAAATGTCCATTCCCAACGACACAACACTAATAAGATAACCAGACGGTAATATGGCCTTCTTCTACCTGCCAAACATAAATCTGAGTAATGTTCTTAGGTCTTCTACCTGACAAACATAAGCATGAAAAATGTTTTATAAGGAGTGAACTTTACTTCAATTCAACTTATAATAAAATTCGTTTGTACTGATATTATTTTTAGTCATGTAAATGGACGGTTTGATATCGGTTCGATAGGTGAAATAATATATCCATAAATTTGATTTAACTTTACAAAAAATAGTTTATATTAAAAGGTTTACTCCGTTCAAATTTTATAAATTAGTCTATTTTTTAGTCGACGAACTTTCAACATTTTTTATTTTTTATAGCATAATTTTAACAGCAGAAAAGAAATTAAAGAGAAACTGTTCGTTTTATAAATTAAAAGTGAAACGGAAGATAAAAACAAAAGTAATCCTATTATTATATTAAGAATGTTTTTGAATAAAAGTTACTTTAAACGTAACTAAAATTTAACTCAATGAGATAAAATATTTGTTTGAGATTTGTGCATGAGAATGTGTTTTCATTTAGCAAACTTCAAACTGCATTTCATATATATATATATATATATATATATATATATATATATATATATATATATGGCGACAACATTATTACAAGGAAAGTGATAACGACAGGAACAGAAAATTACAAGGGAAGTGAGTGTGATCTCATGCAAGTGTAATCCCTTTAACCCAACAGGTAATGCCCTTGTTCCTATTATTTTCCCTTCCAATGATTCTCTTGAGTTCATCAGGTTGGCAAGGGATTGCAAGTGCTCCCACCTGAGAGAACCCAAACTCTTCTTCAGCTTGCTCTAACAACTTCACAAAGTCAGGGTGATCTAAATACCCCAATTCAATGAAGAATCTCTCAGGCTTCCACCCTCGAGTTGCAATCACCACAAAATGGCCCTGCTTCACCCCTTTTGAACGTGAGAAAGAGGTTTGTAGTTTCCTCATCACATGCACCAGTACTCCAACCCCTCCCATCCACAGTCCCCAAGAACAAGTTGTACATGTTTTACCCATGCCCAGACAGGAACAAATAGTAATAACCAGAACAAGTTTTTTTGGAAGTTCTTACATGCAACGCAGGAATATATATAGTCGCATGTGTGGCCAAAAGATGAGTGTGTCAGGTGACAATGGAATTGGAGTTCATAATTGCATTGGGGTGGGGACAATGACATGTGAGCTTTCGTTGGAGGTTAATTAATGTCACTGCTCCCCTCATTTTGGATACCGAGTTAGCCCCATCCTCAGATGCATCTTCTTTCAACTCACTACACGCAAACAAGAAAAAAAACATACGCAAGGAAGACTGGGCAAAAGGTACAATACCATTTCAACTTCCCTTCATTCAGTAAGGGTTTAGGGGGCCTCTCACTTCACACACGAAGGAACCTAACACCATCTTTAAAACTCTCACAAGAACCATTATCACTATAAAAACTTTGGTCATAGATACTGCATGTTTGGACGCACGCTCCATACACACGTAATCAAGGTTCAAAAATCTCGATTTTAAGTGGAAACAAGAGTATATATATATATATAGCTTTTGGTGGATACCGCCAATGGGATGAGTCAAAACAAACATCGTAACGTATTTATTATAAATCATTGATTTTGAATTTCAAAAGTAGTTTTGGATATCGTAGAACTCGTTGTTTTTAAGTACAACTACAACCATATGCAGGAAACTGCAACTTGAATGCATATGATTTATTCTCGTACTATAAAGAGTTGAAACTCAGCATTGACCAAGGACGTGACCGAGCACATTTTCATTGCATGCTTAAATGAAGAGAGCAATTATTAATATGGGGTAGAGAAAAACGTGTTTCTTGCCTTGCATTACGCATTACTTTTATTCTTTACCTTGGGCAAGAATGTCCTCGACTATAGGAAAGAGTAAGTTGAAAATTATCGCTACCTATAAGTTAATGTGTATTTTATATGGACACCATTTCATCTTTTTCACTCACATATACTTTCTTATGCATCGATCACATGCACATGTATATGGCTCTTTGGGTAAGCAGTCCAAGGAGAATTTCAGTGTAGTAAATTCTTCGGAAAATTTATTTTACAAACATATGCAGACAAACTAGCATTTGAATTGTATTACAAAGTAATCCCCTTTTTTATTTTACCCGGAGGACCCTACAAGTAACAGCCTAAAAGCTTTGAAGAATTAAATCAACAGAAAAGAAAAAGTTCTATTCAAATTATGTTGTGAATAGTGTTTGTTTCAATACATCAACATGTACTACTGTATGATTCATCTCAACCTGAGCACATTTGGAAGCAGAACAAAGAATTCTTGGCAAATCTAATATTTAATCAGTTTGGATACAAAGTTAAGAGTATTTCTAAAGAAGTTCCAAAACACACTTTTAACTTGCACCAAAGCGTGTTTAGGAAAGGCCAGACATTGTTTATTTCAACAGAAAATTTCAACCCTTACTGTCCATTAAAAGAAGGCCCCTGAAGTCCTCCATCATCATCACGAGTAATGGGAAATGTGCCTCCTGCTGCTAGCTACTAGAAATTCCTGTAGTTGTGTTAAAACATCTCTCTGATCAGAAACAGTTTCTAAAGTAATAGACACCAAAACAGGAATCCAATCTCTCTAACCAGAAAGATGGTATGCATTAAACTCAAAACTTAACTCCTGGAGTTAATTTTACCCCAAATTAAGGAGACAAAAGAGAGAGACAAGTAAAAATAACCTTTCATAGAAGAAGTGATGGAACGTGCTGGATAATTAATTTTGTTTCTTAACTAACACCTGCGTGATAGTAACCTTAACCTACCACCAACATCCCCCACCCGAACACAGAACAGGAAAAATAATAATTGCAAAGGAAGAGGTAACGACTTAAGTTATTTCAGAGCCCCGCATCGAGAAGGTGAGAGATGTGGAAATTGTATGGGTGTGTATAAATAGAAGTGGACAGGGCACGTGGCAAAACACGATCTCAGGTACATATGTAGCCGTACATGAGGGGGGCAAAAGTATTTTGATGGTATGTGGTACAAGAGGGTACGTACAGGTGACCTATGCAGTGTAGCTTTATGAAAGAACCAAAACAATAAATTAAGAAGATTGAACTCACCATTTTGAATGAGAATTAGTGGAATATGAGGTGAACAAGTTTGGCGCAGAGAAAGAAGAGCAGTAGCAGAAAGAGGAAAAAAAATAGCAAATCGCAAGAGGAAGAAGAGAAGGAGTGTGATGATTATGGAAATCGGAGAGTCTGCCCACACCACCAACATAGTTGCGTAATATTTAATTACAGATCATGTTATTAATTTTGTTGAATTCAATTGCAGAGTTGTAGGGATGTCAAACCTACTGTACTGGTGGTTGGAAGTTGCAGGGATGTCAAACCTTCATTCCAATTATCTGGTGAAAAATAATACTCTTATCCTTCCAGTTTTTTACTTTTTATTTGTAATCATACAGGTAATATTATTTTCTAACTTCACAAATTTTTACACACTTTACAATTTTTTAGTTAATTTTTTTAATACTTAAAAACTCCTAGACTCCTAAAAATAGATTATAAAGTAGTACATCTAGTATTAAAAACAAATTATTAGATAAATATACAAAAAGAAATTAAAGAATAAAATAATAAATGTAAAGTGTATAGAAAAATTTGTTCAAAACAGTACTTTCCTATCCTGTATTTATATTACAGCCATATAAATGTTACACTTTTTATAGGTTTTTGCAAGGTTATGGGACAGGCCAGAACTGTAATGGAATGGATTGCATTATTATTCAAAATTCAAAATACAAACTCTATGTTTCAAGTAGTAGTCGTAAGCTTCGTGTAAATAGTAAGTTATATAATGAATTTGAATAAAAAAATCATATGCTACGTTTAGAATGAGACTCCAGAAAAAAAAAAAACTTATATAGGTTAGTATTTTATTTTTTTTATTACTAGGCCTGTTTGGTATCATAATAAGATTAGGTTAAATTATATATCCGAAACACAAATTTATTGGGATACATGCTGAAATTATAGAAGTAGGGGAAGAAATGACCTGAAAATAAACAATCTCATCCTCGCCCAACTTGCATTGGGCTTTCAACTGTGGTATCTGTGTCATATCTTATTGGCCACTATTGACAAGGTGCAAATAGTCAACAAAACCAATTCTGTAGCCCAGTACTATAAATGTGAAATTGCATCAAAAGGAGCTTAATATAAAAATAAAGGCTTCTTCTTTCTCCACCCAAACTTTACTTCCTGCACCTCCATACTTTTCAAATTTTCAATTGTGCCTTCTCTTTCTTGAAGTGTCTAGGATTCAGTTTACAAATTTGGAAATATATTGTTTTAGGAATATGTTTCTAGAATTAGGTAAATGGTATTTATTAGAATGTACATTTCAAGATATTTTTTATCATTATTTGGAATAGTTATTTTGAAAGATAAATGCGTAATCTATTATAATATGTTTGATATTACTTGAAAATACCTATTACCCACTTATTTGTTATCCAAATTCAGCTCTTTTCTTTCATTTAATATATCTAGAATGGCGAAATATTATTAGAATAACACTTTCTAATATTTTTGCCGTAAATACCTTATCTGAAATGTTTTTTAAAATGTCTTGTTCGGAAATTGGGAAACACTTTTTGCCATTATTGCATAATGTGCATTCAAAAAGGCATAATGAGTTTTCTGTATGTTGGATACAATACAAGATTGATTGCATGGAAAGATACAGGATGAATGACTATGCAGGTGCCTCTTCAACATATATATTTGACTAATGTAGAGAGAGTTTTATTTTATTTGATTTTTTTAACTATTTAAAAGGGATTTTATTATATTTCTCATATTTCTAAAATCTAGAAGGTTTTCCTCTTCCCCTTCTTCTACGTCTACGTATTCATATAGTCATTCTTAGTGCACTACCCATTATGTACCCAATATACAATTCTTGCTTCGACAAAAATAGTTTAAAATTCAGACAGTGGGAAATGAAAATAAAAAAGTTAGGGATTTCAATTCGTATTCTCATCAACCTCTAAAAGTCAAAATTTGAAATAATCCATTCTACTTTTTCATCTCAAAAGTTCGTATTTTCACCTCAAAAACAAAGCCGTGCCCACAAGTTGGGCAAAATTTACTGTAACATCAAATTGCGACCAAAGTTAGGTCGAATGATTTTAAACTGAATCAATGTAAGTGTATTTTAAGAATTCAGACTTTTGGGTGTTTTGGAAAAATGTGTTGCCTTAAAAAATATAAAACTAATATATTGAAAATCCACATTAACTAATAATAAATCTCGATTTACAATAAATCAATTTTATAAGATTTAATTAATTTAAAATTCATTTCTTATCCGTCTCCATTATTAAATTTTTAACCAACCATCATAATTTAAAATATTTTAAAAAATTACATACGATGAAAATCAGAAGGCATGGATAAGAGACGTGCAAGAGAGGAAACCCACCATGGCGTGCAGATTCAAACTCCAGCACTGCGACACGTGTCGATGACTTGGAATGGACCCACCAAATCCAAATCTTGTCCCATGATGGCCAGGCTTAACTAAATTAAGATAAATAATCAAATAATAAATTAACTAAAACCTTCAGCTTCTAAACTCTTGACCTATTCATCCAGAACATTCCAAACCCCTTTAAAATCTGAAATTCCCAGTATTATTGTAATAATCATAGGAATGACAGACATGATCTATAATGTATGGATGTTTGTGTCAACATTTGAAACGAGTAACATGATCATAACCGACATAGTCCTTGGTGTCACAATCAAGAGTGAGTCATAATTGGGACCTCACTCGTGACTCACCTTCCTCTTCATTCTCACTTCTCAACACGGTCTCATTTCGTATCTTGTATTTCACCAAAATGTTGTTGCCAAAATCTCCTTTAACAGTGTCTTCACTTATCGTAAACTAGTTCATCCTCGAAACCGGACAAGTTGTACAAATCCACGTGTCACCTTTTCAGCAACAACCTTGCCTCGTATTCTGTACAATGAATGTCTATGATGTGTCTTCATCACCTAATCCACCATCCTTTCTTTCTTAAAATGTTAGGAATTCAGATCAATGAAACAAATAGTGAGCCACTTCACCTAAAAATTCCTGATGCAATTTTACAAAACAATCATCCAGAAAATAAAAAAGTCATCAACAGTGTATAAGAAATTTGCATGTATGTGGATAGATACAAAATATTTTATGCTTTAAACATGTTATAACCTCTGTAATGTTATTAGAATTCTCATACATTATTATATAAAACGGAAAAGGAAAGGTTCTTATTATTCTTTTGGGTGGATACGATAAATTATTAACAAGAACACACAACGAGGCATTAAAATGTAATATCGTTGAAAAGAATATGCTATAATATTCGTATGTACTTACGTATGCATAACATAAGAAAAGTACTTGTACTACGTTTTATTTTCTTTTCCCTCGAAGAAAATAAGTATTATGACTGGTCAGAATTACATTATCTTCAGAATTTATTTTCTTATAGTGTGTTTGGAAATATATCTAGGACCGACAAAGCTGATTTTACATGATTTAAAAACGTTGACATCATATATTCAGTTAATTTATTTTTGTGTGATTTTTAAAATATAATGCTATTAGAAAAAACGCTGTCAATTTACACTTTTTACTCCAAAAAAATCCCCAATAAAATGAGAAATAAATAAGATACATTATCATTATAACATGAAAATCTAAAAAATTAGAGAAAAATCATGACCATTGTATGACAATAATTACATAATGTAAATTTATACAAACAAATATATTATTTTCATGTTTTTTTTACTTTAACCTAGAGCTGTCAAAACGGATCACTCGGTCCGATCCGATCCGACCCACCACGAGTTGGTCACTTAGATAGTCAATCCAACCCGACTCATTTATTAGCAAGCCAGAAAAATTCAAACGTGGCCCGACCCACCACGGGTTGGTGGATAAACGGGTTGGCTCACTTAATTACAATTTTTTCTAAATAAAAAAAAATTACAATCTTTCTATAATTCAAATCTAAACAAATTTCACTCTCAAATCTTACTCCCAACATGAGTGTTTAATTAATTTTGAAAATAAGGAACTTAAATAAATTTTTCAAGCAAAAACAGAATAATAAATATTTTTTTATAAAATTAAATTTAAATTTTAATAAAATAAAATTAGGTAGGTGGGTTGGTGGGCCAACCCGGCCCACCACGGATTCAATCCGCATGAGCCGGGTTTAAATGAGCCGAATTGAAATCTGACCCGAATAAAAAAAATATAATTTTTTCAAACCCAACCCAGCTCAAACTTGTGGTCGGCCGGGTTGACCCGCAAGTTGTGACGCATTTTGACAGCTCTACTTTAAACACATTCTTACTCTCCAAAGCGAAAATTTAACTCAAAACTCACTACACTCTACTACAAAAGTATAACAAAAATCATATACAAATTTAAAGTGTTTTTGACTGAATAAAAAAAACATCATAGGAAGCTATAAGATTAACCTAGTGGTAAAAGTTGAAATGATCAATAACTTTTTCTACTAATATTTAAGAGATTTAAGAATGGTTTGAAGTGTTTAAGAGAGACATTGAAAGAATTTGTAGATTCAACTTTTCACTAACAAAACTAAAGTAACATTTGTGGATAAAAGAAAAACATGGACTTTAGAATCCAATATATAGCTTGTGTTCATGCATAATTAAAAGTTTTCTATTGGAGGGTAGGTATTAGATTTAAGTTTTACCTATGATGTTTTTTATTCAAGAACTTGTGGTAAAAATATGTTATTTTTCTTATGACATATTTTTTTAGTAGTTTCATTTAGATTATATTATATATTTGTGTTTTGATTAGATAAAGCTTATTATTTGTTTAGGAGTTAAAATGATTTAAAAAATGTTATTGTTGTTTTCTTTATTTATGTGTATGCTTATTCGCTAAAGATAAAAAATATATATGCATTTGTATGTTGTTATGACATTGTTTTAATGGTTGTTTTGTTTTGTTCAATTTAAATAATAATATGAATTTTGTATAGTTATTGTTGTATAGTTATTGTTAGTTGATTTGATGTTTGTAGTTTTATTAAAAATATTATGAAAATAATTCATGTATAAAGGTAATTACAAATTATAGAATTTGGGAAAAAGTTGATTATATTTAGTTTATTATACACAAATGTAGAGTATAATATTTTATTTTATGGATCGCATTTTATTATATATTTTACATACAATGCAACATAATAATGTTAATGTATATTCCAAATGAAAATTTATGTGCAATGGTAAATTAGTATTTTATTTTCAAATAGATATTATGAAATTATGTATATTCTAAAAGTTAACAAGTTTAGAAGTTGAGACTTTGTTTTTCTATTATACATGTATTTATGAATTTAAAGTTAGTCTAATATATACTTTTGTGTACAAATTATCATAGCTTTGATTATTTTATTTGTGATAAAGAAAAAAATGTAATTTGACAATTAATATTTCTTGATAACATATAGACGTTTGATTTGGATTCATTAAGTTATACGCTTAAATGCTTACTTCGTCCGTATATTAAGAGGTGAATTTCTCTTTAGTATCCGATTTTAAAAATGAAGACATTGGGTCCCTATGTTAAGTACATGAAGAAGGTCCACAAAGAAAAAACAAGTTTAACAAATCATCAAAGAAAAAGTTGAACAAAGAAGAAAAAGCTAGACAACAGAAGATAGAAGAGAAAAAGTACGGCCACATCAGCATGGACTTAACGTCGTTGCTGTCAACTTAACGGAGATGACCTCATTCATACACTTTTCATAACATAGGGGCCCAATGTCTTCATTTTTAAAACCGGATACTAAACAGAAATTCACCTCTTAACACGAGGACGAAGTAAGCATTTAAGCCTAAGTTATATTATGTTGAAAAAATAAATAAATTGCAATTTTTTGTTTTTATTAAAATTATCTCGAATATGATTATATTTATATAAACTTATAAATTTGAAGTAATATAAATTGAATGAATATGGTTCGTTACTAAATGAGTAATTTTATGTTTATATGAAGTGTTTTACTTAGACTAAACATCAAATTGACTGAAAGTTCCACGATTTATTTAATTATTAATATATGTTATCAGATTATAAGAACCAGATTAATTATTTTTATTTGGCTAGAATATATATAAATATATGTATATATTATTAGAGATATTAAATAATATTTTTTAAATTACATATTTTCTACGAAAAAATATTATTAAACATAATTAAGAAGAAAATAGATTTAAAATTATAAATAAATATCGATGGTTAATAATGAAACTATATAAATTAATTGAAGTCAGGTGGACGAAAGATTTGATATCTGAAATTACAGCTGTCAAAATGGGTAATCCAGTTCGATTCCGTTCGGCCCATCACGTGTTGGTCACTTAGTGAACTAACCCAATCCGACTCAGTTATTAGCGAACTGAAAAAAATTCGAACTCGACTCGACCCACCACGGGTTAGTGGGTTAAACGAGTTGGCTCACTTTTTCACTTAATTATAAGTTTTTTTTTAAATAAAAAAATTATATTTATATAAACGAGTAACTATGTGTTTTTGGGATTTGCGTGCTCCTTGGTTACAACCTTAAGGGGTCCCCATCGGGGAGTGAAATAGAACATGAAACCATAAGCTCCCAAGCAGTGGGAGGAGGCTAGGCTCAGTCCGGTACTCTGACCGCGTGCCTGTTGAAGAATGAGTCGGCGACTCATAGGCAGTGGCTTGGTTAAAGGAAACCACCGGAGCCGTAGCGAAAGCGAGTCTTCATAGGGCAATTGTCACTGCTTATGGACCCGAACTTGGGCGATTTATCCATGACCAGGATGAATCTCGTGGCTATTGAGAACGAATCAAATCAGATGGTTCTATTTCTTATTCTTAATGTTTTCGATCTTGGTTCCGTAGGAACAAGTCATAGAGATTGAGAAAAATAGATCATTCATAACCACTGATGAAGGATTCCTCGAAAAGTTAAGGATTAGTAATCCTTTTGAAAATTCAAAATAGAAAGGATTTGGAATCTCTTTCATCCAAGAAGGAATACATTTGGATATTTTATCAAAATTGTTAATTCCGTTTATAGACCTGTTACATAAAGATTCAATTTTTTTTTATTATTATGAATTTTTAACAAACGCAACTTTTTGTGTGAGTCTCACTTTTTGGGGAATCTTTATAGCGTCTTTCTTTTACAAATCGGTTTATTCCTATTTAAAAATTTTGAATTTATTCAATTTGTTTGAAAAAAGTTTTCTTCAAATGATCCTTTGGCTTTTTCGGAGATACGAACGTATTTTAGCAATTGTCGTTCTGTAAGACCATAATGAAAACGCAATTTTTGTTTTTCTTCTAAACGAATACGATAATGAGATTTTTTTACTGAAGCGCGATTGATTTCTAAATTCGTTTTTTACTATTGGCCTTTTAGTAGTAAGTCCTGGTAAATATCCTAGACGACGTA
Source organism: Vigna umbellata (assembly GCF_029865625.1). Classification (NCBI taxonomy): domain Eukaryota; kingdom Viridiplantae; phylum Streptophyta; class Magnoliopsida; order Fabales; family Fabaceae; genus Vigna; species Vigna umbellata. The sequence continues at coordinate 28,026,033 of NC_142169.1, forward strand.
TTTTCGAATAACACTTGCATCCTCTGTCTTACCGCGGCTGCTGGCACAAAGTTAGCCGATGCTTATTCCCCAGATACCATCATTGCTTCTTCTCCTGGAAAAGAAGTTCATGACCCGTATGCCTTCTACCTTCACGCGGCATTGCTCTGTCAGACTTTCGCCCATTGCGGAAAATTCCCCACTGCTGCCTCCGGTTAAACGGGTTTAATTATAAGTTTTTTTTAAATAAAAAATTATAATTTTTTAAATTCAAATCTAAATAAATTTCACTCTAAAATTATGTTAAACTTTAAAGACAATTAAAAAAAAGTATCATACAATCCAAGTATAATCCAAAACCAAGCAAAGGCGAACAGATAAGGTTTTAACATTGATCATATCACTTGTCCATTTATATTATGAAAGTCTTGAACAGATAAATCTATAATATCTTTCTTACTTGAAACATTTTTTTTATCTCCGTCTACAGTATAATAAAAAAATGCTAACTAATAATATTAATAATTAAATTAAATTAGCTGTGTTGGTGAGCCGCTCACCACGGATTTAACTTGGATGAGTCGGATTCTAAATGAGCTGAATTGAAAACTAGTCCACATTAAAAAAAATTACATTTTTTTCAAATTCAATCCGACTCAAACTCTTGATATGTAATTGCACATTAAATCTTTTCTTCACCGTATATAAAATGTTTTATGTGCAATTATATTGACCTAATGGATTAGGTCATGTCGAACAGTATCCAGCAGAGACTCCTATGTGGCTTAATTACCATCACAAACATAATTAATCAACTTCTATAGTCTTAATCTCTTAGCTCATTTTGCCACTAAAAAAAGGAACGCAACCGATTCACTGGTTCTTCGTTGGCATGAGTCACCGTCGGTGGAATTGGACGTTATGAATTGTAATTTAATTTATTTTAATTTGAAAACGTGAAAGGTGAAGTGAGAGATGAAAACTTACGTGTTGTACTGTCGGGGAGAAACGCCATGGTTGCACGGTGGTGGTGGTGACAAGATGCAACTTCGTGGAACCTTCACACTAACCACCCCTTTTTCCAAAGAGAATGTTTACGCTGTGATAAGAGAAATAGACAAAAACCTAATCCTGGCACTCAAATATGTCCAGGTTTGAAATAATGGTTGATACAGTCACTGTGATTCTTTCTAACGTAGTACGTGGATGGTTGGTGGTGACTGCTTTACAAGGTTAAAGTAACAAAATGTCAGTGCGTGTTTTGGGTGGTTAATAGATCATGAAAAAATTGAAAGAGTTATTGTTTGAAACAATAAGAAAGGAGTTATTATTTTGAAAAATCTAATCGTAAGTTATAATGCTCAAGATAGGAGTTAGATAGATGCGCAGAAAAGGAATTTGCTTGGTTGACATTGTTTTCACATAAATCACGAATCAATTGTTAATCTTACTCAACAAATATGGATTCAATGTAATATTTTTCGTGCAAGAAACTATCTATATAACTCTTTCATTTATGTGACAAAAAATGACAAAAACTAATGTAATGTTGATGTTGTGTCGTAGTTCACCTATTTGAATAAAATGTACAAGTTATTCAACCCCATTAAAATCTTAAAAAATTATTTAAAAGAGATTTTCCAAAACCCTGGAGAGAGTGGAACGGAAAATAATTAATATTGTGTATATCTACAGAAGAAAAAATGACAGACTATCTTTCTGTCTATTTTTATTTATATATCTGTCTAAATAATTTCTATTAAATTGATCTAATTACATGATTTAAAAAATATTTTATTTTTATATTATCAAACAACTAAATATTCGGCTTAATATCTTATATATTTTTCTTAAATTACTTATTTTCTATTTTAATACATTTATTTCTCTTCGTAACGGAAAAAGGGGTAGTGCAGTCAAATTGTGATTTTATAGTCTTGCCACTTTTGTAATTTTTATCTTTCAACATTTAATAATTTTAGAAACATATTGCACGATATCTATGTACATTATCTCAAATAAATTTTGTTCACAGTAATATTTTTACCTTTAAAATATTGTATAAATCAAAATAAGAAATGAAATTTCTAAATAAAATATATGAATACCTATGGTCAACGAAATTAACCATTTAGAACGTGACATCACCACATAAACGCATTAATTGACGAAAGGATAGAAATGTAGTAGAAGAACGAGGCACAACGATTAGATTCGATCTTAGACTTTGTAATCATAACATGACAGAATTACGAACTAACCGCAAAATTAGGTAACAATCCAACAAATAAAGATTCCCTCCAACACATATACAATGACGTATTTCCACCTAGACACAAACATATGGAGCCAAACCATATACTTACCAGAAATACCAGCTTTGACAAAATCTAAAATGTATCATCGATAACTTCAAAAGTTGCTGGAATTGATTTGTACATTAGTTCGCATAATAATTTTTTTTTTTAAAAAAAAAAAGCAGAACAAACAAGAACTACTCAGCCTATCTAGAACTCAAACTTTTAAACAAAATTATCTGACCGGATTCTCCAGTTAGCCGGCCGTACCAAATCGCTACATCACACTATTCATCATGATGATGTAATCTTATCAAAAGATAACACAAACCTCATTTTGAATTTGTATATAAAATTGTATTATTTACAGCCTGCACGTAGTTTTATAGTCTATACATCATAAAATACTGATAAACAACGGCTCACATCACGAAACAAGCATTGGGGTTCTCATCACTGAACATCTGCGGTGGAGGATGATAAGGGTTCAAGTAGAACGGGGGTGGGGGTGGTTGCTGTACCATGTACCCTTGGTTCCCATACCCATTATGGTATTGGTCATGGTAATTCCCGTAATTACCATCATACCCTGAATGAACCCCCACCGTGTAGCCGCCGCCGCCGCCGCCGCCACCACCACCACTAGTACTACTTTGACCTGGTGCATATCCGTCGTACCAGTACATAGGAGGAGGTGGGTAAACGTGCCCGTAGTGCTCCATTTTGTTAACCTCAACCTTCGGTACACCCTCTTCTTTTTCTCCACTATCTTTCTTAGCACCACCGCCACCTTCTTTCTTCTCCTTCTCCTTCCCCTTCTCCTTCTCCTTCCCCTTCTCCTTCTCCTTCTCCTTCTCTTTCTTTTCACCCTCTTTCTTCAGCGGGACCACCTCTACGTTCCGCTTCAGCTTCTCGTTCAGATACGCTACCAATTCCTTCAACTCCACTGTGCCACTTACCGTCACCAAGTCTTTCCCTCCCTCTATTTTAACCGATTCAACCCCTGCACAAACCACGTCGCCTTATTTATTAACTGTTCATAATGCCGGTTATTAAAAAATAAATATACCACGTACGTTATAATTTTATATTGTGGGATCCGGTTTCGTCATTCGTCATCCTAATATACAATACCAATATAACTCATAATAATTTCGTTAATTATAAATGTCGGCCAAAATATTCGCACGCCTAACCTTTGATCTTGAGAATAATCTTTCGAATTTTCTGAATGCAACCGTCACAGTGCAATCGGACCTTCAACACCACCGTGCTCTGGACCAATAGAAAACAATGAATACCACCCACAATTGAACAACTCACGCTAATTAATGAAATAATCTCTAAACCAAACGGCTGAATAGTAAAATAATGATTCAATTGCAATGAAATTAACTTTCGGTTTCGTCAACGCTTCGCTAACCGTATTGCTGAAGGCGAGAAAAAAAGAATGGAAACAACGCACCTGTTTCGGGGTTTTTTCTTCGGTTTTCTTATCTGCCGGTTTCTTCTCTTCGGCTTTTTTCTCTTCCACCTTTTTCTCCGGTGGTTTACTGGCGGCGCCGGAATCTTTCTTCGGTTGAGGAGAAATAATTTCTATCTTCTTCCTAGTCTTGTCCGCTAGTTTATCTCGCACTACGGCAGAGTCGATCTTCCCAAAAACCGTTAACTTGTTACCTTGTAGATCAGCCTTAACGTCTTCCACACCTGCATCCGCAACAGACTGTGAATGTTAGTGTTTTAATCTCATTATTAGTTAATTCAATGGATAAACGGAAAAGGGAAAACGCTCGATCAAGATCTGAATAATGGGAGTAATACCGTCGAAATTGCGAACGGCGCGTTTGATCTTTTTTACGCATCCCTCGCAATGCATTTCGAGTCTCAAAACGACAGGGGCGAGTACGTCGTTTTGCTTTCCTCCCGAGTCAGGCGTATTACCGGCCTCATTCTTCGCCTTCTCTTTTTTCTGCCACGCACAAAAAAAAAAAATCAGCGACAACTGAAGCAGTGAACGAGATTCGAGAAATTAGGAGGAAGAAATTAGAACTAACCTCTCCCATGTGTGTGTTTTAAGGAACAGAGTCTATTGTCGAGTGAAATGTGCCTTTGAGGAAAAAATATAGAAGGAATGCTCTTGTGCTTATAAAGAAAAGAAGAGTCAAGAGACTGAGAATGAGTCACACTTATGAATGGAGTTGCATGATGTCGTATGTATGTATGTATGCGAACCATGATATTAACATGACAATGGAATGATATATTAATTTCTTGTTTTTGTGTATTTATTTACTTGTTGGTGTTTTGAAGGGATATGAAAATATGCCACGTGGAGAGAAAAACTTTATTTAAAATCCGATGTTGGCGCGTGTAGTTTTGGAGAAAATTGAAAATTTGACCGGACGCTGACTTGATGGGAAAGTGACTGATTTACCCTGGCAGGAAAAAGCGTGTAACCTTTTGAGAAGCCAAGCCGTAGAAAGAAACCAATGAATGTGAAAAATAACCGTTGGGTTTGACACAGAACACAGATTTTGAAAACAGAGAGGTACACGGTGAGGTGTGTGGAGCAGAGCACCCAATTAATAAAGGTCAGGCCCGTGGGCTTTCCCCCAATAAAGGATCACACTTTTCCCAGTTCCGTCTCTTTCCAAATTACCCAAACGATGCTTCATTTTTATATACATGGTGAAAAAGGAAATATATTAATTAATAAATATAAAAAGTATAATAAATCTGTTTTTAAAGTAAGTTTCACTTTTTTTATATATATTTTTCTCCCGCCTTTCTCTTTTCCACCTTAATTTATTCCGGGTTTGCACGTCAGTCTTGGTGTATTGTGTAAGGAAAATGACTTGAACAACTATTTTTGACAACATTTAGACACGCGCACACGTGTCAAAATCTGAGTGTATCTAAATGTTGTTAAAAATGGTTGTTCAAGTATCATTTTCCATTGTGTAAATATCATTGTTCAGAGAATATTCAGGCACACATGGCCTCTACAATTCTCGAAATGCCTTGACAATATTCTGAACGTATTAATATTTTTCAAAATACAATAATATTTTTTATATGAATAAGACCATTATAGAAGATACAGTCAAATTCCTTATTTATTACACTAATGGAGAAAATTTTAAATATTTGTTATGCTTTTAAGCCTCTGAACAGGATATATTGAACAATATTTTGTTTGATATTATTTTTTATAAAATAGTAAACGAGTTCAATCCCTTGAAGAAAAGGTAAATCGGTTTAATGATTATCCACTCTTACTGGAAAAAACTCAGACGTCCACCGTTAAGAAATCATCTTTTGTATAATATTTTAATTTAATAATTATGGTAAAACTAACGTACTGGTTTCGCATAATAGTTTCTGACTAAATTACTATATATATTTTAATAAAGGAAATAATCACGTTACGTGTAAAATATGTTAGGTTAATATTTTCTTCAGTATAATTCCTTAAATAAAAATACAAGTAAACAGAATTAATTTCACACTACTAAATTAATATAATTTATTTCTATTAATTCCAATTCAGACATACTACCTCGTCTCTGATTATAAATCATCTTTCATAACAAAATATATGTTGTTTTCACGAGACTTTTTTACATGATTGGCAAGTGCATAAAGTTTCTTTTTCAAAATATCATTAATTATTTACTGACAAAATAATAAAATGTTAACATTGTTGGGATAAAGTCTTTCTCATTCTTATCAGCCGAAAGAAGATAAGGTCAAACGCAGGTCCATATATATAATATAAGTTAGATATTTTATATTTAAGTCCATTGTTTCTGCACTGTTTTCTTAATTTAAATATTATTGCTATATTTTCTTAAAAAATGCATTTTTCTGGCTTAAAATAAATAAATATTTATTAGATATGTGCGCAGATTTTTGCCAGCACTGAGCCTAATAAGCAACAACCCATCTTAAAGTGTCTGCGAATATGGTAAATGAATATGACATTTGGATAACAGGTGAAAAATGATTCAATGGAGAATATATATGGAAGAGATGATTTGTCGTTATCATTTCATATACAAATCTTTCGACTATTATATTTCTTTTTCGGACCAGTAATGTCGATATTTAATTCAGCCTATTTTTAAAAATAATGGTAGATTTTTCAAAATAAAACTTTTGAAAATAACTATTTTCAATTTAATTTATTGCGAGAATCTTCATTCATATTGATAAATTTAACAGTAGGAGTGAGAAATGACAGAAACACATGGCCTTGTATGAGCTTGTTTTCATTTCGTTATCATTAATGTCGTATACAATTATTCATACAATATTGTATGTCGTGTACAACTCACAAATACATGATTATTCGAATTTAAAATATCAAACGAAATACTCATTACTGTTTTTTTAATGATTTTTTACTTCTTTTTCATTTTTTCAAGGGTCAAAAATCTATTTTAAACTTTCCTACCTTTTCTTCCCTTGTTGCCCGATTGGTGGGTTAAAGAAGAATGGAAAATGATCCATCAAATACTAAGAAGTCTCGTTCCAAACACAAAACGCGGAGTGTCAATTTCTCAGAATATCATCGCAAAAGCCTCAATTATATACATTTGTGATGGACATGAAAATAAAGTATGTGCTTGTTTTTCAAATGCAACCTTCAAATGAAACTTCCACTCATTAGCCTCGCAAAGGTGATGTTCACATGCAAGAACGACAATTTGAACATTACAAAAATAATTCAGACTATTACAGTGTCTATTTTCTTGTAAGAAAATCTTTTAAATTCACTAGAAAAAAAAGCTTCTCCTTCCTCTCCAAGAAGAATATAAATACAGTCACTCAAGTTATTTTAAAATAAACTACACAATTAATTAATCATGCAAAAATGTTTATTTATTATATCTATAACCTAAAATGTATTATATTTTTATAGTTGATAAGAATTTATATTTTATAGTGTGTTTAGATGTGACAGTCTAAGAGAGCATTTATCTGATGAATTTAATTTTTCTTTTTTAATAAAACGAGTTGTTTAAATAATGTAATTAAAAGAAAATTAAAATTATAAAATTTCATTGAAGTAATTTAATTATTTAAAATTATATTTAAAAAATTTGTACTTCAAAAGTTTTCAAATTCTATTTGGAAAGTGGGAATTTGAAAATTTTCATGGTTTTGAATTTGTATTTTTATTTTCTTAATTTGAGTTTATGAGAATTGAGATTGATTTAATTTAACTTGGATTTCAATAGCTAACCTTATGTGGAATGAATTCATTTTAGTTTGACATAACTATTTTTTTATGTTTTTATTGAATTAAACTTTGTCAAATATAACCCGTTTTGTTTTTGTGTTGTCTAAACTAACTCAATTAGGAATTGGGTCGAGTTTGACTGGACCAAATATGATTTGACATGGATTTTATCCAATTCGGCTAAACATAATCCCATCCTATTTAGATTTACTTTGACCTAAATTGTCTCAATTTATGTTCAATTTGACCTGGTATTGATCGGACTATGTTTAACCTGATCTTAATAACACTATGATCCATCTTAATGTAGCCTAATTTAACTGAACGTGGATCCACCCACCTCAATTTGACTAGGCTTATACCAACTTTATTTGACATATACCTCGTTGACTAGGCTTAACTCAACTATCTTGGGGGATTCGACTCAACTGGGACTTAGACAAACTCAACTCAACCCAACTTGATTTTGTATTAATTAGATTAGGTCAAATATGATCTTAATCGGACTACGATTGATCTTAGCCTGACCAAATTTGGTTGAACATGGGTCGGCTCCAACTTAGATGAATGTAAAGCCGTCGTAACTCGATTGAATGTGGAATTCACCAATTCATTTCAACTTGGGTTAGACCAACTTGAATATGATTTGACCCAACTTGACTTGGGTTTGAGTTGACTTAACTTAATTCAGACATATACTAACTTGATTCAATTTAAACCTAGGTCAACTCATTTCAACTTTGGCTTAGGCTAACTTAACCCAACTCGAATCGACTTGACTTAATTCTAGTATGACTTGACTCGACCTTACATGAGTATAACCTGATGCTATCTTATTTTAGCAAAACTTGATATAACATTTCATAGGTTAAAAACAAACTTGTTACACATTTAAATTCAATATATTTGAATATTTTAGAAATTTTAAAATCCTTCTCCAAAAATTAAATTTATCTAAAACTTTTTTATTTTATTTAGTAAAAAGTTTTAAAGCCAACTCTACACATAAGAAAGATACATCGGTATAATGTAAAAATAAGAGTTAATTTAAAAGAAAATATGTAATTAATTACTATAAGATGAAATTTAATGATGTTATATATATTATATATATAAATATATAAATACAGTACACATAAAAGAATAAAAAATATAAAATTGATAGAAATCTTTAACTAAAAGTTACATGGACAGTTATATTATGTTTTTGCCTTTATTGTCCGTACGTAGATAGTTTGAAACTTGGGCCAACAGTTTCAGGCCTAACATGAAGGGCCCAATAATATTCTATCCGAGCCGTTCCTGTCCATCTATCTTGCATTTCCATCCGGCAAGCTAACTCCACACAGTACAACCGTGAGGAACACCTGACACAAAAAAAAAAAAAAAAAGAAGCTAAGCTAAGCTTCACTGCCATGCCTCCAACGTCATTCTCGTGTTCGTTCCTCACCCTGCAACCACGCTTCAATTCATATGTTAACCCTATTTTCCGTTCACTCAGCTTCCAACTCTCTTCACCTCTCCCGTTCAATGCGCACTTCTCCAGCATTAGACTCCGCTCTTCGCTTTCGCGACCGGCGGAAACTGATTCTCCGACCGGCGGCAGGTCTGGAGCGTTAACTCCCGCCCCCTCCGTTGGGGCCGATGTTCAGAAAATCGACGTGAATCCTCCCAAGGGGACGCGCGACTTCCCGCCTGAAGACATGCGCTTGCGGAACTGGCTCTTCAACCATTTCAAAGAGGTGTCTGTGGTTTTGGATTCGAATTACTAATTTCCGTTTCGTGCATATGACTGCTTCCCCTCGATTATTGTTTTTTTTTTTTACAATTTTGTCTTTCACTGCGAGGATCAGGTTTCGCGGTTGTATGGATTCGAAGAGGTTGATTATCCGGTGCTTGAGTCGGAGGCATTGTTCACTAGGAAAGCAGGAGAAGAGATTAAGGACCAGGTATCTCTTCCGCATTATCAATGACATGTTGAGTGTGTATCAATGGCGCTTGAATAACTAGTCCAACAACAAGACATGGATACGGGTACTAGACAGTTTTTTTGTTTAAGGTTCCAACTGTAGCAAAATGTATATAATATTTATATAGATGCAAAATATTGATAAAGAAAGAGAAAATGTTTCTTTCTTATTAATTCACAACTGCGATTATCACAATTTACAAAAAGACATTTGTGATCATAACAAAAAAAAAAGAAATAGTTTCTGTATATATTATTATAACCAGTCCTGAGTAACTATCAACAAAAACAACTTTGGTATAACTCAAAACAAGTTTTGCTTTTCCATACAATAACAGACAATTCACAAGCATCTTTGTGAAATTCCTGTCTAATGCTAATTATCATCCTCCTATCCTCCGTTACCATCATATAGCTTTTAAGTGTGGAACATCGGGAGAGAACTCTGCCAATTCAAGAAGCTTAACACCATCAAGAGAGACCTCTAGTGTAATATATCTCCACCAATGATGTCCCACTATCCTGTCTCTCCTTTTTATTCAGTAACATCTTTAATCCTTTCCAGGCATTAAATTGACGGTAATGCTCATAAACCAAATGTTCTGTCCATTTTGGATCCATTTTTGTTTCTCTTGAAAGAATGAATATGTACTTCAATTCCTCTCGTATCACGAGGAAGAATATAGCTGCTCAAGAATCTTTAGGTCAATCTTTTTAGATATTATTTGAATGTATCTGAGTTATATCCTAGAAAAAAGGTTAAAAAATCAAATTATAAAAGATTGGAAAAATATAGCTGTTCAAGAATCTTTAAGCCATGCTTTTTGGATACTTTTCAAATACGAAAACCTAAGGATTTCAAATTTATGCCAGAAGTATCTCAAAAAAAGAATTAAAATAAAAAATTCTCTTCCAATATGTATTTCGTAATATCGGGAGTATCAATATCTGACTTGAGTAAGACATTCTCTGATGATGTAATTTGTGCCTTGTAACTGGTGCAAATTACTTTATCTGAAAGTTTTCTGCTCTTCATAGTTGCATTATACTTGCGACAATGATCAACTCTGTGTTTCTCTGTTTAGCTCTGGTGATTATATTGACGAGTTACTTGGTTTAGTATTTTCTATGGTGGATAATGTCTAAGGTGGTAATATGTCATTCTATGTTTATTGTTACGAGTCTCTGATAGACATTCTTCCTCCTTGTCTTGTTGTTTTAGTTGTAGTCCTGTAGATAAGCATTAAAACTGCAAATACTTATTATCAGCATTGAGTTAACTGATTATTTACTGTTTCATAAATCGTATCGAGAAGAAATTCATTTATGTTTGATTAAGTGCATGCTGTTTTAGTGTATGACAAAGTTAAACAATGATTCATGATATACCTACAAGCTGAAGGTACTTTGAGTAACTTTCAGTTTTTCAGATCCGGGTCTTACATTCTAAACGCCAATGCAAATAAGTTATATTTCTTTTAAAGTGATCTTGGTGCTTTCCTGTTATAATTTTCTTAAAATGATCTTGGTGTTCCCTGTTTCGGAAGTTGAGGCTTCTTCTCTATTATTCTGCACACTACACATAGACAATTGATACAGTGAAAATCAGACAATATGCTACGTGTAGTGAGTCTTGTTGGCATAATTCTATTCATTGACTTTATTCCATTAAGATTGCTAGAATAGAGCCATGGTATGGCTGTAAGGTATACAGTGGCTGTGCTTTTGATTTTCCTAATAGCACAACTGTAATTAGGTATGTTAGAGCTAGACATGTATGCATGGTTGAGTGTGTGATACAGTTTTTGTGTCACACATACAACATGATGGTGGTGTGCTTAAAATATTAGCATTTTACTAAAATATATTTTGATGAAAAACATTTTTTATTAAAAGAGTGGATAATGCAAATACATTAAGGAATTTTGACAAAATATTGAAGTATGTACATTTGAATTTGCAGCTTTATTGTTTTGAAGATCGGGGAAATCGACGTGTTGCATTGAGGCCTGAACTTACTCCTTCTTTGGCAAGGCTGGTGATACAGAAAGGGTAAGGTTAATTCTTATGCATATTTTAAGTTTTCCTATATTTGCAGTTTGGATGTTAATCTATTACGGAAAAATTAAGCTTGAATATCTTGTATATGAAGGCCAACTTCTCTTTTCCATGTTTGTTCTTTAATTTCTAGGAAGTCGGTACCATTACCAATTAAGTGGTTCACTGTTGGACAATGTTGGCGGTATGAGAGAATGACTAGAGGCCGTCGTCGTGAGCACTACCAGTGGAACATGGATATTATTGGTGTTCCTGGGGTTATGGTATGTGCTGCCTGATATACACACTTTTTTGTTATGGATTGTCCTCTTTCTGGTCAAATGTTTCGTGATTGATCCAGAAAGCTAGGCACTAAGGTGTCATCAATTAGTAGTTGTGCCATTATACTTATTTTTGTGTAGCACTTAGGCTGTTATGATAAGATATCCTTTGAGCAGTGATTGATTACTCTATTTTATTCATCCTCCCTTCTCTTATAACAATACAGAAACCTGTGCTTTCTATTTGTAGTCGAGTCTGAAAATAATGAAAATTTCTGAACGTTCTTTGTTATTAAGAAATAACATGTGTTGTTTTTTGTTTTGTATTTTGTTTCTGGCATTCTTTTGGGTAAGTTTTAATGGTTAGTTTGCATTATGTACCTCATTTTAAAATCTTGAATGATGGTAATTTTAATATTGTTAAGTGTATTGGACTATTATCTATTTTTTTACCATGCTTCTTTTGATGTTGTAGGCCGAAGCAGAGCTTTTATCTTCTATTGTCACTTTGTTTAAGCGAATAGGAATTACAGAATCAGATGTTGGATTTAAGGTTTCCAGTCGAAAGGTGGAGATTTCATTTTCATTGTATGTGTGAGATAGCCTATATAACAACACATGGTGAATATTTAAATAGCTTTTACTAGAAATTTGTGGTGCAATTATCACAATTTTAGTGATTTGATTTATGCTTATGTATTTATAAGTGATTCTGCTGTACTGTAATACGCAATAATAAATAATACTCATGTAAACACAGAACATATCTCACTTCTTTGGGGTTTGTATTTATTTCTATTTAACTGGTCAAGATGTATGATAGCCTATATAACAACACATGGTGAATATTTAAATAGCTTTTACTAGAAATTTGTGGTGCAATTATCACAATTTTAGTGATTTGATTTATGCTTATGTATTTATAAGTGATTCTGCTGTACTGTAATACGCAATAATAAATAATACTCATGTAAACACAGGACATATATCACTTCTTTGGGGTTTGTATTTATTTCTATTTAACTGGTCAAGATGTATGATAGATTGAATTTATCAAATTCTTTTAGCCATATGCTCCGCATTTGTGGTTGAAAAGTCATTCAAATGTTGGTATAAGGGATGTTGCTATGGGCAAGAAAAGTAGGTTGGGGATGATTTCTAACGTAGTGTGCTGTTAAATCTTGGTTAAAATTGACATATTTTGGTTTAGTAGTACCGAGGAGTATGATAGATATAGATATGTCCTATATTTTGGCACAATATTACAATCTAAGACCTTGCCTTGTTATGACTCTTTTTGGTCACATGCCTGTTTTGCATGATTGTTCCATCTTCATTTATTGTGACAATTAATTGATAATATTTTGTCAAGTACATCTTCATTGGGTTGATGCATATAGTTTGTTTTGACTTTGTAGGTAATTGGAGTCTGCATACAACTTTAGTTCTAACATATTAATTAATATGGTTCTTTTATTGCTTTGGTTTATCATGGTCTTACTCTGTTGGATATCTTCTCGCTGTACAGGTTCTACAGGAAGTATTAAATTGTTATTCAGTACCAGAACATTTATTTGGCAAGGTCTGCATCATTATTGATAAAGTGAGTGATACGTAATGTTGCTCTTTTAGGTTATTTTTCTAATTGTTGATGCTGCTGTAGCATTCTTGATCCTTATATGCCCATGAAAAAAAATATGATAAGGGATCATGATAAGTTCAATTAGTTTGTGTGGCTTGTTAATGACCAAGAGCATGTACAAGTACAACCAAAAGGCTGAAGCTAAGATCAAATGATATTAAATTTCTATGAACTATGGCTAGTTCATGTTTATTCGATAAATGACATTTCACACCACCCAACATAATGCTAAAAATATATACAAAATTCAGTCTTCGTACAGAATATACTTTTGCTATATTTCTTAAATGAAAGAGAAACAAGAGACATGTGATTAAGTCTGTGTGAATTACACAATGAAGGAAATATTCATGCTAGGTGTACAAGAATAATTACAAATAACTACAAGAATATGCAAATAACCCTAATTAACCTAATTAACATAATACAAGAATATAATCTGCCCAATTTACAAGAAGATATATGACTAGGCTGCAGCTCATGCAAATCTTTGTTAGTGCCTCCACACCTTTGGTGTATCGTTGTTGTTTGTGGTCATTAGACATCCTTGACTGATGTTAATACTTTTACAAGAGGCACGTGGTTAAGTCTGTGTGAATTACACAGTGAAGGAAATATTCATACTAGGTGTACAAGAATAATTACAAATAACTTCAAGAATATGCAAATAACCCTAATTAACATAATACAAGAATATAATATGCCCAATTTACAAGAAGATATATGACTAGGCTGCAGCTCATGCAAATCCTTTGTCAGTGCCTCCACACCTTCTTTGGTGTATCGTTGTTGTTTGTGGTCATTAGACATCCTTGACTGATGTTAAGACTTTTACAAGTATTCCAAGTCCACAAGTAGGAAGTTGGATATTTCGAGTCCAAATTTTGAATCCCAAAGGACTAGTGTAATACTCAAGTAAAAGGATGTTTGTTTATTAAGTAAAGGTTGTAATTGTAAATGCATGTATTCTATTGCAATGTAGAAAAAATAGTAAAGTAAAAGAAATAAAACTTGGGGTAAGTAGTTGAATAGTTGGCAAGCAGATTGAACGAATGTTATAGATATTGAGATGTCAGGGTTGAGTTTCACTAAACTACCCCTCATGCAAACCATTATAGCTATTTATTTCCAACTATATCATCAACTTCAAATCTTAATCCTTTTAGCAGGTGAACCTAAAGGAATTGATTAATTAATCCCTTGAGAATTACAATCAATTAATCAGCATTATAGATTAAGAGTTGAAAGATGCCTAATTAAAATTGGCGTATTCCCAGTATTAATTTTAATTGGCTCCAAAATTCTAGGTTGAAAAGCATTTTCTAATGTCAACCAAGTCTTGATTAGTCAAGTAAAAGATGATCGAGCTCATACAGACAGTATGCACAGAGAAGAACAATATAATCATAGAAAACTATGATGAAGTAAAATAGAAATTGGTCAAGGAATTTGGAGAAACATCCATAACTTGAGATTGTGGCCCCTAAAAAGACAGGCAGCCAGACCAGGCAAACCTTTTGAATCCCCTATTGATTGACACTTGTGTAGATGACTTTTCATAATTATTGAACAATAACATAATGAAATATTTTCTAAGGAGCTGTATTAACCAACCAATCATGGTCATTTTAAGGTAAAATCCGCAAGAAATTAACTTTAATAGATGTCAGTGATATGTCTTTATATTTATAACATTCACCTGGGCCAACAAAGCAAATAATAAGCAATATTACAAACCTTTATTGTCACAAAATGAACCTTTATATGTGGACTTGTCAATCATAATTTTATTTATTGTATGTCATATTGTGTGGGTATCCTCCTTTCTATTTGTTTTGGACCAATACAATTTTTTCCCATTTTTAGTTCATGTCTATGTATGATTGAAATTTTATATTCTTGTCTTTGTCTCTTGTCTACTGTTGATAAAGGCCTGATCATAATATCAAAGCGAGTATTTTTAATAGAAGAATTGTTAATTTTGTACAGATTGAGAAAATTCCAGTTGACGAAATAAAGAAAGAGTTGAAAGCTGTTGGTCTATCACAAGAGGCTGTCCAGAAGCTATTGCAAGTCCTTTCGGTGAAGTCATTGGAAGAGTTAGAAGGTTAACCCTCTACAACTTTCCTGAAATCTTAAGTCTTGTAGGGAATACTAGAAACATTATAAAATAGCCTGTTTGTTTTAAATAGAGGATTATGAGGATAAAGCTACCCAAATAGTAATTTGAATAAAATATCCTTAGAATATTCCCTTTCATTCCAGAAGATTTTATTTTAGTTTTTAAGAGAATGTGATTGTTACAAAACAGAGGAGTTGAGAATGTAATTAGTATGATTAATATCAATAATGTATTCTTTATTCTCTCACATTATTCAAGTCTGTTGTAGCTTTGTGCCATATGTATCATTTCCTTATGTTATGGCTTGTAAATGATGAAAAGTTCATTCTTTTTCTTGGTCAACATCTTTACTTTGTTTCTTTTTCTTGTAAATAAAGAGAAAAATATAATACTCCTGTTTTTGTTGGGATATTTACTTCTACATACTTGAAGGCTGCGATGTACTATCTATTAGTTTGTAAAATCAAGTCATACAACTTACAAAAAGTATAAATTTGGTTGTATTCAGAGAGACTTGGGAGCAGTGGGGAAGCAATTGCTGATCTGAAACAGCTATTCTCTCTTGCTGAAAAAATTGGTTTCGCGAAATGGCTTCAATTTGATGCGTCAGTTGTCCGAGGTCTTGCTTACTACACTGGTATTGTATTTGAGGTTAGAATTTCATGGTTAATACCAAATAGATGTTATAGTTTATATCAATTAAAATAATGAGTTAGGGCCGATTTTGACTAAAATCTGGCTTGTGGATTACCTGTGTTGCATAATTATATACTTCTCTAGTTGAACGTATTCTATGACAAGCGTATAAAGGTTCATTCAAATATTGAGATGTTTCTTGGGGCTATTTGCTTTCAAATTTAAAACCCGTCATGCTTAATCTCACTGAAAAATAATTTATGATTAATGGCTTTTGTAACAACATTTGTGATAATTGACTTTGACAAATAAAGGTTCAAGTCTGTTTTATTAATGGCAAGCATAGCCATTGGTGCAATAGTATGAGTAAGAGATCCTTTCCATAGGGACCCATACCATATTTGAGATATAAACATTCACTATCGTTGTGAAATATGATTTCAATTGATTTGAAATAATATAAGAAACAATATTTTACATAAACAGAAAATTACAAACAACATCTATAATTAAGCTAGAGGAGTTTCATTTTATCAAACATGTGGAGTGTAGCAAAATGCAGATTAATCGAGGATTGAAGGATGTGATTTTCCCAAACTCTTTTCATGCATGTAGAAACCCAGCTCGAAATTAAGATTAATGTTTATTTATCATCGTCAACACAAAAGATAGATCAAAACCTAATCCTTTACTGAGAGAGTCTAAGTTCACTTGTTCAACTATCAATCCCTTGAGTAGCGTAACCAAGCAACTTGCTTTAAGAACATGGGGTTTTTAAGGATGACTAATGAGCTTTGCTCTATTCTTAGATACAAAATCCACGAGGTTCTCTTTACTGAGTCAAGGTTCAAAATCATTTTCCAACGGCATTCAAACTATAAATCTTGTAGGGAAGATAAACCCATTACAAGTACTTAGCACGGAGAAAAGAGACTAATAAAGAACAATAAACATAGTTTAGTTATTGCAGTAGATACGTGAGGAAGAGTCCAGCTACGTCAAACCCCAGTAACGAAGGATTTAGCTACTCAGATGAAAGAAGGAAAAATGCTGTAAAAATGAGAAAAAACTAGTTGAACAACCATAAAAGAGACTAATAAAGAACAATAAACATAGTTTAGTTATTGCAGTAGATACGTGAGGAAGAGTCCCAGTTACGTCAAACCCCAGCAACGAAGGATTTAGCTACTCAGATGAAAGAAGGAAAAAGGCTGTAAAAATGAGAAAAACTAGTTGAACAACCATAAAAGATCCAAGGGGAGCTCTCAGCTATCACATTCTGTCTACAAAGGTTCTGTGAATGTGTGTCTGGAAATTCTCCTCTTTTCGATTGATATTCAATTAATTGCTGTTTCATTTAAGGCATGTCAGCACTCCCATGCTCAGCCTCAGCTTTCTCATGGTCATCCTCAGGTTTCCTTCCCATGCTGACAACACCAAAGGCACCTTTCTGACATTCTCAGGCTCAGCTTCAAAATTACCAAGCTCATCCTCAGAAGTTCCCAAGCTCAGCCTCAAATTGACAGCAAACACGGAGGGAAATTTTGGCTTTTTAGCATTAAAGGGGCCTTCAAAATGGATTTGGTGCAATCTTCAAAGGCTCTTCCTGTTTCTCATTTCTTCTTTCTATGAAATGAAACATCACAATCTCATACAAGTTCTACCGAATTAAAACAATAATTCTACTCATTTCAAAATGGATTAGGTGCAATCTTCAAAGGCTCTTCCTGTTTCTCATTTATTCTTTTTCTGCAATGAAACAGCACAATCTAACGCAAGTTCTAAAGGATTAAAACAATAAACCTACGCATTTAATGATTAGATAAGCATAAAAGTGATTTAAATGAAGATCTAGGTAAAGAAAGTGTAAGATAGATACGAAGACATGTAGGCATACAAAACATTTATCAAGAGGGCTCGATGAAAACCATAATCTTGATTTAATGCATTTTTTCATTTGCTTGATGATTTAATGCAATTTTTCATTTGCTTGATGATTTAAAAATAATATTTTGTAGTCCTTCATAAGACATTGTGAAGTCTTTACATACTTATGTAACATGGGGGCAGAGTTTGATACATTCAAATTACCTGACGTGTCAGATCCTGGGTGATAAAATTATTCCATGATCTGCAAGAGGATTAGATGCATACATTTCCTATCATTCCACTACATGTTTGTTCTTGATTAATTCTTTTATTTGATCAAGGAAAAAGAAAGAGCATGCACTTTATAGGTAACTAAACTACTAATGCTTACAGAGAGAGATATATCAAAGTTTTACTGGCTATATTTTAGTGTGTCCAAGTTTGCTTTCCATTTGTTTTAACATGTTTCAATTGTATATATTTGGTGTTGTATTGCTTTCTTTCAACTGATTAAAATGTTTTCAGTAGGGTTTTGACCGAGAAGGAAAGCTGCGAGCAATTTGTGGTGGTGGTCGATATGATCATTTATTCTCAACTTTTGGTGCTGATGATATTGCTGCTTGTGGTTTTGGGTTTGGTGATGCAGTTATAGTGGAAGTAAGTCTATAAGAGAAATTGAAAGCCACAATGTTATCTATATTAAATCATTCTCGTAAATTCTTTCTGCCTTAATCTATTACGTCTCTTCAAGTTTAGGACTAGGCAGTTTATACAGTGAAGCAGAATGTGAAAAACTATTGAATTCAATACTGTTATTGCTTAGCTATACCAATAGTTTGTTAGAAAGATTTTCTTTTGTGCCTTGGCAGCAGTACTGTTTTGTCTCACAGCAACATATCAACATATCAGCACAAATATCCATAGAAGGGGTTGCATTTCGATTTAAAAGTTCAATCTATGCAAGTCTAGAATTCTGGTCTTAGTAATCCGGAACTGATCACATTTGTTCTCCTCTTGAACTGTTTGACAGTGCCCCTTTGGGTACTTTTGCATTGTTAATATCAGAATATTCACTCAACAAAATCCGGAAACCTGAATAGTAGTGCTCAATGACAAATTTCCTACCTCCAATTCCAATTGGAAATGACGTACACTGTTGTTCTCATTATATATCAATTTAAAAAATTTCCATATTTCTTTTTCTGTAGAGAATGACCCTAGATTGCCCACTGTATGTGGTTCAATTGAACCTAATATCCAAGATAGGATACGTGCATCTTCAGCATCCCATGTTCAAAGTTCCTGGTTGGCTTTGGAAGTTGGACTAGTCCCATCAACATGACCCACAATTCCTTCCCTTTCACAAATGTTTTGAATTGAAATTCCTAATTGAAATCATTTTTCCCATTGAATCAAAACAATAGAATTTTATCTAGACATAAGAGGAGCACATGCCCACCAAACAAGATTTCAAGAATTTGAACACGAAGAACCCAAGAAAAAATTGGATTGGGACGTGCAAACAAGATGCAAGTGCTCCTAGAGCATAACGAGAGACTTAGGGTTTTAGAGCTGAAGCTCTGATACCTTATCAAATTTAACCGAATGACTCTCATCATGAGAGAATTCCCTTTAATAAGATATTTAATGTTATACAAGGAAACTTTGCCCAATACGTGACTAATTTACAGCCATTCAAAATTGTGAATTAATGAAATAAAACTAGTAAATTAGCAGGTAATATTATAGAGAAATTATTGGGGAATCAATAAGGAATAAATTAGGGATTAACTGTAGTGGTGATGAGTGACATAGAATTCGGGTTTGGTTCCAGAGAAGGAGCTTGAGAAATGGCTGCCACATGACCAGTGTCCTTCGTTGCCGTTACTAGAGTTATAAGTCTGTTTGTAGTCCAATTTTTCGACCGTTCTAGCACTACCATAGTTCCATAACATGGCAATATTTACATCTTTGTCATAGGCACTGCGTGCAGGGAGACCTTTTATGTTAGCGCCATAGGCCACGATGATTTGTTTGTATGGCAAAATTTGGGTCTTCTGCCATGTTTTGTCATCTGCTATTGATAACCTTGCTGTAGTCAGATTCTTGTTGCAGTTGATATTCCTTCGATAGAGCCTCATCACTCACCTTGTACACCTCCATAGCTTTGACTGTTCTGGGTTAATGTATCTCAAATTTGTCTAGAATCTTTTGTTTTTGTTTCTAATTTTTGCATATTGTTGAGTACGAGGTCGTGGGGGTTGTAAGTGAGTGTGCTGGGAGTCCTCAACAAACCTATTGTAAATGCTTTGGCCAGACCAAAGACAAGTGTAATTTATAGATTGACTTCCTTGAAAAATCAGTTACATGACTTAGTTCTTAGATGATGGAAAGGAGCCTTGCCCAAGAAAACACAACACCATGCTTTTTCTAAAGTTTAGGAAAACCAAAATGTCCCGATTGAGCATGTATGGTAAGAAGGAAATCTGTGTTGAAGCATGCTTGAGTGGTAGCTCCGGATATTGTAAAGGTCACTGAGACTTACATTTGACATCTGCTTCTTATAACAGTAGATAAAGAAAGAGAAGAGAGGGGACTAATTGGAGTCAACAGCATTCTCGACAACACCCAATCACGTGAAGCAGCTAACAATCTCACTGCACCGCTGCCAATCATCTATTTTGAAGATTGTAGTGCAATTCCACCCCCCTACATGAAAGCATATCCATAAGCAAAAAATAAAAATCAACACAAACATTTCAAGAGTTATTTACTAAGGTTCCATATGAGGGAAAGTCACTTTTGACGTCAGATTTGGAGGTTAGGGGTCAATTAGAGATGGGAAACTAGTGTGGTAGACGTGGATGTATGATATCATGGCAAAGACTAGATTAGTCTTACTGTGGATAAATATGGTGCACCGTAGACCAACCACACGAGTGGTTCACCGCAGCATTAGTCAGGCAAAATACTTTCTATTCATACATAATAAATGTATTGAATCTATATGTATAAACTTATCATCATATCCGTGTGTACTCAGACTAACAGTATTCAGTCCGTTGCTTCTTATGTCTGTTTTTTTATAACAGTTGCTCAAAGAGAAAGGTCTGTTTCTTGTAAATCTCCATTATTACAGTTATGCTGCACAGCACTTTTGCTTAGGCTCGTGTTTCTTCTCCTTTGCCGATTTTGCTTGATGTCTTTCTTTTCTTGTAACGGTTGCTCATAATAGAAAGGAATGTCTATTTTGTAAATCTCTATTATAATAATTATGCTCCGGAGCACTTTTGCTTAGACTAGTGTGTCTCCAACTTTGTCAATTGTGCTTTATGTCTGTTTTTTGTGACAGTTGCTCAAAGAGAAGGGTTTGTTACCAGAGCTTAACTTGAACGTAGATGACATTGTGTGCGCATTGGATGAAGATCTTCAAGGACGTGCTGCTATGGTTGCTAACATTCTCCGAGAAAAGGGGCATAGTGTTGAGTTGGTTTTGGAAAGCAAACAACTAAAATGGTATGGTTCTTTTTTCATTATTTTAGTTCCTTTTCTTAAAGCATACTTGAATTGTAGGTCTTCTGATATGGTGTACATAAACCATAATGTTTATTCTCTTCTAGGGTTTTTAAACGAGCAGCCCGAGTAAATGCGGAGCGGCTTGTATTAGTGGGGAATTCAGAATGGCAAAGAGGCGTAGTTGGTGTCAAAATTCTCTCTACTGCTGAACAGTACGAGGTTAAACTTGATGATCTCAAATAAATCAGATTTTTTTCCTGGTTTATGTATTTTCTCTTTATTATTGGTATTTAATTTACCTTTATTTATTCACACAGACCTTGAATACTTGTTTTACATGTGTGTGATTACTCACCTACATCCGTATATGGATATGTGATTGATTATTCATGACCAAAAGTGTCTGTTCTGTTTATATTATTCATCCAATTAGGCTGTTCACCCACATTCAATGATCCCCTCCCCATTTTTAATCCGTGTGCACCTGCAAGGACATGACCGATTTCTGGACTGTTGAAAAGGAAACAGAAGACTGATTTGGTGATAACAGGCGCTGAAATACACAAGAGTCACTTTATTTTATAGTATCGGCCGATAGCTATTAATAACGAGGATTCATTTTAAATACAGTATAACAACTGTTTTAGTGTATACAATCCTTTCCCAATTTTACCCTTTATTTATATATTTCATTTTTTAAGTTTCGTAAATATTTTATTTTAATAACAGTATATATTTCATTTTTTAAGTTTTGTAAATATTTTATAAACTCAGCTTTCTTCAATTAAAAAAAATGTAATAAAATTACAAAAACCGTTCATTTTATAATTAATTTTTATAAATATATATTTTTTAAAAAATAATATTTTATTTTAATCATTGTAATAAAATTAATATTTATTTTTTTTATTGTAAGAAAAGGAATATATATATGCGCATAGATATGTTTCATAGTAATGATAAATTAATATTTATTCTTATTCCATTTTGTATTAAAAAGCCTTTTCCAATAATCTTCTGGAATTTTCACTTTAAATTTCAAATGTAACTATTTGTTTAATTTTCATCTTCGGGCATTTCTATTGCGGGTATGCCAATACATTTTCGTGGAAGTACATGGATTTGGATTATTGATTTAACATCGCCCTTTTTATTTTTTAATGAGATATCTATTTATTTCATTAAGAAATTATTTCTATTTTAAATTGTAGCAAATTAGAAATATTTACGTAAATACTATTTGAAATTTAATTTATATAAAAAATTTGATTATAAATTTTTTAAATTAATTAAAATTTAAATTATTATTTTTTGTGAACTTGCAATTATCTAATATTAAGATTTGATTCAATAATTAATCATGTCCTTATTTATTATTAAGAAATTTACTTTACTAAACACATTTAGCCTAATTTTTAAGCTTTGTTGTCTTAACTTTTTTAACATTATACTTTTAGCTACCTTTTCAACTTATTTTTAATTAATTTTACTAAGCAGAACTATAGTTTTTTTTTATTAGTTTTCACTCTCGAGTTTTTTAAATAGGCCACTTTTGTTATTTTTTGGAGCAGGAGTTTGTTAATCTAAACTTCTTTTCTTAGTTTTCAGTGATTAATTTGTATGGAAAAGGTTGGGGGAAGATTTTACGTACTTTATGGTTCACTACAGAATCCTTAGCATTCTTCATAAATCTTTTTCTGAAAAACTAATCATAAAATCAAATAAACAAAGTTCTCCGAGTAATTATGGTTTTGTTCTATATGATTTTACAGAAATTTTGCCTTTTTGATGGATCCAAGTGTGCTAAAGTCTTTTCTCTTCAGCTGTTGGAGGTTAAAACAAACATGGATTGCTCAAGATGATATTTTGTATCAGTTGCTTTCAAAATTTGATCTAAAGTATTTTTTATAAAAGTCATGATAATATTTTAAAATGATGTTTTCAAACATCTCCACGTTGCATTGGTAATTAATTATACGACAATTGCATATTCATGTACAACTACGAATAAAATCTATATGATATTTTTCAATTTTTAAATACTATTACTCTAAATTACTAGTTAGCTTGTCCAACCATGACTACAAATAATATTTTTACTGAATCTCCATTCAGTCTTCAATATTTCTAAAAAAATAGCCTTCAATATGTTTTTATTTGCATTAGAGTCTGGTTTTAATGTCCAGCCCAGCAAGTTGATAATTTCTTCATACACCCTAAAAAAACTTATGCTACACCCCTTTTTTTACATCCTAAAATACGTTTTCAAAATGTCAAAAAGAGGGTGTAGATGAGTTTTTTGGAAGATACTCACCCATTCCTATTCTGGATAAAATTTTCCGAAAGTTTTGATTGAGTGCAGAAAGAAAATTGATAGGTGCAGCCTAATGTTAAACCCATTAAGCCCAAACAAAGATGTTATGTGAATGATATTTGGGTTAAGAAAAATAACGGGTGGTGCAAAGAGCAAAGAGATCATGTAAATGACAAATCTGGACAAAGGTTTTTAAACATGTACAACATGGTCGATGTCTTAGTAGTTCCAAATTGAACGGGAAAATTGTTATTGGAGATGTAAATGAGTTCAGTTGTTTATGAACTATTTGAATTTTATTCTTTAAATATTTAGTCAAACTTGTTTATTTAATTGATTATTAATCAAACTAAGTTGACAATGACTTAAAAACGTTCGTCCAAAGCTGGTAAGTTCAAATTAACAACTTGTAAATCATTCATTTCTTTAAATTGCTGGTGATGAATGTTAGACACATATTTTAATAAATTATATAGTATTTACATGTTTATTAAATACTAAAATTATAGAACTAAATAATAATTTAATAAAATTTCATTAATATAAAAAAATTATAAACTAGGCATCCAAGCTACGTTTAAGGTTGCTTTGTAACAAGTTTAGTTTAATTTTTTTATTAGCATTGAAATGCCAATAAATATTCGTGCAGAAACATGCCAATTGTTTAAAAAGACAAAAACTTTAGAAAATACAAAAACTGCATGCCATGCCATGTTCGTTTGCTTTTGAAGGAGAACAACATGTCACGTTGAAATCAACCAACAAGGTGAATGAGTTTGAGCAGTTAATGTATGGAATCTTTTAAGGTTTGGTTCACAGTGGGAGTAGAAAGATATCTAGCAGTAGATGAATTACATTTTAACTGATACTTTACTTCTTCTGAAGACTGGTTGAAAATAAGAGAAGAGAAAATTTGAACATTACATTACAGAAGACGTAATCTGATAAAAGTTTTGAAAATGTGAAAGAGAAAGTTGAACTGGGTTGGGACGTAAGGGAGCCTAAACATCCTTAATGTTCCTGAAGAAGGCTTGGAACGTGCCTAATGTCAGTAGCCAGTGATGTAGGAAATCTTAGAAGTAGATATTGTATAATGAAAGGTTTGATTGGGGTGATAACAAGTTGTCTAGATTGTTGGGTGAATGGAACATATAATATGATGATTATGAAACCGTATGAGTCACAGCATGTGTTGTTGTCTGAAAATTTGTCGTTAAGTAAAATGGTTACCCAACTCACTATCATGAGCGTTGTTAACGTACCATGGAATATGTCATCTTCACAAAGCCATTTTCAATCCAACCCATTATGCTGCTACACTCACATTTCTTACTTTATAGTTTTAACAAATTAAAGGGACCAAGGTTTGGTCCCCATTACGGATAGCAAGCACTTGAGCACCATGCACACTCCTCTTTTCTGTCATTTTCCTGTGCTGTACTTGATTTTTGTGCCTCACTTGTCCACAAACTCATCCCACATTTAGATCCTTCTCCGATTCTCACCTGCTGTCTACTTCAATGCCATGCACGTTTGTGCCACCATCATGTGATCTTAGCTCAATAAATGTTTGTCCCCTTCCTATGCCTTTGCCATTCCACCATCGGGATCATAACCGATCAATATTTAGGATTTCCATGAAAGGGATGCTGCATCATGTTGAGTGCCTGATTGTGATGTGTCTCAGATGGTCAAAGAGGTTAAAGTGCTACAAGATTCATGCCACCGCCACCGCTGTGCCATCAGTGTTGGAAAGTGATAGAATTTTAACAGGACCATTTGTTGCCCTCAGAAAAATACTTTTTTCTTTTATTGTTAATAATATCCCATTTTGCACCTAGAAAACTGCTTGAGTAAAGCTAACTCTTGTTTACTTGCGTGACCTCAAGGCAATATATCTTGATTCAAAGAGGTTCAGTTTCAGCCTGATAGCAATGTTTTTTTTTTGGTAGTTGCTTAAATGTACTGCTACGTTAGGAGGTGTGAGCATTGGCATGCATTGTTGTTGATTCTTTGGAGGAAAAGTTGCCTTGAATAAATTAAAAAGGATGAGCATAGGTTCATCCATTTCAATATCGTTCCTGTATTTGTCTGTCATTTTCCTTAGTAACATTCATAAAGACAAGAAGATACATTCTTGAATTGGAAAGGAAAGAGGGGGTAGGGATGATACACAAACTATACTATGGTCAAAGCAAAAATGCCAATAATTATAATGGGTATATGGCTAATAATCCTGTAGCTGGTAATATCATTTGAATGGCTAGCCTTCTCTTTCATCATCTTTTGGTCTTGTTGAAGAACTTGAACCTGAGGCCATTCCAATGACTTGGGTGTGTGTGAACCTTTGCAACTGAATCATGCGTGCATAAATCCCATCGGGGTGATTTTTCAACAACTGTGAATGGGAGCCTTGCTCAGCCACTTTGCCATCATCAATCACAGCAATCAGATTGGCATTCCTTATAGTTGATAGCCTGTGTGCAACGATGATGGTTGTTTTTCCAGAGGAGGCACGGTCTAGAGCCTCCTGAACCGACCTCTCAGATTCAGCATCAAGTGCACTTGTGGCCTCATCAAGAAGCATAAGCTCAGCTTTCCTCACAAAAGCTCGAGCTACTGCTATTCTTTGCTTTTGTCCTCCTGATAGCTGAACACCTCTCTCCCCAACAAATGTTTTGTATCCATCAGGCAAAGCAGATATGAACTTGTGTGCATTGGCAAGAGTTGCAGCTTCAATTATCTCAGCTTCACTGGCTGACTCATGCCCATAAGCAATGTTTTCATAAATTGTAGTAGCAAACAAGCATGGCTCCTGAGGTACCACTGAAATGTGCCTTCTTAAGGACTTCAGATTGTATTTCCTTATGTCCTTGCCATCAATCATGACCCGACCAGATGTTGGATCATAGAATCTCTGTATAAGTGCAATAACTGAGCTCTTACCACAGCCACTAGGTCCTACAAGGGCAAGAGTTTTGCCAGCCCTTGCACGAAGACTGAGGTCTCGAAAAACTGGCATGTCAGGGCGAGTTGGATAGAAGAAATCTACATGCTTAAGTTCAACTTCACCACGGAGACGATCAGGAAAAGGAGTGGCATCTTGATCATCGGGTTCAATTTCAGTCCTACGGTCAAGGAGTTCAAAGACTGACTTCATGGCTCGGCCTCCTTTGATAAAGTCAGGAGCAAGTGTTAAAGTTTCAGCAGCACCGTTTGCAGAAACCATTAGGACCATAAAAACTCGGATTGTTTTAGAGAAGTCAGAGATGCCATGCTTCACTAGCCAAGAAGCATACCAAAGACCAAGTGCATAGGAAGCATAAAGTGCAAACTGAGCTACACCATATCCACTTCCAGAAATTTGTCCCTTCCAAAAGCAACGCTTTAGTGGAGCCTGGAGATTGGAGGTGAAAAGACCCACAATTTTTCTTTCTGAATTGAAGGCTGCAACAGTCCTTACATTGGCTATAGCTTCTCCTGCTAGTTGTGTAGCCTTCGCATGAGCAGCTTCCAGGTCACCAGAGAAACCAGTCATAAACATTTTCTGTACAACACACAAAAGAATACAAATGAAAACACAGAATTGAATCACAAAGAGTTTCAACAAAGAAATGTACAAAAAAACAAACCTGCAAAACAGTGGCTGCAACAACAATAGGGAAGACAGCTACGAGGACAAGGGCAAGGCGCCACTGCAACACAAAGCCTGCAGTACAGGCAACTAGCATAAGTGCAGTGTTCTGCACAATTACTGAAATTCGATCTCCAATGGCTGATCTGACATTGTTGGCATCAAGAGCCAGCCTTGCGGCAATCCTGGCACTCTCATTTTCCTCCTGATCAAACCACGCCATTTCATTTTTTAGCACCGCCGTAAGCATTTTCTCCCTCACACGTTTGGTAAGATTTTCCCCAACAATGTCCCAGAAGAAATGTTGCAGTGTGTTGAAGAGAAGTGCGGTTGATGAAAGTCCAATCAACAAGTAACAGTACTTTTCTATTTCACGGATCATGTATCTGTGGTCTGGATTGTAGTACACACTGAGGACAGCACTAAGAACATAAGCAAAGAAGGCACTGAGAGATCCACAAATAACAGATCCTATGGAGCCAATCAAAGCATAAAGCCATTCGGGAGAGTTCATTTTTGCAAGTCTCCAGAAGGAACTAGCTTGCTCCTTGAAAGCCAGCTTTTCAAGCCTGTAATTTGAATGTGATGCATCTAGGGAGAGACTAAAATCAGATGTAGAGAAATCAGACAGCCTACGCGAGTATGGTGACCGTCCGTAAGAAGAATTCCTAGCAATTATTGGTGAGCTGACAGAGTTTCTGGCACTTGAAGGCCTGCAAATGAAAATTTAGTGGCCAAATGATGAATAATCTTTCATAAACTAAGAAAATTAACTTCATTCAGTTTTTTCAAAGAATGCCAATGTTGAATATTAGTGAAAGCTACCTTGCACTGCTCTTTCTGGCATTACTCATGGCAGTTTCATGAGCCATCTCCTGCATCTTTATAAGCTTGGCATAGACTCCATTTTCACCTTTTGAGAACAGCTCATCATGAGTTCCAATTTCAGAAACACTTCCTTGCTGAAGAACAGCAACAAGATCAGCTTTGCGAATTGTGGAGAGGCGATGGGCAATGACAAGAGTTGTTCTGCCAATCATGAACCGGTCAAGGGCTTCTTGCACCAGTTTTTCTGACTCTGAGTCCAATGCACTTGTTGCTTCATCTAGGAGAAGAATTGCAGGGTTTTTCAGCATTGCCCTTGCTATTGCTATTCTCTGTTTTTGCCCTCCAGAAAGTTGCAGCCCTCTTTCTCCGACCTGCCAACACAATACATTTTAACTTCATCAGACATCAGTCTAACAATTTTTCATTTTCAAAGCCTATGTTCAGATTGATAAAAAGAGGTGGAGTGAAATAAAATAAAATGAAACGACATTATTTAACAATGTTTGGCATGTTTAAGACAGATGAAATGGAATGGAATCTACTAAAATGTATTCTAATTCATTTCATACAATATCTATTCATATTTCTTACACAAATTCCCAGCCATTGGACGGAAACAACAACTCCATGATTCTCTTACCATTTCATCCACTTCCAGAACAAGTGAAGGAAAACTTTACCTGGATCTATCTATCTATCATAAAATAATCAAGCAATGGAATTGTATTTTTATTCAATTCAGTTAAACTTTCATCCTACTCCACTCATCTTTTTGCACACAGAGGTTAAGACTCTTGTTCCTTGGAGGGAAATAAGGTTACTCTCAATGAAAAAGTCCAGGACTAAAATTGTGAATATACTACCTCTTTCTGTCTCATCATCTTTAAGTTATATTATATGATTCCTTCTTTCAGTCAACGATAATTAGTTTATTAAGAGTCCTATCCATAAGTTATATATACTCTTGTGGAGTCTAATTGAGAAGAATTTTCATGGTCTTCATTTTTTGTTATATCCCGAGTATTTCCAGGTTGGTCGGTTGTCATGTCCTTATTTAAGAATGAACATGCACGTTGACAGAAGCATGTTAACCTCTTTGCCTTTTTGAGATGCAACGCATGAACATGCACTTCCTGGCTTTGACTTCTGAACAAATCTCATTTTTATATATTTTTAAATGAAGATGAGGTCTGTTTGTTGACCAAATAAATGTAAATAGTCCAGACAATACTCTATTTGTGTGGTGCTAATTACCAATTGTAACAATTCTGGAGGTAAATACATTTATATTTTATCATCCACTTTTTCTATTTTGCAACATATATTTTATTTTATACAATTTATAATAGAAAGTGACTGATAAGTGAGACAACCGTGGAAACAATCAAATGCTTCTTCTGTAGTTCCACACCAAAGATTCAAAAATCCAATGATGTGGACTGGCTAAAAAGGGCCATCGTCAATCATCACTGCACATGCAATTACTGAAGCCATTTTCATAAAACACAGATGGCTAACCTGGGTTTCATAGCCTTCAGGAAGTTTAATGATGAAGGAATGCGCATTAGCAACCCTAGCAGCTTCTTCAATCTCAACCTGGTTTGCATCAGGCCTACCCAACAGTATATTTTCTCGTATTGTGGTTGCAAACAAAGCTGGCTCTTGGCTCACTAATCCTATCTGCTGCCTCAACCATCTAAGCTTCAAAGTTTTAATGTCATGCCCATCTAATAGAACTTGTCCTGCACACATTTTTTTTTCTCAATATTAAAACTTCAATCTCAAAAAGTTCAAACAAACTAGTCAAACTTTGCACAGCACACTGAAACTCTAATTTTGAAAGTTTACCTGAAGTTGGGTCATAGAATCTCTCAATGAGGGAGACAACAGTGCTCTTACCAGAGCCGCTGCTACCCACGAGAGCTATGGTTTTGCCAGCAGGCACATTCAAGGAGAAATCATTGAGGATCCGAACCTCTGGCCTAGATGGGTAAGAAAAGTCTACATTTTTCAGTTCCACAAGTCCAGTAACAGTCTCTAGTTCAATGCCAGATTCGCTATTTCTATCAATACTCGGCTTGTGATCAATTATACGGAAAATCTTTGCAGCAGCTACTCTGGCCTTCGTAAATGCAGCCATGCTTGGTGCAGATTGCCCCAAACCCCTGTGTGTACAACAATCAAATCCTTAAACATGTTACTATCATAAACCTTAAAAATGAATGGTTCTTCAATGGCCATAACACGAAAATGCAGAGTACTAGGACTCACAATCCACCGATCATGACAGCAAACATGGTTGCAATGGCAAGTCCTCCATTGGTGGCATGGTGCCTAACAAGATAACCTCCATACCATAGCAGAAGCGCATAACAGCAGAAAACAACAAAGTAGGTGGCCCCCAATCCCATTCCCTTCGCAAACCCAGTTTTGTAACCAAGCTTCTGTGCAACCCTCAAGGCTGATGAATAGGCCTGTAATGCTCTGGACTCCCCAACGAAGGCCAGCACCACTCGGATTTGTGCAACCGTCTGCAATGCAAAAACAATGAGAGAAGTAATGTAATGCTGATTCAAATCAAATTCAATAAACAGAGTTTCTCAACTTTGTTCTCCTCTTGAGTCTTACCTGTTCCACAATGTTGCCAGCTTGAGCGAGAGCTTCCTGGCTCTTGCCAGAGAGCTTGGCCAAGGTGGTGGTGTGAATGCCTCCAATCACAGCTATCATAGGAACAACAGCAAGAGTGACCAGAGCCAATTGCCACACAGCAGTGAAACCCACAACAAAGCCAGAAACAAACGTAGCCATGTAGTGGATGAAATTCCCCAACTGCACATCAACCACCAACCATCAAAAAAAGAAAAAAAAAAACTAGTTCAAATCTAATGGCAAAGCCAAACAAAGTAAAAGAAATCTTCAACTTGTTACCGCACCTTCTCACTAATGGCATCCTGGACCATGACAGCATCGCTGTTGATGGCGAAAACAACATCGGAAGTCCGCACATCGGTGTCGAAGAACTGAATGTCCTGGTTCAACGCAGTCTCCAGATACTTGATTCTCATCTTGGTGGATTGACGCTCCCCACTCCACATCCAACACGAAATCTCTGCAACAACTCCAAACCCATCAATGAAAATTCAAAGCCAAAAACCAGAAACAAAGCATAGAGACGCAATTCAATTCAACTCACTCACCTGCCCAGGATGATGCCCATATTGCAGCCCCCACCACCAGGAAGTAAAATGCATACTGCAAAAATATCACACAACACAACTCATTCACATCAACTCCAACAACAAGAAAAAACACCCATCTCTAACAATACTCCCGAGTTTCGTTTGTGATGGTTGTTATGTTTAATTGTTACCTTAACCACTTCCTGAGTCATCTTGTCCACATCATTAGCATTGGAGCCAAAGGAATTGACAAGATCCGCAAAGAAGCGAAGAAATATAGGCAGTGAACAGCCGTGCACAACTGCTCCAACCGTTCCAATTCCCATGAGAACATAATCCAACCCATCAGCGAATCTGAAAAGCTCTCCGAACCCAACAGAGGGAACACTCTCTGCCTTCTCCCCACCAATGGAACCACCGTTCACAGTAACCGCAGCAGCAGCAGCATCTTTGTTGGGTTGTTCACGAGCAGTCTCCATTTCCCTTGGAACTTGGTCTTGTTGTTGTTGTGAAGTTGCAGCATCAGGAACAAGCTCAAGGCCTTGCATTTCTGACCATTTCCACTGCTCTATGGTTTTTATCTCCTCAGAATCTTTTGACATTTGCAGAATTGTTTATGCACACTTCCCACCCTCCCCTCTCTACTTTATTGTCTCACTCTACCACTCCTAACTCATGCTAGTACTGCTAACCAACTCTTCTGGTCTCTCGTAATATCTCTTTCTCTATTATTTATTATTATCGGTGGAACTATTTTGATCTGGCTAAAGCTTCTTAATTTCACTCCTTTTATTCTTCATTCTTCTCGTTGTTCGTCCAGGGAGTTATGGGCACATTCCGTCCTTCCTAGATTATCTTCTTCTTGAGTTGAGTTGAGTTTAGTGAGTGTTAAGTTAAGTGGGTTAACGTGGAGTTTTCCTGTAAAAAATACCGAAAGTGACACATGGTGAGAACCTAGACAGAGAAAAGTTTGGAGACATTCATTGAGATGATGAGATAGAGAGAGAGAGAGTTTTGAATTTCCACCCGACAAACAACACTGTTCTCACTAAACTTCGAGATCAATTTTTGACTCTATCATATGCAATACAGAACAGGATTATAGTATTATTCTTGTACGTATTTTTCACATTTTCACTTTTAGAATAACAATAGGTTTCACACGTTAAAAAGTCCCTCACCGTTTAAATCTTTTTATTGGATCTGTAAATTTAAAATGTTATCATCTTTTATATTTCTCTGATGCTTAGAGTTAATAAAACTGCCACAATTAATTTTTAACTATTTTAAACTGCATTACAGTTTATATCTTTTAATTTAAAAGTAGTTTTCTTTAACATGGTTCCTTTTCTTAATGGAATAATTTCTTGGTAAAAAAAAATAATTAGCAGGATGCCGAATTTATTCTTGAAGTTAATAATTTACAAAAATTAAAACTAAAAAAATGGCACAGGGAAATTTTAGCTACTTGTCCCAATCAGAACCCAGGACTCTGCTTTGCACCTTTGTCACATCTCTTCCTCTTTGTGTGCCACTTTTCTCTATTCCAACCCACAAAACCTAAAAAAAGAAGAAAAGAAAGCACGTCACATAAAAGAACAGCCATTTTTTTTTCAAGAATAAAGCATTCATGCACATGATCTACCACCAATTATTTTTATGCTTTCTACCCAGATAAATAATTTTAAAAGGGTGTTGCGGTTTTGAAATCTATGTGCAAAAAATAATTAAAATGGTTAACCCAGAAACGTGTTTGTTCTTAGGCTGCAAAGCTAAACGTGGAAACCCATATTTCCAGTAACATTAAAACCATGAAACATTTTAGGAATCTTATGTACTGAAGATGAAGAAAGCCAAGTACTTGCACCACATTCGTCAGGCAATCCTCAACGTATCTGGGGATTCCTCCAATTTTTCAGAATTGTATAGTGAAAAAGACAGCAAATAATGATTTTTTAAGTGGAACTATATCTTCTAGTATAGTTTAATTAAAATATTAGGAATTTAGAACCATCATCATTATTATTATTATTATTATTATTATTATTATTATTATTATTATTATTATTTTTCACATTTTGAATCTTCAAATAGCAAAATTAACGTCTACTCCATCAGAGACTATAAAGTAAAGCAGCATCTTACAATTACATCACGCTCTGAGTTTGATTAAGATCAGCTAGAACAGCAACAGCAGGGTCAGCTCCTCTTTTTAGCTTAAAAACAATAACGTGTCTGAACTTCTGACACTGTTAAATTCCTTTTAGCTTTTGAGACTCTTTTCCTTTTTTTCCCATTTGCAATTAGTGACATGACATTTTGGCAAGGCAATAATTAAACCAATATAATATTAATATACACAATAACATATTTTCTTTTCTATTTTTTTAAGATTGACGTGAAACCGAAGGAAACCAAACCAGTAAGGAAGAATGGCTGAACATATTAGTATTATTGTAAAGAAAAGAGAAAAAAATAGAAAGGGGTACGTTGGATTTCTCTGTTTTCTTCTTTTTCACGCTTACCGTACAGCGATGTTTGTGGTGGAACCAGAAAAGGAGTGAGGAATTGTAAAGAGCATCATCTCACCATTGCAGTTCCTTCTACAAAATATTAATGGTAATTCCTTTTCCCTTGTGTTTGCATGTTTACTATACTATACTGCAATTCTGTAGTTAATGCATTATGCGATTAATTTTGGTTGTACTAATGAAAAGCTTCTCATTTATTAATCTCACTTGTTTAATTCAGATTTTGTAATGAAAAAACATTCACAGTTAATCAAATAAAACAATAACATTTATTTCACACTTTATTGCCTTTTTACTTTCGGACAATTATTAATAAATAGTTCAATTCTGTCTCTCATTTTAAAATATATGT
Organism: Vigna umbellata; assembly: GCF_029865625.1. Lineage (NCBI taxonomy): Eukaryota > Viridiplantae > Streptophyta > Magnoliopsida > Fabales > Fabaceae > Vigna > Vigna umbellata. Next base: position 28,060,464 of record NC_142169.1, read on the forward strand.
AATTATTTTGTGTTAAAATTTAAGTAAATTGGGGAAGTTAATTACTAACACTTTTAAAATTCACCAAAAAAGTTGTAACTGATAACGTTGTCATATGTCAATTTACACTACACAGAAAATATAAAATGAAATTGATTTAAAAAAAGTCAGAGGTTAAATTACTTTGATGCTTAATATCGTTACAAAATTTAATTTAATATAATAAACAATAAGGAAAAAAAAGGTCAACCTTTAGTTTAGATATTATTAATATAATATATTTTTTCATGATATTTTTTATATTTCTTTGTCACACACCCACCAAACCCAAGCATAAGATAAGACTATTAATAATATTGAAAATCATACACTATTATTCGGTAATAAAATATTCATAAAATTAAGTTTCCAAACTTAAAGTTTATGTTAATGTACGAGAAAAATCTTATAATCAAAGACTAAAATATAAAACTGACAGAATATAAAAGAATTAAAAAAAAAAGAGTTTAAAAGGTAGTGAGAAAACTAGTTCCCACTCAAATTGTGAGTTTTACATTATGATTCGATCTTAAATATACTAAATTTATTCACTTTTGTAATAATTGTTTTAAAAGTCATATGCTAACATGATATTTAACCTTTTAAATGGATAATTAAATCTATTCACATATAGTGACATTTACTAGACTTGAGAATAATAAATTATTATTATTAAATTTTTTGAAGTATTTTATTAAATTTCACATCATGATATTTTTAATTTGTTAAATTTACTTTCAAATTCATTTTATCAATATCTTCCAAATTCATTCAAATGTAAATATTAGTGTAACTTCTATATTAGACATAATAAAACAGTTGAATATTTTATAAAATAAAAAAATAATAAATTTATTATTTTGGATATTAATTTTTTATATGAATTGAAATATTAAATATATTTAATAAATCTATCTGTTAATTGAATTTTAAATTAAGATATATTCTAACTCATATTTTGATATTACGTTAAAAAATAAATTTTAGATTTAATTGAATTTTAAAAATTGATTTATAAAATGAAATTTATATTTATTATATATTTTAAACGGACTTTATTATTAATTGACGTATAAGTTTTAACAGTTTAACAAGAATGAAAAAGAAAAAAATAATGTGAACGGTTGAGATAAGATGGCAACGACACAGTGATAGAGTGAGAGTTGAAAAAAGTGTATGAATGGGAGTAGGAATACGTACAGAGAGATGTAGATGTAACAGCTTATGTGTATATAAATGGAATGTGGAAGACTGCAACAGAAACCGGAAAGTCGTAAAATGCAAGCTGAAAAAGTGAATTTCTGCTTTGCATTTTTTTCTCTCTTTAACTTCTTCCCAACGTCATGCACTGCATGCATAACTTATTTACTTCCTCTTTTAAACTAATAGTTCAAAATTACTTGAATTTTCTCTTTTAATTTAATTCAATCTGTTGGATTGAATTAAGTAATGAATTTAATAATTGGATGATGTTGGATGGTATACTTACTTTCATGAATGGAAGAGTACTATGCACTGAGTTGGTAACCTCAATTCCCAAAATAAATTTTAACAGCTTTAGATCATAACAAATAATCAATTCCATATTTTACTCAATCATGAGATTGAAAATTTTCAAACAGACACTTCAATGTTTTAAATAAGATTCACCTGCCATTTTCTCCCACATTTTTATAGCTCGTTCTCTGTTTTGACTACGAATTATGGTAATCATAAAGAAGAATGAAAGTTAGTTAGCTCAGTAGTTTATTTTGAAATTAATCAATACATGGCTTAAAGTGAGAGAGAATCATAACATAATGCATTGAAATTTTAGGTTGAATGGAATTTTATCTATAAATACTTTTTTTTATGTGGATGCATTGATAAATTAAAATAATATATACAAATTAAATGTAACTTTAGTATTTAATCTTCATGCGAAATTTTAGAATTTATAGTATAGGAGATCTTCTTTCTTTCTTATACGCGAGTCTATCATTTTTATCTCGCACATAAACAAATTATATAAAACATGATGTTCTTAGTCATGAACAACAATAACTCTTAATGCTCTTAAAGAAAAATATCGAAAACTATGGATTTGATGTATGCTTTAAAAGTACTCTATTTCTAATAACTTTTCTCTTCCCGTTGCCTTTGGATAAAATACTTTAGTTTACATTTTGAATGATCACCATAAATCTATATAGGGTTCATAAAATATACGATTCGATTGCCCCAAAATCAGAAAATGGAAGATATTATAAGGTGTTCGAAGTTTAAATTGAGGATTATGTGATTTGGCCCCACTAATAGAGAGGATGGAGATTCTTAAGAGGTAGGATTTGTAGGACACAGAAAAGAAAGGGGAACATATATTAATATACTATGGTGAAGAATTCCACTTTGAGAAAAATTTGATCAATCAATTCCTTGTCTTGAGCGTTACATAAGAAATAAAATAGGGTTTGATGATAGAGGTATGGCCCTCCCATTCATACAAGAAGTCCAACATCCAATGAGAATGAGATAAAATAAAGGAAAAAGTCAAATAAATTTCCACATTGTTTGTTAAAAGATTAGGTGAAAAGAAAAAGGGGTCGGTGATCAAACTTCCATAAAAAAAGTAAACTTATTAACACACCACAATGATATTTTATTCTCTCATAATGAGCCATGTTTGGGGAGAGAGAATTACATTGAATTGAAAAGGTCAAAAAGGGGTAATAGAGAGAGGTAAACTATGATGGCTGGAAGGCCTAAGGGTGATGTTCATAATTGATTTTTGCATACTTGTGCCATAGATTAGACCATTAAAGTTAACCCAAATACAACAAATACTCAAGTATCCACTCAAATACTTCTCTCAAAAGTGGTGTTTTGTGACACTAATTATGCCATTCCATTGTCTTTCTTGTGGCTGGCACTGCACAAATTGTGTATATTTAAACCATCACAAATAGATCATGTGATCTTAATTATTAAGTTATGTTCATTCCATGCCTTCCATACACAACTTCTCTCACAAGGTGCATCCTAACCACTGAACTAGTGACAGCAGTTCCTGGTCCCACACCGAATTTTCAACTTAGCGGTCTACTCTTGGATATCTATGTATTTGTAATATTCTTTTGAAATATTTTTGTTTTTGTCAATTAAAAACAATTTTGATTGGGAAAGATTTTTAAGATTTATGAATTACAGGAATCATTATTGCAAGGGTCATATGTATTATTTATTTGATGAATAGTATATTAATTACATCCAAGTAGAGAAACAAGAGGAGTATAACATAAGGCAACAACTTTAGCAGAGCCTTTTCAATTTCTTGAGCAGTGCAAAGCAGAGTTGAAGGCTTGATTACGCGTTGAATCTCATCAATGATCAAATTAACATAATGTCTGAAAAGGGGTAATATGTGTTTGCAATTATATGTTTTGTCAGTTTAGGTATGAGTTATCAACATTTCCATACACCCCTATTCAATGCTTCTATATATTTCATCATCCATACCATTTATTTCTTTTTAATAAATATTTAATCTCAATTTTAGACTCTCATTCACATATTAAATTTTAAAGATAAAGAGTGATGAGTATCTAGAAAAAAACTTAAAAAGATAACATCAGTAAAAATGAGTTTAATTTATAGATAAAATTAACAACTTTTAATTCAAAATTTCCTAATTTATATATGATATTAGTATATTTTTAATTTGAAATTTCAAGATAATCAAATCTATGGGTATTTTGGTTTTATATGTAATCCAAATTTTTTATTTTTATTTAAAGAAAGATTGTGTAAACTTTTAGTATGAAGTTAGAAGAGAAATTGTGAAATTTTTTAGCATGAAATTAAGAGTAGAGATCATTGAATTGAGTACTATACGAGGAGAAAGACTTTCAAACTCGTTATATTAAGATTTTAGGTTGAATTTAATGTTATAATGTTAATAATGAAATTAATTATATCTTTACAACTAGGCAATGAAGCATGTTGATTTGATTTTTGTTTCAATTGCATTTTAAAATTTGTTAAACGTTTTAATAAGTTCTTTTTCCGTTAATGTCCTTAAAATATTTAAGGATTATGTAATTATGCATAATTATTTGACAAGTGATACATGATACATAATTATTTTGATGTGAATAAAATTTGGATTTTTTTCTTGATTTTTTTTTGGTACAAACAAAGTCTCACATCGAATAAAATAAAAGATAGACATAAGTTTATATACACATAAAATACCTCATTGATAAGAGACCTGTTAGAATCGTATCAAAAACAAATCCATAAAGACTTATGTGTATATGTGTGTCAAACCTCCCTACACTTTATTCTTCTACCCACCATTACCATTTTAACACCTTAGTCATTCTCACATTATTCATATTCTCCTCTAAGACCCATGGAGGGAGTTACTGGTGGTGTCTCTTAATGTTCACTATTCAACTAAAGCCTTTTTTTTTTTGGCTAAAATCTGAAATTGGAGAGTTCTTTATGAATTTGGAATTTTATTTATTTATTTTGAGCACTATGTTTATTATTATCTGTTAAGGGGATATGAAGGTGTGGGATGATGAGTGATTTTTGGGTAATTGATGGAGTGAACAATGAAGGGGTGTGTGGGGGTGAGTGAACACTGTAGAGATAGTGAAGAAATAAAAGGAAGAGAGAAAGAGTTGACCACATGGCAGTAAGTATGGGAAGATTATAGAAAACTTTCTCACATATCTATTACATTTTACCATATCACTGCTTTCTTAATATTGTTTCTGAAAATCTAACATAAAATATTTGATTAAAGCGTTTTAACAAATTTTAGGACGCGAAAAATCAAAGTCGTGAGCAATTTAAAACTTTCTCATTAAAGTGAGATCAACAGACTAATGAAGCCTTTGTTTTTTCTTTCAATGTTAATAACCAAAAAGTGAGAAGATGATGACTGATATTCATGAAACCAGAAATCATAAAAAGTTATTTTTGCTTAATCATTGTTTATAATATTTACACTACCATAGAACAGGTTTTTCAAGTATGATATTTTTTGTTTTTTTTATGTATGTTAATTTGGTATTGATTTAAATTATGTTAGACAAAATTTTCGAAGTAAATTTACGTCAATCCTTATAGTACCTAACATAAATTTAAAAAAGATAGTTTTGGCTTAAAAGCATAACCTAAAATGCAAAAAAAAAAAATATCAATTGTAATTTGTTTAATATACATGAAACATAAATTACAACAATATGCAAAATGTGAGAGAATCACAATGAAAATATTCAAAGCATATAATTCTTTATAGTTGAGCATACATCGCGTGATGTAATTGATCTATTTTACACCAATGAATGCTTTGTCGAAAACATTTCATGGTGAAACTGGTCATTTACAGGTCATTTATCATGAATCAAAAGTCATTTATTACTCATCGTGACAAAGTAGTTATGAAAGATACTAATAATATGAAATGACATAAAAAATAAAATAAAAGATTGAGGATCAAATATTTCTAATTGGATTGGACACTGATGTTGAACAAGTTGGTCAAAAATCTTGAGAGAAAAAAATATAGTTTGATTTAGAAAAATTATATGCTTTGATATGAAGATTTAAAGAACAATTTTAAAAATAAACTATATAATTCTAATTTTACAATGGAACAAATAAAGTAATAGATAGAAAAGTTATGAGAAAGGTAACTGATGGACATCAAGAATCAATTGTGAAAAATCATATGTTTAATTTAATTATATTAACTTAGTTAGAATACTGAACTTGTACGTAGTTTAATTGATATCTTTTGTTTATTGTCTTTAAAAAATAAAGGCAAAATATAATTTATAAATTTAATGCTTATGTTTACTACTAAAATTAGCGAGTTATTGTCTTTGAGTGCTTCTCACTCCTCTTTTTGAATAGGTTATTTTCAGTCTCTATTATTCTTTCGAAACTGCTCCATCAACTCAATCAATTAAATATTCATAGTGAAATGAAAATTGTTTCTACTAATTTTAAAATAAATGTGATTTCTGTTTCATTCTATATAGTCTCTCAATTAAGAAAATCATGAAAATAACATGTTAGAAGTTGATGATTATTCTTTTTATATTTTAAGATTATGAACAAGCAACCGATATACTTGAAAGAAAAAAAGAAAGTAATACATATATATAAGTTTACTGTTGGAAAATGGTAAGAGCCTTATTCTTTTCTCGTAACTACTCCATTGAAATTCCAGTTGAAAGGAATGTTATATTTTTTTTTCCTGAGTAACAGCTCCATTGAAGTTACAATTAAAACGAAAATAAAATATATACATATAAAAAGTTTCCCGTTTAATCTTTAAAATTACAAATTTAACATTTATATTCACAGTTAAAATGAAAACATATTTATCAACTAGTGCTTTGGAGGTTCCATTTCTTTCAATGAAGTTTCTTCATAAAATTTGGCAATTCCTTATAACGAAGTATAACATATATGGGTTTTCCCCACTAATGAAGTGGTAAGTTAAACTTTTTTATTTATCATTACTAAAATATATGATTTATAATATTCTTTAAATGATATAAATACATAAATATCTTATAATTTAAATTATAAAAACGTATAAATTATAAGGTGTGAGATATTGTAAAACTCATCCCATAATTGGCACTTATTATTTTAATATATAATTGGAGTATAGACTCAGGCAACCAAGTCAAAATTCTGATATGTACATACATATTTGCTTTTGTTTATCGTCCAAATTCTGATAATTTTTCTCTGCCTAGGAATGCGAATTTGGTTACAGAGGGTTGATGATTCGTGTTTAATAAGAATGTGTTCCCACCATAGAACATTGTTTATGATTTTGAAGTGAGACGAGACAATAACCTCGTTTGTGGTGTAATATTTTTTGTGGTGTCCTCTCATGTGTTGTTGTTCGAATTGAAATTTGGCAAAGAGACATGAAAGATTTTCTCGAGAGTTGACAAGCATAGAGGTGTCTGAAAATCCCAAGTTCCCAACCTGCCCATCTCACTGCAGAATTGTCCAAACTCTCAACAACCATGCATGACTTTCGAAACCCCTCCTTTTGATAACTTACTCACTAATTTATATCTTCTCTCATATCAGAACCAATTTTTGCCTTTAAAATTCCTTTTCAACCTTTTCTTTGATTAAAGCGCTACCTAATAATGGCAAATAATGTCAAAATCCCAGCAATTATCAGTGCCAAATCTTGTCATCAACACTTGGATTTTGTAGCCAAAATTTCCACCAACAGACATGCATGGACATCCCTGTGACAACCTGATATCTTAGTTGTTCTTAATTTTATTATATAAATTAATGATAGTGATAAATATACACTAGTGATATTTTATTGTAATAGCTTATATTATATATATAATTGTAAAAAAGATGAGTACATATATTCCCTAGCTACACAAGTAGGAAACTGAGGTCATTTTACAACTTGGAATATTCTCTTGATAATTTTTAAAACTTGTATGGATATAAATGATCCGTGCATATGAATGATCACACTTTTCTAAAGAATATAACGTTGGTGTGTTTAAGAAGGTGAAATAATCGAGATAGGGTGACATTTGAGTCTTTCTTTCAACGAGTGCTTCTAGGTTGTCCACATCTTTGTCTCTGGCCACTTACTTAGTGGTTGAGTGGTCATTTTAAAGCTCAATTTCAAGAAAAACTTTAAAATCTTTGTTTCTTTGTTTTCCCTAAGATTTTAAGCATCTATCATTTTCTTTTTTTACTAAATATTGATTTGAAATATCTTCCGCCTTTATTTAGATTAATTAATTTAATTGTTTTAAATTGTAAAGCCTTAATTTGGACAGGGTAATATAATTTCTACTCTATATTAATTTTAAATATATAATGTCAGAGAAGGTATATAGATGCGAGATACGAGAGAATATAAATATCTTTAAGCACTTTAAATTTCTTACAAAAGTGAAATACCTTCTAAGAAAATTTTAAAATTTGAGCATTATTTTCAATGAATATGATCAAGTATTGCTTACAAAATATATAAAATTTAACAGAATTCTTAATTAATGTGAAAATAAATATTTTATTTACATTTTTTTACTTGAAAAACAACTCATCGTTTAATTACTTATACTTCATCTTTTTTATTATAGGCTTTTTCATCCAAATCAAAGAAATTATGGATTCTCTTTATATATATTTTTTAGAGTGTCGTATATAAGGTTCATTTTAGAAAGAAAGAAATATAATAATTTTTTTTCCTTTAAAGAAATGTGTATAATATTTTTTATTTTGCTTTTTTTTTTAATTTCTATATCACAATAATTGAATATTCCTAAATTGATTAAAAATTAGGTAAAAAGTAAGTGCATAGATCAATAATTAATATTGCGTTGACTTTCAAAGATTACAGTTAAATAAATATTTATAATAAAATAAAAGGAACCTTTGAAAAATACGTAAAGATATTGTTGTAAAAAACGAACAATACAAAAGTAGAACTGTCAGAAATCATAAACTAGTCCGATTGGAAAAGGTAGATATTGATGAAAAAGAGAAAGGTAGTAGTAACTCATTGGTGAATGAGGTATTTTTTACCAATAATGAATGTATAATATAATCTTGGTATTAAAAAGAAGAAAGTAATGCAATGTAAGTTGGTTTCACTATCACAAGCAAGAAACAATTAATTAATTAATTAATGAAAGAAGCAGAGGAATATTCCAGGTTGTTCTGAGCTGCATCAAAAGATATAAATCCAGCAAAGGGTCACTGAAAAAAGGAGTGATTTTTAAACTGAAGATCTTCATCTCACTAACATATTCCTTAGAGGTGCCAAAAACACAATAAAGCAGATACAATGATAAAAGAAACTTGATTACAAAAACATTATTACCAACTCATTCCCTCCATTTGTCAGCATATGCAAATGCTTCATCTTAAAGTACCTCAACCTTCCCTTTAGTGTCTGTAACAACATATTTTTCCAGCTTGCTTATGATACCCTCATATGCTAACACAATAATGTTCTCTATCTCACTCTATCATTTGCTTCCCATTAGGTTTTTTCATCTCTTTTTCAAATAATTCAGAAACCCTTCTGTGGATTCCTATAGTTAAGAATCAAACAAAGGTCTTCCTTTTTGTGTAACAGGTATCCTCATACTGAGAAAAATCCTACCTAAGATATTTCATTCTTCCTAAAGTGGTCTGCCCACGATATATACATATACATATACATATACATATTAATTTATGTGTATTTTTTTTCTCATAAGGTGAGTTGGGACAGAAGAAGTGGAGAAGCCACATGGCTCCTCAGGTATCTTATTTAATTCCTGCAAGTACAGGTGTTTGATTTTAACGGATGTTTAAAATTTAAATTGCTTTATTGCTGCACATGTCTGTCCTTCTAATTTAAGGTTGTCTAATTTCAAAGAATAGTTATGGTATGATAATTAATTTGGACTTGTAGGTGCTAAATGTACAAGTTCTATTTTGCTAGATGCAAGTTTCACGGTTTATCTGTCAACATGGCAAAAAGGTAAATTTATGACACGTGAATAAGTTTTGATGTTTAAGATGTTGACCAAATAAAACCCAGATTAAGTTAGTATATATATGCATGGAAATATAATTAATTAAAGAGTTGGTTTGAAATCCCATATACTTTATATATGTTTGGTGGAAAAAAAGGTTGAGGGAAGGAGAATCTTCCCTTGTAAAGTTTTGAATGAAAAAAATAAAAAAAGGAGGTACGATAGTTGAGATGATGGACATATTGAAAGGGGTGGCTAGTTGGAGTTGAAAAAGAGACTTATTGAGATGAATTGAAGAAGGTTAAAAAGTATATATATAATTGGTGGCATTGATTGGTGAAGTGAGGGCAAAGGGACAAAATAATTTGAAGATGAGAAAAGGTAGGGAAAAGAGTTGGGTGTGATCCAAGATGGCATAGTGTGTGCTGTTGTTGTTCGTTTTAATCATCAAAAACTATTTGTTTCATAGTGCCACTTGGTTTTGGTCTTCATGTGTCCATTTGGTTGTATGCACTTCAAATAAAATACTTAGCTTTTTTATTACATGTTTGAAAAATATCATAAATACTTAATTCAAATTAATGATTAATATAAAATATTCCATCAAAATACAAAATATTTTCTTTCTTGCCTCCTGAATGTAGTAGTGGCTTTACTAACAAAATTCTGTGTTAATAGTGAACAAATCACAGTTCAGAATAACATGGCATCAATTGCTATTTGTTAGTAATAAAGAAGTGTGATATATTATGATATTGTTGTGTTTAATATTTTGGTTGTGCATATTAACATTTAAACTAAATTAGGCGACTAAAACGAACTATATTATTAAAAATTCTACTAAATTAAAATGTAATTTGTTTGAACTGAACTTAATTAATTTAGATATAAATTGAACTGAAAATGATTTCAAACGAAATAAACAAAAATTAGTTAAGATAACTAAACTGAATTATATTTTTGTTCTATTAAACTGCACTATACTAAATTGTACTAAATTTGTTTTCTATTTTGACATACAACACAATTTTGATGTGGACAAAATATGTCAAAGGTCGAAATGAGTTTTGTTGGAGCAAAGATCGAGGATCAACCTGATCTAAGTTTGACATGAGTCATTTGAAGTTAAAATTTAAACCAAAATTTAATTAAATTCGATTAAATGGGCCGCAGCCAAATTTTTGTGAGACATTTACGTTCAAAATTCAATTAAGTCAGTATCAACAAAAATTCAATCGATGACTTCTGTCAAAAATTTACTGAATTTGGCTTAATTGGCTCTAACCAAAATTTGGTCAAGCCAGCAATGATCATATTAAACTACAATCTCAGACTAATTTACTAAATTATAACTTTAAAGATTTAATTCTTTAAAACTTAATTATGTACAATTCAATTTTTAATTTAAATAATTTATATTTTTTTATAATATAATACTCTTAATTAATAATTCAATACAATTCAATTAATTTTATATATGATTACATAAAATCATACAACAAACACTAAGGTCTGGACAACAATACGTGTCTTTCTATTTTTTTTTAATTATCCTTAATCGTTGTCATTGGTGATCAATAATAATTTTGTTTATATTATTTTTTCAATCCCATTTTTATTTTTGGCAAGAATTTAAATTTTTTTCTTGTACTCTATTATTAGTAATTCTTTTTCTAGTTATTACTCATTGACAAATTTGTTTGTATTCTTTTGTCTAGTCCTATTTTTATTTTACGAAAAAAAAGTCAATTTTTTTTCTTATACTCTATTAGTAATTTTTCTCATTCAAGATTCTAATACATAAATATTTTAGTTGTTTTGCATAAAACCTACCTACTTGCGTTTTGTTTCATCAATAATCAAATTAAACAGGCACGTTACAATTAACCAAATGCATTATATAACTACACAAAAATACACTGGTGAGATAAACAATAAAAGATGGCGTAAAGAGCAAAACTATAACAGATGACACATATGCCAGTAAATAAGGTAATACAGAATAAGAATAAAGAGGAAAAAAAGAAGAAAAAATAAATATACCACAAGAGGAATGTGAAGAGAATAAAACAACAAAAGTTGTATAAAAAAGACATAGAATGATGTTTATTAAAATAAACTAACATAATAAATACACGTAATAACGTTACAGTTGATGTGAAAATAAGTGAACACGGTGAGTCACACCAACCCACCTAATTTAATTTTGTTATTTATTATTTTATGTTTCAATATTATTAGTTAGTATTTTTTATATTATAGGGTAGATGGTAAGATGTTTCAAGAGAGAAAAATTATTAATATTAAAAACTTATTTATTCACCTTTTGTGCATGTTTTTAGCTTACGCTTGGATTGTATGATATTTTTTTCATTATTTTGAATTATCTTTGGAGTTTAATATCATTTTAGTGAGACATTTATTTATATTTGAATTAAAAAAATTATAATTTTTTTATTTTAAAAATAACTTATAACCAAATGAGTGAGTGAGTCAATCCATTTAACCCACCAATCCGTAGTGGGTCGGATCATGTTCGAATTTTTTCAACTCATTAATAAGCGAGCCGGGTTGCGGTTGACTCACTAAGTAATCCGAGTTAGGCTGACACACTAGGTAACCAACCCTCGGGCTAGATCGAGTCAAATTACATGTTTTAACAGCTTTACGTTATAATAACATTTTACAATTTAATTGTCGGTCGGTGTATATACACACTAGTGAAAATACAAGTCTTACGTGCATATGTTTTTATTTTTGTTTTTGCTGAAAATATAATAAAATTATAACTACAAAAGTAAATAAAAATGATTTTTATAATTTATAAATAATTGTTATTTAGTTTTTAGATAATTTTGATTTATTTAGTTTAGAAAAATGGTTAAATTTAGAAAAATAATTAAATTTAAAAAATCAGTTAAATTTAAATATAGCGGTAACTTAAAAAAATGAGCACAAAAAAAAATTATATATATATATATATATTTATATATATAGATATTAACTATTATTAGTATAATTATCCTAAGAAAAATACACATTCTACAACACTACCTTTATAATTGTAGTTGAAAAATTCACCTTCATTTTAAAAATATCTTTTTATTATTAATGATATGTCAATTAATGTTACAAAAATGGTTGTCATTAACTAATTTGACACCTGTATTTATTTAACCATGTAGACCAATTGAAAATTTACTAAAACAAATTTAACTTAGAACATACAGTATATGGTTAGAGGGAGACACTTAACATTAAAAAGAAAAACAAAATCATGATCAGGGAGACACTTAACATTAAAAGCATATTAAAATGTAACAACTTATTTTATCAGTAAAATATTATTTTTTATGAGTATGTGTTTGAGTAAAAAACATATATAAATGAAAAATAATCTATAAATTGAGACTTTGGGGAAAATATTCAATAATTTGTATAAGTTTGTTTCACATCTTAAATTTTTGTAAATTATATGTTTACTTCAATTTATTTATTTTTTAGAAATAAATAAATAAAACTTGTGAAAGTTGGTCTCAACATTAAAGATGTTTGAAGCAATAATATCCAACATGAATGAAGTTCTTTGGATATGGATAAGTGAACATTATGAGATTATTTTCTATCGAAAAAGTTTATTCTTAAGTTCGAATGATGATATTTTAATGCTTTCTTTGAATTACCATTAATGGAACGTATAAAAGTTATGCTTTTTATAATGAGGAATTTTGTTGATGTAGTTGGATTGAGATAGAATTTTGTGTTTTTGACGAGTTTTAGGAACGTAACTTACCGATTCATGAACTCTTGTGTTCTTTAACTTATTGTTTGAATTAATTTTAATATATAGTTCAAAAACTAGAAGATTAAACTTTTTTAAAAGAAATTCAAATATTAATATGAATTCCAAAATATGGTCATATATTAGAATTGGTGTATTGGATGATTATTCCGTTAGTCATATACAAAAATGTTAATTTTAATTCAGACCCCATTTAACGAGTTACTTAGGAGATTGATTGATCAAGAAACAAACTGATCAGCCATCGAACAGATCGATTAATCTTAATGTTGATCGACTTAAAGATAAAATATTATTACCCAAGATTAGGCCGTGATTAGATCAATGATAATTAAAAGTCTATCCTAAAACCTATAAATATAGGTGATTTTGCATTTATTACATCGTTAATTTTTCAAGTGCTAACGTTAAACTAATTTTGGTCCCAAAAGTCTTCTATAGATACTCTCTAAACGGTTTGGACGAATTGTGAGACTGAAAATATGGACTTCAAAACAACTTTCAAACCTTATACGACTCACCAGACCTTGGACAGTTAGTTAACCTCGACCTTATGGACAATTATAAAAGAAGAAGTAACATCCTAATTATTCTTATTCATTGCATTATAAAAAAAAGTTGAAAATCAAAAACAATTTCAGTTTAAATAATAGTTGATTATTAGATTCGGACATTACAACAAATATCTATGCATATATAATATATTGTGTGTGTGAGTGTGCGAGCCACAAAATAATGTTCCGTTACCTAAAATAATTTTTATACTTTTTAAATTTATTATATTTTTTACATTTTAATCAATATTTTATTCCATTAAATATGTGTGTCTTGAAATATTATTAAACGTGTATTTTTATAATTTAAATATAATTATTATACACAATCGAAATATATTATACAGTGGGATAACGCATTGGAGATATTTAGAGGCACAATCCTTAATATGTGAAGGCGATAAGTTTGAAAAGGGTTGCATAAAATAAAGGCAGAAAAAAAATTGTGTTTATTTTTTATTTTGTATGGAGTCAATTATTAGTATTTATTGGTGAAGAAGTTTACCTCACAAGCTCTTGTACATTCTGTTACATCCCAGGAAATCAACTTAGAAAAAATAGGGTTTGAAAGCATATGATGTTGTTTGAAGTTCCTTTTGAATGTGTTGCCTATATAATTTATTCTCCATCTCTTTTAGAAGTGATGTCGTGATCATACACTTGAATAGAATCACTTTATGCATGATTCATAATAAAGGATAGCATAGTAGCTTGAAAATGACGATGACATGGTTTGTGGCATTTCCTTTCTTGCATTTAAGCAAGAGTGTAGATGGTCACATAAAGGTAGGAAGATGTAACATTACTAGCTAGCCAGCCACCTATCTACATCATTCAATGAAGAAAACAAAGGGTGGCCCTTCAATGTGGTAGTAGACATGTGCCACCCACAAACAACCCATGATTTGGCTAAGATTCACATCTCTCAGGATCAAATTCAGCCTTCAACATATACATATTTCATCATGGGTTCGTATGAAAATGATGTTTTAAAACACACAACATAATTGATGGCACAAATGGACAACTCTAGTACTTTGTGTTTATTAGCACCGGGAAATTTTTGATAAGGTTGCGGCCTTGCAGGATCCTTATGATGCACAAACCCTTGTCTCCACACTTGGGTTTCGGAGTCACTTTCTGATGGCAACCGAAATCAACCATAACAGATTCAAACCATGTGAAAACTGCATTAAAGTTTAGTTGGGGGAAGTGAAAAATGGAGAACTGTGCTTTGACCCAAAACAATCGCCTGTTTACCAAATTCTTACGTGTTAGGTTTCACCAATATCTCAGATCAGGCAAATCCTGGTCATTTTTTTTTCTGTTCTTTTTACATCAGAATCATAAAATATAGCATGTTTGGTTGGTCAGAGACGAAAGAAGTTAGGCATTTTTCTGGTAGAGTAGATAAGGAGTTACTGCATGAAGGGATAAGATAAGAAAGTTTTCTTTTTGATCTTTCTTTCTCTGTCAGAAACAATACATTGTAAGTAATATGTTTGTTTCTTGTTCTGAAATAAGAAAATGATAAAAGCAGCATTTGGGTATTTTGTGTATGAAATTGCTGAAAAGAGAAAAAGGAAAGCAGATATTGTTGTAATTAGCCATAAAAAAGAGAGCATAAAACGTATTTATTCGGAAATGTGTCTGAAATTTGGTGGTGTGGGGAAGGATATACTGTGAGGCAGAGATGTGAATCGGAACAAGTTAGTTATAAAGTGAGATGGGATTGAGAATTAATTGGCGGGGCCAAGAATTGAAAAGCTGAAAAGTTAAGGGTCATGGCGTGGACTATGTATGCCAATTGGGTAAAGAAAGAAAAAAAGGAGAATGAAAAGAAGGTGCCATGTGCTCAACTGAATTATTGAACCACAGGAATGTGGCCTAATACCATCTCATGTCTATATCTTCAAGGTGGGTGGGGAAAAGTGCCACAATCATTTTACACCACTTCTCACCTCAATACTACCTTTACAAATCAACTACATCTAACTCCTAAATTATCCATTTTCAATCGAATTTATGAAACTGAATTAGATTTAAAGTCTATTTTTCAATATATTATATGTAAATAGGTGTAAACATTACAAATTTATTTTTGACATTATTTCAAACAATCTTTTAACAATGAAAATATCTTATATGAATATAAACTTATATTCATCTCTTGTTTTACCTAATGTAGACTTTGTTTATACTTCAGCAACTGTCAAACTTTGTTTATCTAACACGAGACTTTGTTTAACACGAGACTTTGTTATATTTTTCCTATAAAAAAATAAGCTGATTTTATGAAATGAGTTAAGTTACGTGTCCACATCATTACATTTTTTTTCTTCTAGTCAACTTAAATATCACCTTCATCGGTCCTACATTTCTCAACAAAAACTTAAAGCATTTTTTTTTTCTTGTGTGAATCTGGGCTTGGAGAAGGAGGTGGAATTTGGCTGAAGCCCATTTGTTAGTGTTGCATGGAGGAATGGTGAGGACAGGGAGAATGTTCCATAATGGAGAGTGTGTGAGTCGAAGGAAGAAGTTGTCAGAGAATGGTGGGTGGTAAAGAAGACCTATTTCAAACACCCTTTTTTACTTTCCTGCCGCTAACTGCACTCTCCTTCTTTTTCCCTCTCAACCTTTCTTATGTCGTCAATCAAGGAATGTTGTTTCCTTTTACATCATCAACAACACTCACAATATATTCCCAACAATTTCTGCTCTTTTTACCTTTTTGTCGGCAAACAACATCATTTTTTTCACAATCTTCTTGAATGTAAAATAACAAAGAAAGCCCAATAAAAGCAAAATTTAATCGAGCAAACTACAAGATTCCACAAAAGCATAAGAAAAATAATAGTAAATTGTATTTATACACGCTTAATTTTACAGTTAAATTAAAACTTCTGAAATTTAGGTGATTCGAAACAGAAGTGTAGAAACTATATACTGTTATAAACAGATAAACGCTGCTGTTGAAAAATATACCATTTTTCAATTTGATCAGTTTCATTTAAAATTCCTAAAAAGTCTATTATTGAGTCTGGTACAAGATTGTGCCGAATAAAGTCCAATGCAGATACACCAATGAAACAAAAAAGGCCGATACAAAAATTATGAGAACTGAATTTTATGTGAGCCCATTTAGAAAACTTGCATTGTTTACAACCAAACAAAAAACACCAAATCCACATACCATCCTTTTGGGTGTTGCTCCTCCACCACTCCATGTGCTCTCAACACCTTTCCATCTTTTTTATTCTAAAAATATCCTACACCTCCCCACAATCTTATTGCAACGAGTTTCCTTCACTTCCATTTTTTCTAAATAATCTCTCTCTTTCTCTCTCTGCATTGGAGCATTCACATGACAAATATATCCGTTGAAATCAACAATGTCTCTATCACCCTAAATTATAGTTTTTTATCTCTTGGAAAATTTCCAAATTATAACACAATGATATATGTCTGAAAATTTGTTTAGTACAAAATATCCAATAATCTCTGTTAAGAACATAATTATAGAATTTGTCCTCTTAATTATATTTTTCATATCCATATTAGTTAGCACTTATTAAGGTTTTACTGTTAAAGAATCTACCATGAAAAGGTTTTATACAAAAGTTCCAGAGGAGCATGTTGCATAGCATTGGGTTTGGAGATATTTCCAAAGTCCTTAACTACTCTAAAAGCACTTGTTAAGGTTTGGAGATAGCTCCTGATGCAGTATCCAGTGGTCATGCTGCCTCCACATCACATGCTACTGAGAAAGTTTTGCAAAACTCGATGTGCGTGCACGAACGTTGATATCCGTTAATTGAAAGACAAAAATGAAATACAGAGATGCAGCGAGTAGTGTGTGGTGGTGGAGGGAGTAACTCCCCATCCTTTTTTATCATCTTTTCTTCTAGTTTGTGTCTTTTTTTTATCATTTTTATATTACACGTTTTATTACCTACTTCTAATATTCATAAAACAGTTGACCTTTAACTAGTGTTTCGGTTAAACACATGGTGCATTATTTAATTATCTAATTAACATTATTAAACACATGGTGCATTATTTTACAAGATCCAATGTGACATGAAAGCGGATGAACTGGCTGCCATATAAAAATTATACTTACATACTACTTTGATTCTTCTTTTTGTTTAGTTTTTTTAACGTTGTCTTAGTTGTTTTTTTCTTAATCAAGTTTTAGTTTTCGTTAATTTCGTTTAATTTATTTCTTTTAACTATATTTAAATAGTTAATAAAATATAACGTGTGTTACGTATCAATTTACAATTTTTTTAATTATTATTATTATTATCTTCATATTACGTCGTGTGTGTTTTATATGTAATCTAGTCTTTATATTTTTGTTATTTTGATTTAATTTAATTTTAACTTTTTTTGAATAGAACAATTTTCTTTTTTTTCAAATTGAAATTAAATTAAATTTTTATGCAAATATTATATTGATATTTTTATTAAAATTCATATTTTTATTAAATATTTTTAAAATTACTTTTAAACAAACTCTAACTATATTATTAAATAAAGTTAGAGATAATTTAAAATTAGAAGGAAAATCTTCTTATTTTTATACTCTAACTCTATTTTTAACATGTATCAAAAATCAAACAGGGTCTTTTTAATCAAATTTAACCTTATTTTTTAAGATAACAAAAATCAAACATAAATGTAATAATATATAAAAATGTAAATATTACATTTAAGAAACATTTAATAAAAATGTACATTTATATAAAATTTAAAAAGAATCGGAGAGAGAAAAAGTTTACTCAATTTTAAACAAGAACTAAATTAAATATAAAATATTAATACATGACAAAATTATTTATATGTGATATGATATTGACTTGTCACGTAAACAACTAAATAAAATTAAAAAAAAAACAACAAAATCACATGTAATTGTTTACAATACATTAATTATTTAAACACAGATAATAAAAATGATAAATTAAACAAAATTAACTAAAATTCAAACTTGATTAAATAAAGAAAACTAATACCATTGAAAAATTTGATTGAAAACTGGAATCAAAGTAATATTTATGTCTAAAAAACAATATAAAATAAAATGTTGAATGTTTTTTTGTTGTATTTTAAGTATTTTCATTTGTTTAAAATTATTATAATATAAAATAAAACATTTTTTATTTTCAAAATTATTATACAAATTCCATTTCACGTCCTATTTATATAATTTTTAACCTCATTAGATATTTTAATTACTTTTTCCCTACCATCCTCTCACATATAAACTATAACACATGGTACATAGAAAAAAGAGTAACAAACTATAACATATGGTGACGACCATTACATTGTTTATCCTATCGAATCTTGACATTCTTTATATATGCATGGTGGCGAAGGCTCATTGTTAAAGGATTATTATTTATTTTTCGTTACCAAGTTGTGCTTTAACTTTACTTCAGTTACATGAGTTCATGATAAATATGATTATTAATGACAAATGTAAGATTTGGTCAATACTACCGACTTTCGTACAATTGTTAGGTGTTTGAAAAGAAAAAGAAAAACAAGGATGGGATGTGTTGACATCGTAGTTTCTGACAACCTATTAAAAGTGTCGTTAGTGGTTATTTGTAAGAAGTGTCTAAGTTAACTTTAAACAAAAGTAAAATTCAGAGAAAAATATAAGCATGAAAAGTCAGAAAATTGAACTGGATTAAAAGGTTAGAAGATAAATTTTGAAAAAAAAGATGGCCAAATATGGAAACCTAAACCGAACTTAAAACAAAACAATATAACTTTTTCTGTTCTAAATTGAAATTTATTCTCATAAAAAATATAATAATATAAAAAAATGGGTTAGCATATTGCTATTTGTAGTCTTTCAATATTTTAATAATTTTGGTTTATATTCCTACTTTCTAAATATTATATATATATATATATATATGTATATATATATATATATATGTATATATATATATATATATGTATATATATATATATATAATTTGTGAAATTTGGACTCTATTAGTCATCTTCTCCCAATAAAATCATACTAGACATACTAATCTTCTCACTATTTTATTTGGAAATTTAGCAAAAAGTTAAAATTATTTAAAATTGTTAATAAAAATATATTAAAAGTAGGTAGTGTTTATTACCCTCTCTACACAAATATATTGGTGGATATTAATTAATAATTTTAGGATTAAAATAATATATTTAAATTAAGCATAGTTTTAATCAATAATTATCATACAAAATTATTATAGTGCATTTTTAAAAAAAATAACAAGGTAGTATCAATGAATTTATGTTTTTCCTATACGTGTATTCATTCATCCCTCTCACTTGAACAAAAAATATGAATTAATTATACTTTTCTTAATCACCAACAAACATACAACCATGTCACTAACTTTACTCTTAAGAAAAGCTTTGAAAATAATAGACCGGACAACGAAGTTAGAATCTGCTTGTTCGTAAGCTCTACTAATATATAAACACTTAATTTCATAAATAAAAAAGAATATATGAACATAAAAAAATCTAATGATGATTGTTAAGAAATTAAAAATGAAAATTTCATTAAAAAAATACAGCATTGAATGTTACAAAATGTATCTTGACTATTTCTTTTAAATGAAATGTCTTTTGGATGTGAAGAAGGGATGGGTTGAATAGAATTAGATGATTAGGGAATTAAAGTGTTCATTGATTAAGAACCCCTTAAAGTGCCAACTTTTTTCTCCTTTCTTTTTCCTTTAATATATTTTTTATGTAGAGAAATTGGTGTGAATGTGTTTTATCATTTTTTGACCATGTCTTCACCTAGAATTAATACTCAAAATATTAATGAATTGGTCATTCGAATTTAATTGCTTAGCTGTTAATTAAAATTATTGAAGCCTATGTTTGGAAACCAAATTTATAGAACACACGCTATTAATAATTACTTCTAAAAAAATATGTAAAAAATCACATTTATTTAAAACAAAAATGAAAATAAAAATATGTAAAAAAAAGGAGATCCTCTTTATATGTATAAATATATTGATAAAAATATTTATACTAACAAAAATTAAAGCATTGTGAGAACTAACCAGTACTCATAAAAGAAATTTCATTATTTTCAAATCCAATCCAACTCAAGCCTGTGATGAGCCGAGTTTACTTGCGAGTTACAACCCATTTTTACACCACTACGAGTCAGTGAGTCAATCCGTTTAACCTACCAATTCGTGTTGGGTCGAGTCGAGTTCGAATTTTTTCAGTCCGCTAATAAGTGAGTCGAGTTAGATTGACTCACTAAGTGACCATCTTGTGTGTGGGTCGGGCCAAGTCGAACCGAAATACCCGTTTTAACAACTCTAAAAATTATGATGTCGGCATGTTTTATTGCATAAGGCTAAACCAAAATGCTATATCGAATTTTTTTACTAAGTTATATATTATCATTGCACAATTCAATTTCATTTTGTATGAAAGTTATGAATAATATCCATTAAAACTAATAATTGAACATACTGTTTTTAAGGTGATTTAATTACATTTTTTCCTTTGTTGAGCATTTATTAGATACATATTATAACATGAAATTGTTTTCTTTTTATTTGAATCCAAAAACTAAAATTCTTCATTTATTATTAAATCAATAAATTAAAATATTGAGAGGATTACTGTTAAAAGAAATTAAAGTTATAATAGAAATACTAAACTATATTAAAGATCATATTTAAGTAACATATCATTGCTAAAATATAGTTAATAATATTGTAACGATTACAATTTATAAAATGAATACTTTAAAATTTTAATAACTTAAAAGTTTGTCTAATATAATCTTACATAATAAATTAAACATGTTAATATTCTTATCTATTTAATGAATTATTATAATTAACTGACTATTAAATATTGATAAATAATTTAACAATCCAGAAAATGAAAAAATATTAAAGTAAAACAACATTAAGTCTTCTAAATTTTTTCCTTGTACCTAATCTTTAGATTATTAGACACAGCCCTCGACAACAGAGAAACTTTGGCATTATTATTTGCCACTCCTTCAAACACAATTTCGTTTTATTTAACGTCTTCGCCAAAACAAAAGAAAAAATATGGCTTGTAAACTCTAATGATTGGAATTGTTCAACAATAAGAAAAGCTTCTCTTCTATTTTCTTAAGCCTATAAATTCAATGCTCTTTAGGGTTTATAACGTAAATCATTATTAGGTCATAAAGTTTTATAATTTTTTTCTATTAAAATACGTTGACAAGATTGGGAATCTTAAACAAAACTCTAGATTACATGAATAACAAATTCTTATTTTCAATTTTAAAGATACGTATTTATATCAACAAACCAAATAAAATGTTAATCAAAGTGTAAGTTTCCTCTTATATTAGAATAAGATTTGTAAAAAGATTTTAAGAATGATACGATGCTTTTCAGTGAATGTTCTCTTAATTATTATTATTTATATATATGCCATCCTTTCAAATTTGGTATATGTTTATTATGCCCCCAAGGTCAATAATTTATGTTTCAGACAAGATTAATTTTCTTCCAAGATTCATTACTGTAAATTAACGATGAAGAATGCAATATTTGACCTGCACCACCACCTATATATAAGGACGATCAAATCATTGGTTGCGGTCAATCACCATACTATTAACTATGAATTACACATTTTCCTTTGCAGAGTTATTGCAAGAGAGAGAAGAATTATTAACCAGTTCAAAGTTTATTATTTAATTAATTGTTTTTATGTGTAGAAATTTTATCTCAATAAAAACAGTTCAACTTTTCATTAAAATACTAATTTTACGGACAAAGAAGAGGATTAAACTAAAAGAAGTTGAAAATATAAGGATTAGTGAGAAGGGTAATAATTTCAAATGACTAAGTAGAATTAATAAATTTGTGGATAATGATAATGCCACTTGTTGATTGGGTAACTCTGGTTTTAAGGAAACATATGAAAGTCCAACTCTTTGAAAACTTGTCTATCCTCGTGTATTAAGAAATGGGAAAATTAAAGCAACTGGGAAAACCAGTTCACATGAAAGCAAGAATATACTATTCAGTGGAACTTTTTGTGGCAGAGATATTGGCTTATATAATTTGACATTTTTGCACACTCCACTAGAAAATATCCTTCAAACAAAGCCTTTTTCTTTTATTACTTTATCCCACTTATATCATATCTTTTATTTTCTCAGGGAGGGAAGCAAACAAAAATGGTGGAAGAGGTCAATGCGTATAATGAAAGTATCATTATCCCACACCCATTATTTTATCAGTTTGAATAATGCATGCATACTTTAATTAATCTTTAATATCTCTGTTCTCCCAGTTGTATTTCTTTATACATAACTCACTTTCATTCCAAAACTAGCCCCTAATGCTCTTCAATTGCAAGTCCTAATCCTACGTCTTATATTATGCTTTCTTATATTGATGATGGCTAAACCATATGCAAAAGTGCTAAGAAACGTAATTAACTAAACAAATCCCTAGGTTGGCCATGTTTACCTCAATTATGGGATCCCTTCTATATCACCATCATCATCATCATCATTATACAGAAGCAAGTTTCACATGT
The DNA here is from genome assembly GCF_029865625.1 of Vigna umbellata. NCBI lineage: Eukaryota > Viridiplantae > Streptophyta > Magnoliopsida > Fabales > Fabaceae > Vigna > Vigna umbellata. The sequence goes on from NC_142169.1 coordinate 28,083,965, forward strand.
TTATAATAACACCAGCCAAGTGATTTTCTTCTCATCATATGGTTTTGGCCTGATCATTGTCGTGTCCAACACATCACAATCCTCCCTCCATCAACGTACACTACATGTCAAATTAAATTCATACAACACTCTTCATTAAGCACTTTTCGTATTTCATTTGTATACTTCTTGTCCCACCTGTACTCCTTTCCTCTCTTGTCCTAATCAGGTACCTAGGACCCTCACTGAATTATAGAAACAGTACTACTAGTGACAAATAAAAGGAACGTAGGTGACTGTAACATGCTCAGATTTACAAGAAACTTGAACTCTGGCTAACTTTATGTTACCATCATAATCTTATAATCAACACTTCAATAATTGAGCCATTAAGCACTTCGGTGTTTGTGCTTTTAGGTGCATGATTGACTTTATATAAGAAAAATATCATGTGACATATAATAATAGATAATGCATGCGATACACGAAAAAATATTACTGAACTATATATGATGTTTGGAAGATGTTTTAGGACATCATTATGGTTTGAAAGGGCAGGGTTGCCTTGGCAAGGGAACTGCAAAAAGGAAGCTTTTACAATGTGCTTTGAAACAAAGAAAGTGGTTATATTCAATACTAGATAGTAAAAGCTAAAAGCCCACCCCACAAGGGCACAAACAAACTCAGTCCAAGTCACAAGTCTGAGATGTTCTTAATTTCTAACCGGAGTCAGCATCAGTAATACGTGAACCTTTCTTCTGTCTTCTTATCATCAAACAAAAAGTTGTTAAAACTGTTATTAGTGCTAATAAGCTGTTTAATTTCCTCTAGACTATAATCCAACGGATTTTGTTCCCACAATCCATTTTGTTTGTCTGTCCACCCACTGACACTAGCACTGCCACCACTGGAGAACATCATCAACTTGTTAGTAGTATTTTCCACCCCAATGTAGAGGGGATTATCAGCAACACCTATCTGCTCCACAAAGCTCGCCTCGCCAAATTCTGGCTCCGTGATTTGTCTGATCTGGTTGTTGCAGCTCGCATCAGAAGAGCTGCAACTGGTGGCTGTGGCTTCACCACCGAACACAAGCATGCTATTGCTGCTGCTACCTTTGAATTGGCCCTTCTGGGTGGGGTCCATGAAACTCTCTTGTGCTTGAAAGAAGGAATCAGCAGAAGCAGAAGAGTTGTTTCCACTCAGAAGACACGAAGAGTAGGAAAAGGAGCCGACGCCTGTGAAAGAACCGTGGGGATGGTAGTATGAGTTATTGTTGTTGCTGCTGTTGTCTCTGAATGACAATGATGTTGAGCTTTCAAGGATGGATAAAAGGGTCATTTGAAGAGGCTTCTTCTGGGGAGAAGGATTCATGGCCGTCATTTTCTTCTTAAGCTTGGTGTTCCAGTAGTTCTTGATATCATTGTCAGTCCTCCCTGGCAGCTGAGATGCTATTATGGACCACCTGCACCCAGTGAAAATGTCTTCCCACCATAAGAAACTTACTGACACCAGATCTAAATTGGAATGCATGAACCGATGCACAACATCTAAAATCAAAGTACACATCTGTATCGTACTTAAACATAATCTATTTCCCAAAAGTGAAAACGAAAATCATAAACAAGACTAAAAAATGCTTCCCAATGTATCCCTTCGGCTGTTTCTACATAAGGAAATTATTTGTACGGTTTTATAAAGCCTCTGACAAATTAGATGAGAGTGTCAAAAGTGAGAGAGGATGTGGAAATTGAGTGAAAGGAGTGTACCTGCTTCCAATGCTAGCAAAGAGGCTACAGATTATTTTATCTTCTTCAACAGAAAATTGACCATGCTTGATGTTGGGTCTAAGATAATTAAGCCACCTTAATCGACAGCTCTTGCCACATCTTTTCAAACCTGCGACAAACAAACTCAATCAGGAAAACAAACACAAACACAAAGGGGTAGCAAGATCCTTGCATATAAGCATGGTTTAGCCATCATCATTAGTTTTGGAAAGTGTAGCTAGCTAGGATGAGTCATCATGTTATGCACTTACCAACTTTTTGGGGGAGGGCAATCCAATTCCCTCCGGTGCCATGTTGGTCTATGTAGTCCTTTAGCTTTGCATCTTCTTCTGGTGACCATGGTCCTTTCTTTACATTTGCCTTGTCACAGCAAGGAGCTCTACCCATGGATCTCTTTGTACGAAACCTGTTTTTCTGGGGTTGGGTTTCTTCAGTGGGATTGTGAGGAAGGTATGAAGTAGAGGTATAGTGAAGAATGGAACGTGGAGAGGGGCATGAATAGAAGTTTATTCAGATAAGAAATGGCACAAGTCAAAGGGAACAGCCTCTGTAACTTCAATTGTCTTATCAGTTTCCAAAATTATATATAATTGATTAGCCCATAGAAGTTTCTATCAGCCTTTTACAAGGACCCTTTTGTAAGAAGGAGTTTAACTTGGTCACAATTTAAAGTATCCAAAGTCTGCTCTAAGTTATAACGTGTATGATTTTTTCCCTTGAAAACGATGGTCTAGTGCACAATTTCAAGCAATGGGCCAAGTCATGAGTAAACTATTGTCAAGTTGAAGCTTCAATTATGTGTTGTTTCCTCTGCTCGTAGCTCTTTAGACTCCATCTTTTTTTAATAATTCTTCAATCATGTAACTCGGGATCGTTATCGATTGCAAGAGCTCGAATTGATGGTGTAATTTCCTGAAATCGGAAAACCAGGATAATTTTACTATAGCTAGTATTGTATAATTTTAATATTTTCATTTATTATAGGATCACATGATCTCACCAACCAATTAAAAACAACATCGTTCTTTCCTATCAGAATTTTGGGAAAAGTTTGTTAGACACCGAAATGTATTTAAAACATTAAAAAAGAAAAGTGAGACGAAAGCAAGAGACACATTAATTCATTATTTTGTAATATATATTTTTATTGTCAGTTAAAATCGGTAGAAAATAATACATCTTCCAAAGGACACAAATAGTGAGTTTCTGAAAAAATATATATATTTAATTAATTGTTCATGTAACTTTCCTCTTTTAACATGTTGACACATATTTTTAACTCTGATTTTTTTTTCTTTGCAACTGTTTTATATTTTATCTATGCACTTGGTCAAACATTATGAAAAAAACAAAGTTAAGGATCAAAACACTCACTCAAAAACATTGATGTATGTTAAAAAGTGAATTTTAGGTCTAACTCAATCTCATAAAACCAGTTTATAAGGTGAGACTTGCATCCACTCATATATTATAAATTGGTCTAATACAAAATATAAACATAAAAGTATAACTAAAAACAATAAGACAATTGAAGGTTTTCAAGTACATTTTTACTGACATAAGTATAAAAGGTGAATTGTTCATTTTCATTTCTAAGAATTTATATATTTTTTTACTTTATCGTGATATATTTACAACTATTTTTTTTTCAAATGTTCTGGTTGTCTTAACTAAGTCAAAATAGTGTCAATGAGTTTGTGCAACAAAATTGGCTAACCAAACAACTCTCAATTTGGTTTTATATTTATTTAACATTTATGCTTATTTAGATTTGACGAGTTGAATATTTAAATACGAGATTTTCTATGCATTATGAATATGAATTCTTTTGACATATTTAACTTTATTGTTAAATTTGGCTCACACACAAAAACAATGAGAAGGTTATGCCCAAATTTTTGTTAGAAATGTAAGCACCAACGTTATCTTCCTACCACTTATTGATTCGAAAAACTATGACATACTAAGGAAGAATCACTTTCAAACCAAAGCATGTGAAAGTCTTCCTTCCAAACATGTTTTAAATCATAAACGGTCCTCCATAAGTTCACTATAAATAGAAGTTTGTATTCCAAAAAACTGTAAAACTAATCATATTCATCCCGATTTTCTCTAAAATTATTAACATATGAAACTAAACCAAGACAACCTTATCTACATTATAAATATTTACCTTAAGCTAATTAGTTGATGAAACTTATAATATTACGTTGATAAATAAAACTATTATACCTTCCCTAACTTGAATACTAAAAATTTTAAAAATAAAATAAAATCAAAAGTAGCATTAGTCGTGTGTTGCTTAGATTTATTATCAATTATATGCACTAACTTCTTAATTTAAAAAATAACAAAAAAAAATTGGATCACAAAATCTATTGAAATAACTGCAACAATGATTGTTACTTTAATCACTTTAAACAAATATTACAAGAACACCTCATAAATTAAACAACAAAATACAAAAAAGAAAATTGTAAATCTTGAAAAATTAACTAATTTAAGAAAAAAAAATAGTAATATATATATATATATATATATATATATATATATAAAAAGTAAAAGAATCATTATATTTTTCCTCCAAACAAAAAACTTTAACAACATTTAGAAAACAGAAAGAGTACTAAATTTTTTTTCTGATACAATTTAGTTGAAAATGGATTAAACATTAGTGATTGGAATGTTGCAAAAGTTGATCTTTCAATTTTAATTTCTTGACAGTGGCATGATGGTAAAGGGGAAATTTCACGATGGACCATTCCAAAACGATAAACTTGTCAATGTTTACCATCCACATCATGTTATTAATGACCTAGCTTGGGCCGTTGCACAAGTCTCTTCACAATTTCAATTTTTTCATTTCGACAAACCAAAATTTCCTAGACTTTCAACCCACATTAATTTCAGTTTGACTGGATTATACTTCATACATTTTATAGGTAATAATTATTTGTGAACCTAAACATTAATCAGAAAATTTATCTACATCGAAGGGAAAAAACTAGAAGAAAATTGTTGAAAATTGAAAACTTTATAATAGCCTAGTCAACACTGGCTTGCCTAATAGTGTTATGTGGACACAACTTTCACCGTAAGGAAATTGTCATATAGTATTCAAGTTGCGATCGTCGGCACAAAATTAATTTATGTCAAACATTTTAAAACAGTTAAAATTAATTGCTAGTGTTGGTTTTTGTGAGACTTGTTAAACTGAAAACTAAATCAAAGAAAAAGGGTTAGTACTAGATTAAACTAAAAGATGACACAAACCGTGTATATTACTAAATGTTGATATTATATTTTTTTTTCATGGAGATCTTCCTTTCTTTCAAATTATTTAAATTAATTTTATATCTTTTAAATATTAATTATAAAAATTGAATACATAATTTCTCCCAATTATTAGATAAAAGTTACCTTTTAAATATTATAATTATAAGAAATGGATACACAATATCTCCCAAATATCAGATACAAGTTAGTTTGACACACAAAGAAGAAAAAAGAAAACTATTGTCCACAATTGGACTTCTTCGTGATAAATTAGGTTTAACTATCTTTGTTTTCTCATTACTTATTTTTTTATTTGTTATTAACAAGTTTTTTTTTTTAAATAACAAATACAAATTTAGCATTATATTAATAGTGGTATACAACTTCATAAAATAAATAAACCATGAATCCAATAAAGTAATTAAACGTATAAAAGTTATTATATACTTTTACTTATCTACTTTTATGGATAAACAAATAAAACTTAATGCAAAATTTGAATTCACAAATTTTATAGAACTTCATCTACTCAGTTCAATGTGTGATTTTGCATATGATATGTTAGTGGCTTTTCATGCAACCCACTTCCATCAGGAGTAGCTATAATAACAGGACTATTTTTGTTGCGAATAATGATATTTAACAAATTTTTAGACTTATTTGACATTATTTTTATAAATACAATAGTTAATTTTTTTTAAAATAATTTTTTTTAACCATATTCGATAATGTGACTACTATTAAAAATTATAATTTTCTAATAAATGGTTGGGTGCATGCCTAATATTTGAGGGTAAACTAGACCATAAGTTTGTATGAACAAGGGATAATGGTAATATATATTGTTTATGAACTAATATTGTAAAAAAAATGAACTTTATTTATGCGGTCAAATTAAGCCAGTTTACTGGCTATTAAATAAGATGATATGAATGAGCTTAAACAACATGTCAATTTTTTTTTTATGATGGAATAATTTATACTAATATCATATTAAAGAAACAAGTATCAATCTAATTAAGAAATCATAGAAATCCTTTATGTTAACATATTATAAGAAATATAAGGTTTTAAATATTAATTCGTTGAAAATTCATAGACTAAGATGAGTGAGTCATTTGACCTTGTTGGTTTTTATTCATCATATCCTAGTAATATGGAATAAGTACAGCGTATTATCTTACATCAATACTTATGTAATTGTACATAAAGTACATACCAAGGAACTATAAATATTTGACGCCATAACATGGTGTTTAAAAACAGTATTGAATTGAGAAAGGGACGTAGAAAATACTAGATGATTAATCTTAATTGTTGTATAGGTATTGAAGGTGGTGCTTCCTGTTGGAAGTCCTATATCAACTAGAGATAAAGTCAAATTATAATATGTAAGTGAGGTGTAAACTTCATCTTACAAGCCGATTTTGTGGAGTTAAGTTAGACTTAAAGTCTACTTCTAACATGGTATCAGAATCATGGTTAGAGTCTGTCCTAGCGAGTTCTAAGGGGTATTTCTGTTTTCATCCGTTGTCGGGCCGCTACCGGACCACCATTAATTTCTACTATCACGCACGAGATGTTTATATCTCGACGTGAAGAGGGTGTATTGGAAGTCTCATATTGATTAGAGATAAGGCCAATTTATAATATATAAATGAGGTGCAAACCTCAACTTACAAGCTGATTTTCTGGGATTGAGTTAGGTTTAAAGTTCACTTCTAACGCAAAGTGTTTGGTGGATAAAATAAAAGAAAAACAAGTACAGTCTGTTTAAATTTTGGGATGTATTGATAATTACAGAGAGGAGAGACGATATAATTATATTGCAGAAATGATGGAATGGTACTGTTATAGACGTGAAAGAGATGAAGAGTAACGATGCATTAATAGGTAGTAGGATCGAAAAAAGCATATTTGGTGTTTGGAAGATATTATAGTAAAGTAAGGTAATGGAGAAGAACAAATGAGTAGATGGCAAAAGATGAAAAGGTTGGTTCAGAAGTCTATGATGAAACGAAAGGTGGCGGAGTTGGGTAGGTTCCACCATGGAACAAACTCTGGGTGTTTTTCTCCTTCTTCTTGGATTCTTCACTTCAGATAATCCGTCAAGGAACGACAAAATCAAAAGTTGCTTGTGATGTTCTGTGTTCTACAAATATTCTTCTGCATGGGGACCACTCGTTTGAGGTGGGAAAAAACCCACGATCCTTTAAATATACTTCTAGAACACTAATAATAAAACTATGCTTAACCTCAGTTTTTTTTAATGCAAAATGAATAATATATAAATAAAATTATCTTTTATATCTAAGGTTTGGTGTTCAAATGATATTTTTTAATTTTTTTTATTTGGATTTTCATCAATTATTTTAAAGTTTTAACAAAACATGACATCATGCCTCAACCAACAAAATAGAAGAGATGCTATCATCTATTTTTTATGATCTCTATTTTGCAACTTGCGCGATTTCTTTCTCTCAATGTGATTAAACTATACGTAATATTAAAATTTTATTTTACACGATTTTCTTTCTCTCAATATTAAACTATATATAATATTAAAAGTGGTATATAGTGGATCAAGAAATCGAGTTAATAATTTAGTCTTGTCTCATATATTTTAGGTATTAGATTGATTTAAATAAATAATAATTTTGAATCAAATAAATGAGTGACGATAATTTATTATAACTTGTGTCTTCTTAGCCTTTAAATAGGAATATAATTAATCACTAATGCAAATACAATTGCAAATTTGTGTTTATTATTAGCTCTTTTTCATACTAAAATCATTTTCCAAACGAAAAAGTTTCCTCACCATGTTATTTACAATCGTTTGTCTACCAATTTGAATTTTGAATATCTCTACAAAAATGAGATTTTAATTTTCAAATAATATTGCTAGGGTTGCCATCAGAATTGCTCCAGGCTAAGCACGCTTAACCATGGAGTTCTTATGAGTCAGGCTATCCGGTGTATGTTCGATTCATTCATGTACCCCTTCCACCGGAAGCCTTGCCAGGAGCCGCTCATTGTCTGTACCCCTGCACCATGCTCCCTGCACCGGCGTCACTCCCCGCCCTCGTCAGTGCCCGGGTGTCACATGCCCACCAACTTCCGAATGGTTCGTCCTCGAACCACACCGTACTGGGAGAGGCTAGGCTCTGATACCATCTGTAACGTCCCGGCAACTCACAGGGACCGTTGACTGCCCCCACAGACCACCACCATGACATGTGACACCCGGGCACTGATAAGAGGGCGGGGAGTGACGCCGGTGCAGGGAGCATGGTGCAGGGGGCACAGACAAGGAGCGGCTCCTGGCAAGGCTTCCGGTGGAAGGGACACATGGATGAATCGAACATACACCGGAATGAGAGGGATCTGGAGACTGTGTAGGTATGGGACTATACAGTTGAAGGATAGCTTAAAAGGGATTGATTTGGCTACTCATATCACCAAAATGCATTTACTTTTCGGTAGCCTGACTCATAAGAACTCCATGGTTAAGCGTGCTTAGCCTGGAGTAATTCTGGGATGGGTGACCTTCTGGGAAGTTTTCCCAGAAAGTGTGCGAGTGAGGACGAAGCACACTGGAAAGCCTGGTGGTGGTCTGTGGGGGCAGTCAACGGTCCCTGTGAGTTGCCGGGACGTTACAGATGGTATCAGAGCCTAGCCTCTCCCAGTACGGTGTGGTTCGAGGACGAACCATTCGGAAGTTGGTGGGCATGTGACACCCGGGCACTGATAAGAGGGCGGGGAGTGACGCCGGTGCAGGGAGCATGGTGCAAGGGGCACAGACAAGGAGCGGCTCGATTTTTTGCTTATATGACTCTTTTTAATATTTCAATGTTGGGATTAGTTACTAGTTCAAATTTGATACAAATTTATTTTTTTTGGGAATTAATTGGAATGTGTTCTTATTTATTAATAGGCTTTTGGTTCACTCGCCCTATTGCGGCAAATGCTTGTCAAAAAGCATTTGTAACAAATCGTGTAGGGGATTTTGGTTTATTATTGGGAATTTTAGGTCTTTATTGGATAACGGGTAGTTTGGAATTTCGGCATTTGTTTCAAATTATAAATAATTTGATTTCTAAAAATGAAATGAATCTTTTTTTTGTTACTCTGTTTGCTCTCTTGCTATTTTCTGGCTCAGTTGCAAAATCTGCCCAATTTCCTCTTCATGTATGGCTACCCGATGCTATGGAGGGGCCTACTCCAATTTCTGCCCTTATACATGCTGCTACTATGGTAGCCGCTGGGATTTTTCTTGTGGCTCGTCTTTTTCCTCTTTTCGTAGTGCTACCCAAAATAATGAACGCAATAGCTTTTATAGGTATAATAACAGTAATATTAGGAGCTACTTTAGCTATTGCTCAAAAAGATATTAAGAAAAATTTGGCCTATTCTACAATGTCTCAATTGGGTTATATGATGTTAGCTTTGGGTATGGGATCTTATCGAGGCGCTTTATTTCATTTGATTACTCATGCTTATTCAAAAGCATTGTTGTTTTTAGGATCTGGATCTATTATATGGGACTATACAGTTGAAGGATAGCTTAAAAGGGATTGATTTGGCTACTCATATCACCAAAATGCATTTACTTTTCGGTAGTCTGACTCATAAGAACTCCATGGTTAAGCGTGCTTAGCCTGGAGTAATTCTGGGGGCAGTCAACGGTCCCTGTGAGTTGCCGGGACGTTACAGTTACTCCTCCACAAATGTTCAATTTTTTAACCTAAACTGCTTAACGCAACATTAAAGCATTATTAATTTTAAATTGACATTATTCTGTTGGTAAACTAATATTAGTGTGAAATCATAGTCTTAATAACAACTAAAATTAATTGAAAGACGGTTTAAAGTAATTCAGTTCATTAACTACGTTTTAGCACATTTACTTGTTTTAAGGATAATATATTACGTATCTAGATTCTGATTGATTTTAAGGATGATTCATACAATGTGTTGATTCTGTTTAGTTTTGTGTATTTTTAATGTGTAAGTAGAAACAAAATCAACAAAATTTATATAAAAAACAAAATTTACTTTAAGTTTCAATTATCACCAAAACCGAAACATAAATGCCATATTAGGTTTTAGTTTTGATAATATCTGAAACCTCATATTTCTTTTATTTAAAATATTATTTAATTTTAAGAGTATTGGACCTTATTATTAGAACAGAGACTTGCTGTTTTTTAATTTATAGTATTATTTAATTTTAAGAGTATTAGACATCGTATAATAATCGAAATCTAATATTTTTAAAACTAAACAATTTTTTAATCAGGATTATGTTTCATATAACCAAAGTTTGAAATTTTTTTTCATTGTTTATTTATATGTTTCGATGGTTCTAAAACTTAAACATAATATAGAATTTTATACTTTGATTCAGAATCAAAGCCAAAAGGCTAATTTTTTATTTTATTTAAATATATTTCGATTGTTAAACTAAAACAATGTATAAATAAATTGTATCAAAACTATTTTTTGTAGTTGTAGATGAAAATAAAAAAAGTCGATTAAAAATGTATAAAATCAGTATTTATTGGTTTGATTTATTTTTTAAACTTTTAACAAAAATATTTATGATCAAAATAAAGTTTAATATCTACTGCAACTACTCACATATAAATATGAATAAGATATTGTATATTTAGATGTTTCCCTCACGTACATATGATGCACATTTTATCCAATGTATAAACAAATCTATTTTAATTTTTATAATTTAAATAATGTAAAACTAATAAAAAAATGGTCATATTTGTTAATTAGATGACTGATTTAATTTAGTTTAAGCAAATTATTCGACATATAGGACGTTGGCAGCCAAACCGACATGTAAGTTTTGGTTAAAATTAAAAAAAAAATAACCAAAATTCCTTAATATAAATTTAAAGATGATAATGATAAAAAAAAGTGTGTACTCTTTTTTAATAATTAATAAAAGCATGAAAAGAAAAAAATGGAAAAGAAAAAGTAAATGTCTTGTTGTGGTTGGCACTTTGGTTTTGGGCTGACCCTTGTCGATGGGGTTTGGTGTCCTTAGAATGAGTCTTAGGTGTGTTAGGCAACCAAATTAAATGTTCAGCCACCAAAATATAATAAAATTCAGATTCTACTTTCTGGTAGAGAATGATGTGACGGAACTATGGACCTTCAAATTTATCACCGTTATGCTTCTTCTTCCTATTTCCTATCCATTCATCTTCTTCGATAATATTCAATGCAGGGATTCAAAAGTCTTCTCCCCCACTGCTTCCATCCAAAATTCTTATGTCTCCATGTCAAGTGTGGTTAGTAGTTTATTTCTCAAATAATTACAAAAATTTGAAACTAATCTTATCTCATTTATATATGTGACAAAAATAAAATTAATAAAAAAATTTTATCAGAATTTTTTTAATAAATTTTTTTATAAGAATTCTTTCTATACGTAAATTTATGCAATTAAACCACTGAGAAGTTTTTAAAAGGAGCATGAATTTGACACTAACAACTAAATTTGGAAACCAATTAAATAATTAAGTCATTTTATAACCAAATAAGAGTTGATAACTATTAATAATCAAATTTTTTTGATAATTATCAATAACCTAAGTCTGTCTGTAGATATTTGTTAGAAAATACCCATCAATAACTACTAATTTTTTTTTTTAATAAATGTCAAAATTTGATCTATTTTTCTTGTTTCCTTTATCTCTCTTATTCTTTTTTCTTTTTTTCTTTCTTCTTCTCCATCCTCCTTTTTCACTATTGGTGTCACCACATCGGTCACCACCATTGTCACCTTTGACTTCTCATTCTCTTTCTCCTCATTCTCCATCTCATTATTATCATCTCCATCTCTTTTTCTTTTCCTCGTCCACCTCTTCGTCTTTTTTTCTCATACTTCTTCTCTTTTCTTCTCATTCATATATATTTAAATTATGACAAATATTTCATTATATTCGACAAAAAAATTAGCAAACTTACCAAATAATTACTGATGAATTTAAAAAATACAACTAGTGACAAATTTATCAACGAATTTTCAAAAATTTAATTACCAATGAATTTTAAAAAAATTCAATTATCGATGAATTTTATTACTCTATGATCAAAGCTAAAGTGAAAACTTTGATGTCCATTTTATAGATGGAATTTACAGATGAAAATATTTGATCCTCAAATCTTAAAGTGAATAGATATAATCATTCTAACCAATTTTTTTTACGTGTTAAATAGTGTTTTAGACTAACATTTGAACTATTTGATACATTTAAACCAAATATTAACTCATAATATCGCTTAACATTTAAAAAGAAGAAACTTAACATCGATGATTTAAAATAATTATATTTTTTATTTTTAAAGTTTGAAAACTAAAATATACTAAAATTTGAGAGAATAATGAATTTTAATTTTGCATCAAGTTTAGATATTAAAAATATATTTAAATTTAACTAAAAAATAATTACTAATATGAAGTTTGTAAATTCTATCTTCTGATTTATACGACACCTATGGTTGTAAATGGAGTTAAATGTCTAACTTGCGCAACACCTCGTATATTTCTATTCATGAAGATACCAAATTTTCTGTCAGTCACTTACAAAGAATTAAAACCTTTATTAACTTTCTAGCATGTAAGCAAATTAATTATACCACGTATGATTAAGCTAATTAAAGTGTTTGTTTTAATTCATAAGCTAAACTTTTTAAGCGTCGCTGTTAAGCCAATAGGAAGTTATTTTTACCCTTTAAGATCATCCTATTGATATTAATTAAGGAATAATGAGAAAGTGTTCAATGAATTCAAAACCCTGTCAACTTCATAACTATCTTTCAGTCTTATTTGATTCTTTATATTATTTTTCTCATTAACATTTGGAAGTAAATATTTATTTCTGTTTTCTTTTTTCATTTTTAAATCCCAAAATAACATCATTGTTTATTATTTCCTGAATCAAATCTCTATAAAAAAAATTAGAGAAAAACAGATCGATGTACAAAAATGTTATATTATAATTAAACATTTCCTATTCTCATTCATGCATGATTAAAAAGAAAAAAATCATCGTTTTGATTTTCAAGTAAAGGAAACGAAATCCCTGATTTTTAAAAATTAACATAGAATAAGGAAATGTTTTTTTAAAAAAGAAATTATACTTTTTTATGTACTTTGTAGATGTAGTGACATTTCAATGTGATGTGACTCATCTCATGTGTCACCTTGCCTTTAAACTCTTTCCCCCTTTATCTTGTCTCAAACAGTGATGTCTTTTCTCTCTATTTTTTCGTATATTAAAAATAAAAAAAAAAGTGGATAATTTCATCGATCATGTATGTGAAGTTTAGATGAAAATAAATTGATTAATATTTTAAATTAAAAAAGTTATTTATCACTCAAAGAAGGCCCAACCTTCCATTGATGGACTCAGGCTTATTCATTTTCATCACCCTCTAAAGTAGTGGGTATGGAGAAATAAAGTTGAAAAAGCATAGGAGTGGTTTTCTTGAGGAATTATCGAGTTAATGTTTGGGCAAGAGATGGACCTTCTTGTGACATTTTGTTAGTTGGTGTTGGGCCATTTCTTCATGTATTTTCATAATTTCAATATTTAACTTCTTAAATTTTTGTATTTCAAAATATATAATTTAGAATAAATTTTTTTATATTTTAGATTATGCATTTTAAAATATAAAGTTTTTGTATTTCAGAATATATAATTTAGAATAATTTTTTTTATATTTTAGATTATTAATTTTAAAATATAAAGTCAAAAATAAATTTTAGATTGTATAATCTGAAATACATTTTAAAATACTAAAAATTATATCTTGAATTATATATTTTAAAATATATAAATAAAAAATGCGTTTTAAATTATATAATTTGGAATGTAAAGATTACATAATCTATAGAAGAATTTATAAGGGTGTAGAAAGAAATTTATGGTAATGCAGGAAGAAACTATCTGGTGTTTGTTTGTCTGTGCTAAACTTATTTTCAAATTTTAAAAAATAAGTAGTATGTATTTATATATTGAAATTGAAATAAAAAATAGAAAAAAAAGTGAGAAGCATAAGTAAAATTTATAAAAAATTAAAAATATTCCGCAAAGGACAAAATATAAGTTAGGCATTTAATGTGCAAAGCATGTAATGTGGATTGTGTATATTTGTTTCAAAATGTGTTCATTGTTTATGAATTGTCATATAATAAATATTATGTAGATTTGTTATTAATTAAGTTTGTTTTCGGAGAGTATTTCATTAGTTGCTAGTTTTATTTGATAACTTTAGTTACTTGTAATTTAATTTTCTTTGTTGTTTTTATTATATATATATATATATATATATATATATATATATATATATATATATATATATATTATTTACTGCATGTCCACTAATGAATATGTGGATTTGTTATTAATTAAGTTTGTTTTCGAAAAAATGTTTCATTAGTTTCTAGTTTTTCTTGACAACTTTAGTTATTTGTAATTTAATTTTAAGTATTACTTATTTTTTCCACATTTTTATAAAGCTAATTTGGTTTTTAATTTTTTTTAAAATACACGAATTTATTTAAGAAATGATCACATTTTTAAAGAAATAATGATTACGTTAAGTCTATATATTTTATAAAAGAAATTGACAAAAATTAATCAGTGTAAAATAGAAAAATATAATACATTAATTTAAAGTATAAAAATTTTTAAAAATATGTTTTTTTCTAACTGAAATTAATCAAATCTTACTAGACTCAGGTAAGCTAACTCTAAAGAGAATATAATTGTCCAATTCTCATACAGAGACATTATTCATGGTCCATTTGGACTTCAATTCGGAATCAATTACCGTAAACAAGTTGAACTTAATGCAGTGTTACGTTCTCTTAATTTTTATTTCAAAAATTAATGAACCAAATCCATTGGCTGGTCTACAAATTATGAGAATGAAGATAATTCATCACAATGCAAGTAATTTCACTTTCCATTATCAGCACAGACATGGGAATAAAATCAATATTTGTAGAATTAGACAGTTAACGTTTTTAAGATTCAAACTGCACCATTGATTATAAAAAAAAAGATACTATATAAAGAATGAGAGTTAAAAGTAGGAGATAAATGTGAGCGAGTCATTCGTGTCTCTCCATATATAAATACATATAACTTCTGAAAGCTTTGCTTTGCCTTCATCATTGCTTCATTCACCTTTCTGCTTTCTCATTCCCCTTTCTTTTTTCTTCTTCTTCTTCTCTTAAACCACCAGGCATTATTGGTATGTATCTCTTTTACTTTCACCTCATACAATTTACTTTTCATCCATTGATTCTTTCAGCATTCCCAGTATTCAGATCTTGAAACAATGCCTGCGTCTTACAATTGGTTATTTTGAATCCTGCTATAGATCTAGATCTTCATATTATTTGTTATGATAATTCAAGCTTTATATCTGGTTGTTCTATTTTCATTAATTTGTTTTCTTAAAAATGTATGTGTTTATATATATAGCTAATGCGTGCAAGGTTTTTAGCGTTGCCGACTAGATTGGATCTGTTCGTTCATGTAATGGTATACTGCTGTTGTTTGTGCAGCATTATGGTGGCTCATGTATTCCCTATTTGTTATTGTCTTTGTAATTCTCTGTTTGGGTTTGAATGAGGAAGTAATAAAACAATGAAAATGGCAATTCTATAAAAATGATAATTGAATCAGACATTGGTTGTGTGGTTTGAGATTTGTTTGTCTATAATGCAACCAGATGTAGCTTTAGTGACATTCCCATAAATGTGTTACTTTTTCTTTAGAAAAAGAAAAGAACTACAACTACCTCATTCTTTTCTCGCCATTAGTTTTAATGCTTGAATATTTAACTACGACCTCAGAACAGTTATTGCAATTTATTTCTTTTCAAGGACCTGCATAAAATCCTCAGATTTCAAATAAAAGTTATTTAATATTCTTTTATTTCATTTTCTTTGCACCTGAACTTTAGACAAAGAAGGAAAAAAAGAAGATTTTTTTTTATCTTTTAAAAAAATGTCATAATAAATAAATAATAATATACATTTTGACATCCACTCGAAAATAAAAATAATCATATATCATACATTTTTTACTTTTATAATTAATGAAAAGTTATATTTAAGACTTTTTTTTAATTGGCTGACAATATAAAATTTTTACATTAATAGTCCACGTCTATCAAATATATAATAAGAGTAAATATGTCCGTTATATTAGGTGCAGAAAAAATTAAACATTTATCATTTGATTTAAGCTCTTGATTCTTGTAATAAAATCAATATTTTAGGTCCATGGAATTGAATATGTAGATATTGTCAAGTTAATTGCTTCCGTAGTTTCTATCGACAACACAATTTGACCCCTTTTGTTTTCTTTGCACCAGAGATGGAAACTTTCCTCTTCACCTCAGAATCTGTTAACGAAGGGCATCCGGACAAGTTGTGTGACCAGGTTTCAGATGCCATCCTGGATGCATGCTTGGAGCAAGACCCAGACAGCAAGGTGGCGTGTGAAACCTGTACAAAAACTAACATGGTTATGGTGTTTGGTGAGATAACAACCAAGGCCAATGTAAACTACGAGAAAATAGTTCGAGATACTTGCAGAGGCATTGGGTTCGTGTCGGCGGATGTTGGTCTTGATGCTGACAATTGCAAAGTTCTGGTCAACATTGAGCAGCAGAGTCCTGATATTGCTCAAGGAGTTCATGGTCACTTGACCAAAAAGCCAGAGGAAATTGGTGCTGGTGACCAAGGCCACATGTTTGGTTATGCCACAGACGAAACACCGGAGCTAATGCCACTCACTCATGTGCTTGCTACTAAACTTGGTGCCAAGCTCACTGAAGTGAGAAAGAACAAAACATGTCCCTGGCTGAGGCCAGATGGTAAAACCCAAGTGACAGTTGAGTACAAAAACGATAATGGAGCCATGGTGCCTATCAGGGTCCACACAGTCCTCATCTCAACTCAGCATGATGAAACTGTCACAAATGAGCAAATTGCTGAAGATTTGAAAGAGAAAGTGATCAAACCCGTCATCTCAGCCAAATATATAGATGACAAAACTATCTTCCACCTCAACCCCTCTGGTAGGTTTGTCATTGGTGGACCACATGGAGATGCAGGACTCACTGGAAGGAAGATCATTATAGACACCTATGGCGGTTGGGGTGCTCATGGCGGCGGTGCCTTCTCCGGCAAGGACCCAACCAAGGTTGATAGGAGTGGCGCATACATTGTCAGGCAAGCAGCCAAGAGTGTGGTAGCTTCAGGACTTGCTCGACGTTGTATTGTGCAGGTTTCTTATGCAATTGGAGTCCCAGAGCCCCTTTCAGTGTTTGTGGACACATACAAAACGGGAAAGATTCCAGACAAGGATATCTTGGCTCTGATCAAGGAGAAGTTTGACTTCAGGCCAGGAATGATTGCCATCAATCTTGATCTCATGAGAGGAGGCAACTGCAGGTACCAGAAAACTGCTGCTTATGGGCATTTTGGACGGGATGATCCTGATTTCACTTGGGAGACCGTGAAAATCCTCAAGCCAAATGCATAAGTTAGTTCGCCACCCACGATCGAATTCGTTGCTACTTGTGGCTATCATCGTAGCCATCTTTCAGATTTTGGATAAAAGGAAAATAAAGAAGCTTCGTTGCGTACATCTCTAATTGAAGATACGTTTCACACTTTGGACTAGAAAAGGGAGGGAGATATCTTTCTTCATTTTTGGGTGTTTGGTGTAAACTAGGGTGTTAGTTAATTGTTTACTTCGTGGAAACCACGATTTCCTTAAATATGTTTTTAATATGTTCTTATAAAACAATTCTTTCTATATAATGAACAAATTTTAGTTTTAGTCATTGTAATTTCCTTTGGTTTTAATCCTTCTAAAGTTCAAAATTACCGTTTTTTTATCTCTAAATTTCATTTTAAAGTAATAAATAATATTTATTTTAAGAATCTGAAACTCTTTTGAAGGAATCACATATTGATGTTATACGATTAACACTCGTAAATGTTATTTGGAATAGTCAATTGAACTTTTGCCAATTACATAACAAGCATCTCCTGATAATTGAGATAGAAGCAAAATTTCAACTTAAAGAGGGATAAAAATAGTTTTTTTTTTTCTAGAGACTAAAGTTAAAACTAGTTAATTTTGCAAGAACTATAATAGATATTAAAGCCAAGAAAATTTCTTATGGAGACACAGAATAACTAGGTTTTGTTCTACGATTCACAAAATTGATGATAGTGCTACTTACATAGATAGAGAAATTGCAAACATGATGTTTCTCTCACGCGGAGTAGTTAAGAGTGCAACCACAGGCGATCATGGAGCCTCTCTTCTCCAGTGCCATACATCTCATCTACCTTTTCACCATTCCGGTAAAATTGGAAGGTTGGCGTGTAGCGAATGTGTTGAGTTGTTTCCGGGCATTCATCAATGTCTGCGTACACAAAGGTAAGCTTTGGAAAATTATTGCTGAGTCTGCAGAATGCTGGGAGAATCTGGCTACAGACGCGGCACCTGAAAAACCAGGAAACAATAGTCACTAACGGCTTCCTTTATATCGAAGAAAGATTAAGGAGTTAAATGCATTGTTAATAGCCTTATAATTCACACTTATAACTCCAATTGCCACTGTAATTTCCTTTGGGTGAAAAACTATAAATTATTCTTTTTGGTGCATAGGATAATTTGCAATCAAAAGACATAAACTAATATCTCAAAAAACAAAAAAAATATTTAAAGAACTCACTTCTCTCAAAATTCGCTTTTCTGTATACACAAACATGGAGATTGAACAAATGAAAACATGTTAAGGGGGTATGCTTAGGTGTCAACTATATTACACCACATTGGATTTCAACCTTGAGACAAGAAACTACTGATCTTCCAAATCACTGTCCATGAAAGAGTTTTCATTGGATTGCATAAAAAAGTATAGAAGCATGCATTCTTACACGTTCAAATTAAAAACTGTTCTTTTTTAATTTCTCAGCCAGCATTCTTAACATTTGTTATAAAGTAAGGCCACCTGGACTGTAACCGCTCCCCAAAGACAAAGTTTCATCGGAAGTGCATTAAAAACACATTAGAAAACGCATTTTTACACGATCAAATAAAGCTTTCCATTTCATGTTTTTTAAGCAGAGTTTTTAGCATTTGCATCAAGTAACGCATGCCACCTGGGTCATAACCACATGCCCTGTGCTATGTATTATGTTCAATTTCATTATTCCAAACCCAAACAAAACAAACTTCCAAATATGATGTAAACAAAATTTTAACCACAAGATTTGTATTTTCCAATGATTTTGAGAGTTCCAACATCAAACACCTGGTGCTCAAAACAATCAGAATCCACACATTATTAGGGAGAAGCATTAACATACCAAGAAGCGCCATAATTGATAACAGCCTGCAATGAATTTTGTAACAGAACAGAAGAATCAAATTTATGCAGTGAAGTTAAAAAGTTGGAAACAAAAGGGATTATGACCTTAACATTGGGGGTGTAGTTTTGCTTACGGGGGTTTTGGAGGATTTGATGAGTGCGAGAACATTGGTGAAGTCGTCATCGCTTGTAGCGCTTTTCAAATTGGCATAACGGTTGATGGGTAAATCTAAGGCACTGCCTTCCAACCCTTTCTTTGCCTTGTCATGCTGGTTGCTCACCATGCTTGAGCTTCCCTCCATTGTCGTTTCTTTTCCCAATCCAACGAAATATATATTTCACCATCGCGCAGATTCATATTTTAGAGAGTGAAGTTATTGGTCAAGAAATTTAACAATATGTTAATTTTGGTATTTAGGAGGTACGAAAAAGTGGAAGTAACCAATTTCTAGAAATTTGAAATAAGGATTTTTCTTTTAGTTTTAAAAAATAATATTCTCAATTATTGGATAATGTTTTCTCAAACATCTCCTTCAAATGAGAAGGTAGAAATCTAATTTGTTTGATTTAAAAAATATTTACATAAAAATGTCATATCACTGTTAATTAAGTCATATGGTATGGTGAATACTGAAGATCTTTGCTAAAATATTGCCTTATATAAAAATTTATATGAATATTTATGATAAACTAAATAAATTTTAATCATTAGTGATGGATAGTTTGCATAATAAATTCTAATCTTCCTCAGTTTTAGGTTTTGTAATTTGTAAAGAGAAATAAAAAATCAGGACACTCTCTGTGAAGTCGGTCTAAAAGGTGTGAGAGTTATTATAATTATTTACTAACAATTTCCAAATAAAAAAATTATTCAATTTGAATCCATAATTTTTTCTTCTTAATTTACTTTCAATTTTATTTAAAAAATTTAATGTGATATTTCCGTCAATTTAATATTAACATCGATTGGGAAATGTCGATTGGCATGGCAGGGTTTATCAAATATAATGATATCATGTTCATCCATAAATAGAGGATCTAAATCGACTCCTTAGAATTTTATCTGCTGAACAACACTAGAATTGGTCTGAGAGGTGTATATATTAAAAAAAGGGTTCAAAAAAAGGAAAAGGAAAAGTGTATGGTGACTTTTCTAATAAATATACGCTGTTGCATTGGGAAAATTATGCCTCTGTTGAATGGTTAAAATAAATGGCAAAATGGTTCATACACCAGATGGTTTACTTCTAGCTAACTATAGAGAAAGTATAGTTTAAATCAGCATAAAAATCGGGTATATAGCAGCCAAAGCTGAATATGCAATTCGTGCTGCTAATTTAAAGGTTTAATTGCTGGATTCTCAATGAAGAAAACTTTATATTTGTAAAAGCTGCTGCTGCAAGTTGAGATAATTTAATAACAATTCTACAATAATAAATAGGTTGTCCATGCCCCCATGAAGAAGTAAAAAGTGCTGTGAATGGCAATAGAATTGAATCTCCAGCCACCTGCTTGTACCATTGTTCTTTCTTCTACCAACACAGCAGCACCCTTGATTTTCTTCCCGCTCCATCTGTATCCCAATGCATCTTAGTAATATCAGAATGATAAGATTCAATCCCATGAAAGGTTTTCATTCTGTTGGCATCCAAAAGATACGAAGCATAACATTTACAATATCATCTTAGTTCATCTCAATGAATGCACCAGGTTGAAACTTCTTGTGCAATGCTTTTATAGCTGAATCAATGCGTGCTAGGTCCTGTCATAAAATTAGAACTGGTAAATATACAGGCAAACATGTTTTTTCTTAGAACAGATACTAGAATAGGGAAGTTTCGTTCTACCTTTCCTTTGAAGCTAACAATAAGAGATCCATATCTGGCTTTGCGGTAACAACCTAGATGTTACAAAGAAGAAAATAAAAAATATAGATAGATAATAAGCCATAACTGGTAAACGTCACAATAACTTATAAACTTCATACCAATATAAAGATCAGGAAATTCAAGGCAAAGCTTTGACAGAGGTTGAGCAATTTCAACCTGCAGTGTAGATGTCCCAACGTAAAATCAGACGAGCTCAGTGAAAAGAAAAATAGCAGAGAAAGAAGACAAACGCAGCATAGATGCTGCATATTCATCAGAATAAATTGTCTTATGCTACCAGTATTCAAGAATTTCATCAATGATATTTGAGTACACATCAATTGCACCTCTGATCTTTCTATTACAAGAAAGCAAAATCGAATCTTACGTACTTGCATTTACATAGGCCAATCAGCACAAAAAGTAAAAAACGGATGTTATACATAATGAAGAGTCTTACAGCATAGATAAAGACTGCAGAACACATGTTATAACTGAAATATAAACGAAGGTAGTAATTGTGTCCAACACACGGAAAATAAAAACAAAATTCCAAATAATCTTCAAAGCTCAAGGGAAGGAAATCACGCGGATGCATCATTATATATGAAAGTTAGTACGAGTACATACATCTGACAAATTGGTTGCCGCGTGCTTTGATACATATGGTTCCAGCAATGCTAGTAGGTCACTAGATTTTGCTAATTCAATCCAACAGTCCCACTGCTTTTCCAGCTCCGAAACATTTGTTGCACTAAGAATTATTACATTTTGGCACTTGATCTGCAAAAAACATTAATTATCTCTAACAATCGAAACCAGTATTACTTCAACATTTTCATCATAGACAATATAGGAGCTGGTCACAATAAAGCGAAGAAGTACACAATTTTTCCTTTTGTTCTTCCTTAATGTGAAAGTAAACTTCTGGTGAATGACACAAGGAAACAATTTTCATTAAAGATCTTCTGAAAACATACCAAGGGCACAGACAATTTGTCATGATGCCATAATTCAGTTATGCCCTCAGGCAATTGAGCCATCTGAAAGGTGAAAGGCAAGGAAAAATCAATATGAATGAACTACATACTAAAAACATCATGACAGTATAATATGCGCAATATGAAAAGCAGATTGATGTCTCAGTTGGAGATATAGCAATCAAAATATATATGGCTATACCTTTAGATCTGTTGGAATAAGTATTAAAAGCCAGGTAGGAAGTAGTGTGTTAGGAACCATTTCTTCTTGCACCTATGTTTGTACCTAGGAGTCTAGTGCAATCTATGAGTTGTGTTAACAAGTGGACTTTAAGTCTAACTTAACCCCACAAAATCAGCTTGTAAGGTGAGGTTTGCACCCACATATATATTATAAAGTGGTTTTATCTCTAGTCGATGTGAGACTTTCAGCACACTTCCTTCACGTGGAGGTATATACATCTCATGCATGAGACTAGATATTAATGAGTGGTCCAATAGCAGTATGATACGGGTGAAACAATATGCCAAATAAACAACAAATTTTACTAGGATAGGCTCTAAACCATAACTCTGATACCATAAGTGAACTTTAATCCTAATTCAACCCCACAAAACCGGTTTGTAAGGTGAGGTTTGCACCCACATATATATTATAAATTGACCTTATTTCTAGTCAATAGAGAACTTCCAACAAATTGTACGTAGTTCTATACTTAGGAGTCTAGGACAGTCTTTTGATCTTTCATCTTCCCGTTGTATCAGACTTCTATCAATATAAATAGAAGATCATAGTAGGGGTCTTTTAAGCCTTCCAAAAATAGATTTTCTCCTTTTTAATCTTATGTACAACCTTTTAGTGTATTCTCATTGCTTCCTCCCACCCCACTCAAATAAACCAAAGCACACCAAAGGAGTTTCTAAAAAGCATGCCTAAAACTATGAAAAGCCCTCATAGACTTGCTCTAGACTGAGGCATTAAAAATTAGACCTTAAAAAGTTAATGGTCTTGCCATTTTGTATACGCATTAGCACAACAAAGGATTTTCTAAAAAACATGCCTGAAACTATGAACAACCCTCATAGACTTGCTCTAGA
Source organism: Vigna umbellata (assembly GCF_029865625.1). NCBI lineage: Eukaryota > Viridiplantae > Streptophyta > Magnoliopsida > Fabales > Fabaceae > Vigna > Vigna umbellata. Next base: position 28,107,398 of record NC_142169.1, read on the forward strand.
CTGAGGCATTAAAAATTAGACCTTAAAAAGTTAATTGTCTTGCCATTTTGTATACGCATGAGCATGCAAATCATACTAATGAAGTCATGGTTCAAATGTTCCTACCAAAGAAGCAATCGTTGGGTACATTCCTAATTTATAGTACAACTACTAAAATAACACCGTGCACCCTCCCCTCCCATTTACCAGACAACTGAAATCAAACAAGCGCTTAATTCAGCCATACCAACATAAAGTAGAATTAAAAACTTAAACCTGTGATAAATAATTAGCTTATTTTGGTAAGTAATAATTAACCAGTGGTTGAGGGACCTAACAATGTAGCATTTGAGCCAATAAAAAAGAACTTGTGGGGAGTGACTGTCTCGGTTTTGTAAATGAGGATTAGTCTCATACCTCATTCCTGTCGCCAGTACACTGGTCACCAATTATATGCCTGAGATACTCTTCAAATTCTTCATCAGGAGCCTACATGAAACCAAATCATCAATTGACAATGATATACAGATTCCTAGAGGATGATAAATATTTGAAGATGAGATAACAAAGAAATTGAGATGCAATCTGAACTGATTGTGTTATTTGCTCATTTTCTGATACAATGACAATTACAATATAACAGAACCCATAACCTGATCCTGTTTAGAGAAATATGATAGGCAGTTTCTACTACTTCTAGCATAAGAAGTATCAACAACTCTAATAGATATTGATGGACTCAGCATATTTAGGGAATGATTATAGTAGCTTCAAATTTGAAAATACAGCAATTGCAGGATGTAACGCACCAAACGAACACCAAAAGCTTTTGCAATGCCTGCTATGGTAACATCTGAATGCAGTGGACCTACACCTCCATATATAAATACCTACAATAAGTAGGACAGGTAAATATGCTACATCGTCATTTATCATCAAGAAATTCACGAATATAACTTCCCAAATGGCATATAGTACCATATCACTTTTAGATTTTTGTCGCTCAACTTCTTCAGCTACAGAATCTATCTGGTACAGAAGACACAAGTCACAAACCATGAAATTATAATATTAGGTGAAGAATGCCTGACTTAGAGTTTGCATATGGGTCATTATCAACAGACTCATTATAACACCTTTAACTGATGATGTCTGCAAAGAAAAATTCATACAAACATATGTAGGACTTCTACAGAAATGAACTCACATTGTTGTGCACAACAGAAAGTTTAAACACAGACCAACCAATCGAATGAAGCTTCCTACACAAATAAGGGCCCAACTGATCTTCAACAATGCCAAACCTGAGCTATGGAACAGTGTAAAGAAAGAGAACATCACCAATACAGTTAAAGGATCATAAAAAATTCACTACACAGCATGACATGATATATGTTAAAAAATTAAATTTATTTAATCCTTTCTTTCCCCAAATGATCGTTGAAAATGTCAAATTAATTTTTGAGGTGTTGTTTACTTTATTCACATAAAAGAGAATACTGTTTGTCCAAGTTTAGTAGAAGAGCTTCTATTTCAGGATATAGAATGCTCAAAAAGATGACAACAAATCATCCTGCACACAATCAAGAGAATCAACAGTAGGTTAAACGCTTGCAAATCCATACACCAAAGCTTGAAAACAGGCTAAATAGTCTGATAGAATTAAGAAATCTCCCAATGGAAAATTATAAGGAAGGGCATACAACTTCATACAAGATAGAATTTCCAAATATATTCCACAAAATCCAATTATCCATGTGATGATATCGAGGTACTTACAAAATCTCATCCCCCACAGCAATGATTGATGCTGTGAGCATGCTATTTTTATGTGAATCCACGCCAGTCAAACCATTGCTATCCACAGGAAGTTGTCCACCAGTAGAAGATGGCCTTTTAGCCCTCCCAGCTCTCTCTAATCTTCCATCAGCAAGTAAATATGCAGGTTTGAATTTGTAGGAAGAATTGCTGACGGACAATAATGAGTTGGGAACTGTGTCGTGTATACTACCAATTGAAGTATAACTGCACAAATAATAAAGAAAAAATTGCACACCTAAATTCGCTGAATACACAAACAACTACAACTTAACGTCAACCATGACGGACCAATTATTTAAATTCAGCAATAGAATGTCTCTGTCAGGTTTGGCAAAGCCTTTTAAATTGTTAAAAAATGATGAAAAAAAAAATTATCAGATATTCATCAAATTATTTTCCCATTGCCCCCTATTTTGGAGGGAAATATTGAACCAAAAAGAAAAATATGGCAAGTAGACATAATAAAATCCAACAATAAGGTTCATCATATTTATTGAGTATTACCCTTGATCATAAAGGCTGCAATAGTTCACCTTGCAAGTTAAAAGGAAGGCCCACACATCTCTGTATAGAAGAAATATAGCCACCATAAGTAAATGAAGCAATTAACATAATCACATTCCAAAAGCACCAACATAAATAATCATCGAAAAAGACAAGCAGTACGTTTTCCAAGTGATAGTGCTATTAAATTAATATGTCAATAGAGGGAAGGAAATCAAATAATGTCCAAGTTATTTGGCTACTTGCTAAGAAAATTGTCCCTTTTGAAAAATTCAGATTACAGCAAAAAGAAAAATATATTTCAAGTTATAAACTATAACAACAACCAATTATTGTCCCATTAGATGGGATTGACTAGAAGGATAAAACAATGTCATTGAGCTATATCAAGAAAATAAGGGTCCGTTCACTTGGGTGTTTATTTCATGTTTTCTTCTTCAGTTTGACTTTTTCAGTACAAAATTGTCACCTTGTTTTCAAATTATTACCTATTTATACACAGGAAACATTGAAAAAACTATTTGTCTTGTTAGCTTCTACAAATCTTTGAAAATAGACAACAAATTCAAAACAAGGTGGTAGGTTTGTAATTAAAAGGTGAAAACAGAAAATGAAAACAAAATTAAATGTGTACTAAATTTTGAAGAAAATCCATTTAGAGTAAAGTCTTTTTCTGCTTTTAACAAGCTACCCTCAGTGTTTACAAGAGGCTTTATAGTTTTCTCTAACTATTCATCTACATGGCTAACCAAATACGACAGTCTGTGTATTTCCAAAAGGTTATAAATGTAAGAGATGTTGTACTAAGGACAATACTGATATGGCTGTATACAAAAGGGAAGAGTTGAGTTATATAATTGAGGAAAAAAAAGCGCCAAAAGTATAAATAAATTTGGTAATGGGGTAGTGATAGGGATAAGAATAAGAAAGGATGGGTAGTTTATGAGAGGAGGAATAGGAGGAAATGAATATAACAAACTAACAGTTAGGACAGTTTTGGTGAGATTGTAAGATTGTATAAATAGCGGCTGAGTAGAAGGGATTGGGGGACTTTTGATTGCTTAGTTGCTTACGGGTTTATACCTGTGGAAGAGGGTTATGCCTCTGCAGTTGATTGTACAGATATTATACTTGTGAATAACATTCAGACTTCTCTTTCTTTCTTTCTGTGTTTTCTAGGTAGGAAGGGAGTCTTGAAAGTGTGTTCCCAATTTAGGAACCCAACATTTGGTCCGACCTGCCGAATCCATATCGGGGAGTGTTCGCGCGTGGAGATGGAGGGAAGAATGGTGGTGGTCGAAGGGCACTTAGAGGCGGTGGAAGTGGCAATAGCTGAGACAAAGGCTGATACGACGGCGATACGCCAGGATGACCAAGCGATCTTGAAAGCGATGGGAGAACGCATACCCATTAACCAAGGACAGCGACAGGGGGAGAGTCAGTCGTCGGTGAACGATAATGGGGGTGGTCTGAATGGCGGAAGAGGAAATGGGGGAGAAGGTAACCAAGGAGGGATGAGCCAGTGGAGGAAGCGAGTCGAATTACCCGTGTTTGAGGGGGGCGAACCGTGGGTATGGATCGGCCGAGCGGAGAAGTTTTTCGAAGTCCAGAAGGTGGCGGAGGAGGAGAAGTTGGAATTGGCCTTTATTAGCATGGATGGCTACGCCGGAAGCTGGTTCCGATTCTGGCGAGAGAAAACCAAGACCCTGTCTTGGGAGGGGTTGAAGAGGGCGCTGGGTATCCGATTTGGGGGAGGAACTAGAGGAACGGTGTATGAGAGACTCTCCACCATACGACAGACGGGATCGGTGGGGGAATACATACGTGATTTTGAAGTTCTGGTGGGGCAAACGACCCAGATACCTGAGGAGCAGATCATGGGGTATTTTCTGTCTGGTTTAAGAGAAGAAGTGAGCGATTAAGAAAATAAGGGTCCGTTCACTTGGGTATTTATTTCATGTTTTCTTCTTCAGTTTGACCTTTTTCAGTACAAAATTGTCACCTTGTTTTCAAATTATTACCTATTTCTACACAGGAAACATTGAAAAAACTATTTGTCTTGTTAGCTTCTACAAATCTTTGAAAATAGACAACAAATTCAAAACAAGGTGGTAGTTTTGTAATTAAAAGGTGAAAACAGAAAATGAAAACAAAATTAAATGTGTACTAAATTTTGAAGAAAATCCATTTAGAGTAAAGTCTTTTTCTGCTTTTAACAAGCTACCCTCAGTGTTTACAAGAGGCTTTATAGTTTTCTCTAACTATTCATCTACATGGCTAACCAAATACGAAAGTCTGTGTATTTCCAAAAGGTTATAAATGTAAGAGATGTTGTACTAAGGACAATACTGATATGGCTGTATACAAAAGGGAAGAGTTGAGTTATATAACTGAGGAAAAAAAAGCGCCAAAAGTATAAATAAATTTGGTAATGGGGTAGTCTTTCTATTAGTGCAACTGAGGTAGTCTTTCTATTAGAGCAACTGCTCACACGACTAATAAACATATTTGTTTGTCTCTAGTACTAATGTTTAAGGGAAAATAAACATATCATCCAACACTACCAAATATGTTATAGCAGCAGAGATAAAGAAAAGAAAAAGAACAATAACACATCATTTCGAGGAGGATAACTAGGAGCATAAAAGAGAACATATTCTTGCTCACAAAAATAGTCTATTAGTTTCTTTATTTTGTATTTCTTAGACTCATTAATTGAATGACTTTTCCTTTATGAAATAAATGCAAGTAGCAATTTTAGTCCAGGTTGTACTTGGGCCTATCTAGTACAAATGGAACGAGGAGATGCAACCAAATGATTGCAATGAAGCAAGGAGCATGAGGCAATATTCAAGCCCAACAAAAGCCCATGCTAAGTTCGGGCATATGAAAGACAAGGCAAGGTCAGTGTGAGCCGAGCAGGGAGAGTGTGACATAAGCATGAATACCATAGAGATGATCTTGACCCCAGATCTAGTCACCAAGGGTGAAATTTACACCGAAATGAAATAATATATAATAAAGTTGGCTCCAACCAATAATGTGCTTACAAGAGAATTTTATTCCTTCAGATCTTTATATTGCTTGGTCATTCAGGTAAGAGTTTAAAAGAAAAGCATTAAATATAAGCGCTGGTTTTAATTTTACTTAATTAAAAGCATGAAGAAGACTGCAGAGAAAAAAGAATCAAACCTGTATGACCAATCTAAAATGGGATTCACCCTCATGAAAGGTGGCCACCCAGGTGAACTTGGGGAGAATTGTTCTTGACCAACCTGTAAGGTAGGAGCACACATGTAAGAATAGAATACAGTTTTTTATAAACTGTATGGTAATAAATTCATTGAAATCAAGCATACATATTAAGCTTTTACTTTTTACTAAGGCCATACACTTGACGTTTTGTTCATAATTGACTCTGAATGGACATGTTTGAGAATAACCTTGAGGAAATAAAAGTGGTAAATCAAGATTCTGGTAAGCAATTTGAAGAATATTTAAATAATCTATAGAATAGAAATTTGAGACATTTTTTCGGGAATGTGTTAGTTTTAGGCTTTTGAAAACATTTTCAGGCTTGGCCCAATATACGAAAAGATATATTTTGTAAGAACTAATAATAAAGGGAACCTCAAATGAAAAAAAAAACAATGTATACTGCCGAACTTCTTGATTAATTTCAATATTCACATGCATTAGAAGATCTTCAAAACAAGATGATTTTGCACATGTGCCCCAATTATCCTTTCCTCAAAACTTAGAGTGATCTATTTATCCATATTCTGATTACAGTGGGTAGAATTCTGGTGATTTTCAAACTAAAAGCAAGATTATACAGAAATTGAGGAACCTAAATTTAAGTTGAATTTGCTCTATGCACAAATTCCAGTGATTTTGAGCTTGTTAAACATGGAAAATTGAAGGTTTAGCATTTAAATATTTAATGCATGCTAAAATTGTTCAATGATTGTAATATTGGCACATCATAAAGTATACATAATATGTATAATGGTCATTTATTAATGAGACTAATAACAATGCTGAGGTATTCTAGGAACACTAGAAGTTATGAGCTAATGCAAGTGCCATTTTATGGTATAATAAGCATCGTTCTTGTGATGGTTTAAGCCATTTTATCTTTGCTAGATTGAAACATACAGAGTAATGAGTATGTAGCTTAGCTTTTCCCTTTATAACATCTATATATCAATAATTATATACATGTGCAGTTTTACGAAAGATGTTCATATATTGTGTATTGTTTTTAGTTGTGAATTTTAACATAGCCCCTAGCACCATTCAAATAAAATCTTGCTTTCCACAAGTTTGCAGAAAACAGCATTGAGTTTTGGACAAATAGGAGATCAGAGAATATGTAATTTAAAACAAAAAACTGTCTCATGGTTAAGAAATAAGGATACCGCAGTGGGGTCTCCAATTCGAACTCCAAGGAAGATAGCCCGAATTGGCTTTTCCTTTAGCAAAGCCTCCAAACCAGATTTGAAATCTAAGCTAATGGTGTCGATTTGCAAACCATATCTGTTCAAGAGAAAATCATCAATGGTTCCACCTTTAAAGGATGATAACTCTCCAAGTTGGAAAATTACAACAACTATAAAATTAATATAGGATAATATCACTTCAGCATATTATCTAAACTGCAGTGACGAATTAAAGAAATATATAAAAAAATCCAAGGGAAGAAGTTTCACTCACGTAGCGGCAGTATCATAGGTAAATGAGTTTATTTCTGGGAATGCACAAGGGCTCTCGAAATATATTGTTCGAATTGGAAAATCTTGGAAATCCCCATTGACACTATTTTGCCCCTTTTTATGCAAGAAATAGCCAGCCCTGAGTATGTGCAACAAAACCTGCATGCCAAAGCTCACTGTCATCATTAATGAAGCCATAGATTCTGATGAGTAATAAAAGATAACAAATATTAACACATACTGTTGAATCTTTTCCTCCATTGAAGCTGAATGCAACCTCTTCAATACTGTAGGAAGAAATACATTGTACGTCACCCAAAATCATTTTTTTTTTTACATTCATAATTTAAAACAGGTATGACTGCAAGCAAATGAAGTAGCAAAAAGACCAAATTGTAGGGAGCATCATTCTATGATGTATGCACTCATCCTTAAAAATAAAATTTCAAATCCCAAATTCCGACATCATCCAATGCAATGTTCTTCCTATAAAGCTACAAGAGTCAGTAAATTGTTTCAAATTTCAGCGAGCACATATCGTCCTTTCTTCATAAACTTTCATACAGTTACAAATATATATATATATATATATATATATATATATATATATATATATATATATATATATATATATATATATATATTTCTAGTTTTCTATCCTCAGTATTCACCGGTAACTTATACCAAACCGCCACAGACTGTTTTACATCATTCTTTCCAGATAACGCATTTCCAGCAACATTTTCAGGTGAACAGACCTATTAACATTTTCAGAAACAGTTTGCCCCTAAGAGAATAATAATCAAGGAAGGAAATTCAATACACCCATACTCTCGTTAAATAGATCAAACATAAATCAACAATTCAGCAATGAGCCCCGAGTAACAAAAATCAAGTCAACAGCACATAACACTCTTCTTCTCTTCTGATTCATACTAACCAACAGAAAAGGGACAAAAGAATCCAATCCCTCGCAAATGAAATCCAAACCCATCTCATGCAAAGGTTTAGAATACCAATCCCACAAATTGCACGTCCCTTCTCAGAGGAGACAAAGGACAACTTACGAATAAAGAGTCAAAGCTCTCTGAACAACATAGGTAGCGTTCTTGTACTTGGTCTGAAGTCTTCGATCGTCACACTCTCTGATTGCTCTATCGATCTCCATATTGAAAAACCTGAGAATAACAAACAAAGCAGAATCAGAACAAAAGGGGTTCCGAAAAAATAGGAAAAAGAACATGTCTTCCGAGAAGCAAACGTGGGTTGTCGTCAAAATGATACCTTGAAGCGAATTGGAGAAGGGGTGGAGCGAGAGTGAAGAAAGTTGAAATGGGTGAGAAGTGATTGAATGAATAATTGTGGCGTTCTCAAAAAGGGTTGGATTGGAGTGAGATATGAGATATTTGGGAGGAATTGGCAGAATGCTGTTAGTTGGTTGGTTATGTGATATGTGAGAATGAGATAATAGAACAAAACAACAAAACAGAAACAATGATGGATGGATTCTTTCTTATCTACGTTGTGGTGTCTCAGCGCAGCGCAGGAAAAAGGTAGTAGCTGCTCCCACGAAATTTAAGAACTGGATCCAGAGTCACACTCTTCTGCCAAAACCATAAAACAAAGATATTCCCCTAGCCCAAGGCTTTTCTTTGATATTTTTTCTTCTTCAAACTGCAGTGACAAAATTATTTTAGAAATTAATCAACTCCAAATTAATTTGTAATTAAATACTAATATAAAAATTATATTATTGATGGAGATTGTTTACCCTTATATTACTTTTCATTACACAACTCACATGAAAATGTGTTATTCTATGTATAAATATAAAATTAATTTAGCAAACCAGTGCGTTGTTGAATGTCCCATAATTAATTGTTTTAGTACGATTTATTTAATGCTCTAAATTGGACATAATAATAGAAGTTTGAATAGTTTACACGTTTTCACCTTTTATATGGAAAGAAAAGATACAAAATTAATTATAAGTGCTAATTAAACAAGTTCTTATTTTTTTATAAATGTCAAACCACTATGAATTTCGTAAAAAAGACGTGTCTATGGATAATATCCTATTATACCACTGAGATTTGTAAATATTTTTCTTGCCAACAATGGCATGGAAAAAATCACGAAATATAGAAAGAAATTTGTAAGGATTAGTCAAAAAATGTAAATGTTTTATTTATTTATTTTTGTTACTATTCTCAGGCATATTCCTTTCTATATCGTAAGGAAATATACGGAATGTTGTCGTTTCTTCATTTTAATAATAAAAGTATTTGCAATTAATAACAAAACAAATAAAATGTCAACATATATGCAAAGAAAATAAGATAACGCCAGGTAAAATATTTGATACATTAAAGTGAAGTAAGAAAACAACAAATCAATAAATATATGTCGTTTTTTTACTATAACAATTTAAGTTTTTTTACATCTTTCATTGATGTAAACTTATATTTTATAACTTAAATATATATTTCAATTATTGTCTTATTTGTTTAGTATAAATATTAACTATTATATGTGTTTCATATACTCTTTCTCTTCCTTTACGAATAACTTACGCTTCGCATTTTGTGTGTTTTAACTTGTAATATATCTCTGTTATTTGATTATAAAACAGCTTTATAGTTGCTTTCTACGTAAAACTTACTTGACACAGTTAACAACAATATCGATTCACAGGAATGCATGCATAATATGCTTATTATGCATATTCGTTTGTTTTGTTCGACATTTGTGTTTTGTCTCAAGCCCAAAATTTCAACCTAGTAAATAAAAAAAGGTTATAATGAATCATGTTTGAGTGTCATATCAACTCCTAAAAAAGGTGCACAAGGAAAAAGAGAAGAAAAAACATAGAAAAGGGGAGAATGGTGGATTCGACACGGCAATTTGACCCATTAAATTGCTACTTTGAATTGTGAAAGCTCACAAGAATATTCGGATGTCCAAGTTAGAAGAATTTTTAATGGTGATGACTGGGACAAACTATTGCTTATTATTTTTAATATAAGGAAAGATAAAGCCAGAATTATTTTAATACTCCTAAAATAAAGAGACATAAAAAATACTGGAAGAAATTGTATTGAACAAATTTCGTTGGTTTCTTTATTTTAATTTAAACAATCCAAGTAATAAAAAACTTAATATTTTTCCCACTTCTATTTATTACAACCCCTTCATTACTAAAATACAGTCTCAAGATCAGAAGCTGAAATGTACAAGCTTTAAATGATTTTCTATGACTTTGTTGCTTCTTCCCTGACAAGGAAAAATGGTAGGTGGTAACAGATGAAATCAGTAATTCTTGCGTAACATCAATTACATTTTAGGTACATTCCCGAACAGTAAAATTACGATTTTACAATTTTGCATTTGATGTTTCTTCCTGCACCCCAATCAAATTTTTCCATATCCCTGTCAAATCAGATTTTGCTTTTCTAAACACACTAGACTAATTCAGAAAATTTTTGTTGGAAGACACTTATCCCACCTGTATTCCAAATCAAAATTTTCGGAAACCTGTAATGGAGTGTAGGAAGAAATTTCATTAGGTGCAGCAAAAACCATCATTTTGCAATTATTAAAGCCCAAAACTGCAGTTGGTTAGACACAGACCAGTTTTGGGCCAATGCTTCTTGTTTCCATACTTTCTTCATGCACCCCATATTCTTTGAAATACCAATTATACCCTTTCGAAAAAAAAGGATGGAGTGTGTTTGGTTTCAAGGATGTGTTTTTGGTTTGGTGTGAAGGTTGTGGTGTGTGTTTTGGTGGTGGCTATGTTGTGTGGTGGTCAGTGGCCGTTGAGCATGTTTTTCAAGTTATGTAAGTGTCATTTGAAGATGGTGATGACAATTAGCAGAGTTCCTTCTCGTGAAGAACATGTTTGGTTTTCTATGAATGGATTTAGATGGGATCACAACTCATTTATAATTCAGACATTTTCATATGTACGAAACAAAATCAAACCACACCACTTTATAAAAACAGTTTAAATCCAATCGAACAGTGTTACAGAAACAGTTAGGTTTTTTATTTTTCACAAATGATTTAGTTTTTATGGTTTGGTTCAGAATGATTTCTCTCAGTTCGATTTTTTCTCGAACTTGCAATACAACTACACGAGAAAACTGTTGAACAATTCGAAGGCAAATGCATGTTCTTTCCAAATTTCATTACAAATTTGAGTGAGATATGCATTCCAATAGTTAAAAAAATGTAACTGGTCGGGTAAATGTTTGCTGCAGCAGCTACATAACAAATCTAAGGTGTTGAAGACATAAACTGCTATTGAAGCTTATTTGTGCAGCTAAGAGAACTAACTATACTTTCATTCAATAATAAAACTATTGCAGCTCATATAAACAATTTGATTCAGTGGCCTCTGGACTTAAATAAAACTGTGAGATTCTCAATTAAATTTGCAGTAGAATTATCTTCCTTCTAATCATAGAGACCTTCCTCCTGCCAAATTTTAACTTAAAAACTTGTAATGTTTACAGAACCTCACAGTTAACATAATGTACGAGTATAACACGCAGATGAAAACAAAGTAATAAGACTAGCCTTCCGTTTTTTAGTACGAAGAATAAACTAGGTGTTCAATAAATTTGTCCAAAGCAATCTCGACTGTGCTTGTATTTATTTGGCGCCTATTCTTATGTTAGTTTCATAAACAACTTAAATGATCCAGTCACTTTTCATGATGTAGCTATATAGCAAATTTAAAGTCTAACCTGATTAAATAATGAGTACTTTTCTCTTCTAAACGAAGGAAAAAGTATAACTACACCATTGACTGAGCATCCCCCACTTATTTTTCAATCATATTGCAAGAATTTGTGAATATTGGTACTATGTATATATTACCTTGTAGCTGAAACTTTTGGCGGCTTCTCTGACTTTTTTTATCGATCACCAACCCATTCTATCTTCATTTAGTACCAGGATAACTCAGCTGCACGAGAAAATTAATATACGTGAAATTATTGCAAAAGGAGGCACATAAGTAGACTGCATTTGATACTGGAAAATTTATCATTAAAAGAGTCTCATGGCAGTCAATATTAAAGGAGAAAATTGTATTAATATATTTTGTATTTTCTGAGAGGCTCCAGGGAACAGAAAAGTATTAATATCAGATTTTTTTCTGTAATAGATGCGTCGTGCATTTATTTGTAAGGCTGCAATTGTGTTTGTCAGTCATATTGAATAAAGTGTAACAAAACAGCTAATATAACCATATATCAAACAACATAACTAAATTTTTACATTCTTTACCTACTTACTCATACACGAATACCACAGAGCAGGACTTATATGGAAGTTGTCTCATAACTTACTTAGGAAACAGAAAAACAAAATAATAACGGATAATAACATATTAGTGAAAAAATTTACAACTTTCTAGAGTGGTAGGAAATCAAAACTACTTAGATTTAAACACAAATACATTAATTTTGTTGCACAACCTATTAATTAGATGTTTAACCTGCTGAATAATACATATATAGGAGTATTACTCAGCACACGTACATAGCCACATGCCTACTGGATACTTGAAAAGCATAAAACCATTCCCTGGCCACCACAAAATATCTTGAGCTTTAAGAGTTTTGGTACCCATGCACAATAGCCTCTAATTAAGCAATTGAAAATGCAGATTAGGCCTTAAAAAACTAAAATGTGCACTAACTGGAGGTAAATTGAAATAAAACTTCTCTTCAAAATTTGAAGTTTATTACCAAACTTTTTCAGGAATAAATAATTCCATAAAAAAATATATCACCAAATGACAACCATAGGTTACTTGCATTAGAAATTGCACTAGTCAACCAACAAAGCAAAGTTCCAGTAAATTTACCAACTGTTCGTGCTTCATGCAAAGCATCCCTTCCCTCTTGGGGAAAAATGATAGCTACGAAAGAAATCTAAACTCAAAAGTTGGGTCACAAATTCTTTTTCGTCCCGATTTATGACATGCTCCTGCCAACAATACATTGCTGATTAAGTGTTACATTTAAAGGCACCACATATCAACTTTGACTAATTTGCAAGCACTACACAACACGTACAAAATTAGAAAAGAATAAATGAATAAATAGACGTTTCCCTCTGTTTTCCTATTTCAATTGTGTTTTTGATAGAAATCATTCTTTCAGGTGGAGTAAGCAACATTGTCGTAGCCCCAAGAATAAGAAGCAAGATTGATTGTTTAGAGGTTTTCTATTTGAGTTTGGTTAGTAAAGGAGGGCTATTTGGGGAATGGGTGACTCTTTAAAAGGGGAGTGGGGTTGGTTACATTTTCCCTTTGTAACTTATTCTGTTTGAAGGGAATGGGGTTGGTCAAATGTTTTTCCTTTGTAAGAATGTGGGGATCATCCGGTGAATGGCTGGACTGGGTATTTGGGGTAGAGAGATTCCTCTCTTGCTTAGGAGAGCTCTGCTCTCTGGAAATTTGCCCTCTTTTTTTTTTTTTAATTCTGTTATTTTGATTATCTAATTACAGGCACCTCTGATACAAACTGCATCAGTTTTTTCCAGTTTTCATTTGACTATTGTATTAACACCAACTCACATTTAGCACTGAACCTTGCCATCAAGATCAAACAACACAGCAACATTGATTTGATCACACTAAATTATCACTCCAATAAATCACTTTGGCTTCTCAATTCACAATAATATTTTAGTCTTTAGCTCACTCAGGACAAAGTAAGTTTCTATACAGAGAACCATTCCAATGAAGCAGTAACAGTGAGACATATTTATTTTAATCACGACAAATAGAGAACCTTAAGTATTAATAATCAACCAAATTAAACAACAAAAACTGCATCAAGAAAATAACAGATTACCAAAAGAATTCAGAATTTACAGTGAGGAAAAAACTTATCTACGAAAATAATGGTGTTATTTACTGCAAAAAATCAAAGGGGAAATGCACAGCATAGAAAGGAGGAAAACCTTTAGAATAATAGTGCAGTGAAGTGTACTGAGGAGAGAAAGCAGTATACGGTTTGGTGTTTAGCGTATGAAGAAAGAAGGATCAATTCATATTTCTCCATTGACAGTTTAACAGCCATGGGGCAACAGCTAAAGCTTCCAGATCAGCTGAAAATGAATTCAGATCGGCTTCGATGTTCTGCAACCAAATTTCCCATTTCAGAACTTCATATACCAGAACAACTCGGCCCTGGACTAAATTTTACTGCAACCAGGTATCTTACGCACTCTCCTTTCCCTCATCTTACTTCTCACAAGGGAAACATCAATCCATCGCTCTGCTGCCGCATAGATGTCAGACAACAGCACGTAGTTAGCTGCATTTAGATTATCAAACTGCAAAAGTCGATTGGCAACAATCTCTCCCAGCTCTGAATCACCATATAGTTTACATGCCCCAAGAAGTGCACCCCAGGCACCGCCACGAGGCTCAGGCATTAATTTTATAAGTTCATAAGCATCCCTTATGTGTCCTGACCGGCTTAGAAGATCAACCATACACGCGTAGTGATCAGACGAAGGACTAATGTAGTATTTTTGCTTCATGGATTGGAAGTAGTTCCAGCCCTCATCAACAAGCCCAGCATGACTACAGGCTGTGAGAATGACTGTGAAGGCCACCTCATCCGGATACAGCCCTTCCATCAGCATCCTGTTAAACAGATTCACGGCTTGTTCCCCACGCCCATGAATTGACAACCCTTGTATCATCGAACAATACAAGACTAGATCTCGTTTAGGTCTTTCCTCAAACAATTTCGAAGCTCTATCAATGTTCCCACATTTTGCATTCATATCCAGAAGCGCTGCAATTACATGGTCCTGCTGAACATCAATACAGCTCTTGCTTACATAAGAATCAACCCATTGAGCGAGTTCTAAATGTCCCAACTGCGCCGAAGCCGACATCAAGCTAACCAGTATGAACTCATCAGGCTTCACATTCATCGATTCCATCTCAAAAAACACTTTCAACGCCTGATTAGGCTGCCCATTCTGGACATAACCCGATATCAAAGCAGACCATGCAACAACATCCTTTCCAGGAGCACGATCAAACAAGAACCTCGCGGCCACCATGTCACCCACCTTAGCATACGCATCAGTCATGGTGGTGAAAGAAACAACATTCTTCTCCGGCATAGCCTCAAACACGTCCCTAGCACCACTCAAATTCCCCAACTTGATAAAACCCTGCAACATCGCATTCCAAGAAGCCACATTTCTCTGCGGCATCTCATTAAACAGCTTCTCGGCCTCCACAACATCCCCAACGGCAACGTACCCAACAAGCATAGCAGTCCAGGAAACGACACTCCTCTTAGACATTCCATCAAAAACCCTGCGAGCATCAGCAATCTGCCCGAATTTACCATACATGTCGACCAAACTGGTGGCCACGTAGAGATCCCGGTGGACTCCACACCGGAACGCGGACCCATGAAGCGATTTTCCTTCCCGCGGCATGCACGTGGCGCAACAGGCCTTAATGACAGAAGGGTAGGTGAAGGCGTCGGGAAGGACCCCGTGCGCCTTCATGCGAGCGAAGGCGGTGAGGGTTTGGGAGAAGCAGTTGTTTTGGCAATGGGATTTGATGAGAGTGTTCCAGAGGAAGGTTGAAGGGGTGAGGACACGGAGGAAGACGGAGGAGGTGTAGGAGAGAGTGGAGAGGGTGTGTGAGAGGGGAATGAAAAGGGAGATGAGGAAGTGGTCTTGCTCAAGGCCTCGGTAGATGATGGAAGCGTGCACTTGCTTCAGCTGTTCACTGCTCTTGCATGCCTTAAGAAAGCTGATGATGCTCGCGCCTGAACCAAGACCAAGAGAAGAACAAGACCAGTTATGAGAGATTGAACGCATGGAACTTCAAATCGGACTTCACTTTCCATCTAACTCCCACTGCCACTGTCACATGCAAATGCAATCTACGTAACTAGAATGCAATAACAGTGAGTTCACTTTAACTCTATCAACCTTGTCTTAACTTTAACGCGCAACTATTAAAGCATCCACTATTAATCTCTAATGCGACATTTCTTTGGAACCATATGGTTTTCATTCAATGTTAATTAGCCTTAATTGGTAAGATTGATAGGAAAATTGGACAAATATTGGTCTACCCAAAGCCCAAACCAACAACCTATTTGACTTGATCTGACTCAATTATCTTGACCTCATACTAACTAGCACATATCGATCCATGAGTTTTTCTTGCTATGTTAGTCCTATAGTTTTTGTTTATGTGGACATTTTAGGCTTTCTTAGGCATTGGCCCATACAGAGTAGGACCAAATGATTAATTTTTATTAAAGCATCTAACTACTTATTTTCTTATTTGTCATTAAAATAAAGGTATCTGAAATTCAAATGCAATTGCATTAGAAAGCTACTAAACACTTTAAATGAAAATACAATTTCGTTTCAAACATGAGTCTGGTTGAGATAGATTATCCCATACCCAAGAGAAACACTATCATAAGTGACGTTAACCAAGAGTTGATGCTCAATGATAATATCATGGCTGGATTGAAGCAAAACCTGCTCAAAGCACGAGGGAGAATGAAAGAACAGACTGGCTGGGGTAGGCATCAGGTGGAATTTCAGGTAGGATACATCGTCTACTTCAAATCTCAACCCTATGAACTACTGTCACTAGTTACACCCATTAATAATAATAATAATAAAAAATAGAAAAACTCAATCTCAAAGTTCTAGAAGTCAAGAACTGCCGCTAGTTCTTCTCAAATGAGTTTGAATTGATGGAAGAACCAGAGCAAATGTTGGCTACAAGGAAAATGTTAAATGGGATTAAAATTGGTTTAAAATGTGGGATGAGTAATATTAATGGTTAAAAATTTTAAAAATTTTTAACCTTTAAAATTTTTAAAATCACTAATGATTTTTATATTCTTAAAATTTGAAGTGATGATGTTACTCGTCACTTTTAAAAAATTTATTCTACTTTTATAATTTTAAATTAAAAATATTTAATAAAAAAATAAATTTTAATAAAAATATCAATATAACATTAAAATAAAATTTAAATTTGGTCTCAATTTAAAAATAGATAAAATTGGTCCAATTAAAAAAATAAAACTAAATTGAACAAAAATAATGAATATAAATCAAAATTAAATATAAAACATTGATCACGTGTAACTGATTCCAGACGACACAAGTAAACATTTTTTTGACTTAAAAAGTTTAAAATTTTTTAAAAAACTAAAATTTAAAAAAAATCACGAATTTACAAGTTAAAAACAATATTCAATGTCCATTAATTATTTAAATGACGTTAGAAAACAAAAAGTTAAATAAAATTAACAAATATTAGGACGAAATTGAAACCAAAATAAATATTAAAAATAATTAAATAAACTTAACAAAAATAAAAATTAAATTAATATTTAAGCAATATTGTTGTTTTCCATTTGAAAACAAATTTAATTTTTTATAAATTTTATACTGCTATTTTTATTAAAACTCACATATTTGTTAAATATTTTTGGTTTAGGAATAAAGTTGATTTAAAATTAGAACACATATTTTAGGAATAAGGACTAACATCATTCATTTAAAAGTTTAAGAGGTTAAAAGTCACATAAAATATTAAATTAAAATTAACACATTGTATAAATATTAAAAGAAATTATTATAATTATTATTGTGGTAAAAAACAAAGAAAAGAAAATCTCTACAATATTTATTTTTACAAAAATAACAAATATGTATTTAAATTTGACAATTTTATTTATATGACAATTTTATTTAATAGTTTATGTGATTTTTTAATTTTTTAAAATTTTAAACCAATGTTAGTCTTCATTTTAAAATTTTCATTCTAATTTTAAATAAACTTTAACTTAAGTTAGAAATATTTAATAAAAATATAAATTTTAATACAAATATATATATATATATATATATATATATAACATTTATATAAAAATTAAATTTTGTCTTAATTTTAAATGTAATTAAAAAAATAAAAATAAAAAATAAATAAATAATATAAAAATAAAAAACAAACCACTACAAATAATGACATACATTATTCACTGTTTCGTTGTTTAAACAATGTTAGTAAAAAAACTAAATTAAATAAAATTGATAAATATTAAGATCAAATTAAAAAATATATGTTAAAACTAAAACAACTCAATAAAAATACTAATCAAATTAATAATTAAGGCTTGATCAAATTAGAAGTGTTAAAACGGTTATCTATAAAATGAAATGGGTAAAACATGTTCGTAAAATGGGCTTGAATTCTTAATTTTTCTTATTTAAAAACGAGTTGTACCATCAACTTTTTAATTTTTAACTATTCATATATATATATATATATATATATATATATATATATATATATATATATATATATATATATATATATATGTGTGTGTGTGTGTATGTGGGCTTTTACGTACAATTTATATTTTAGTAGACAAAAATATTTTCATATGTTATGGATTATAAGTTTTAAGGTCAATGATATTTGAATAATTTTCATTCACAAAACTAAAAAAAACAAGAAGTCCACCTTTACTCACTTCCTTCTTTTTTTCTTCTTAACCTTTTCTCTTTCATATCTCTTACTCTTCTATGTCATTCATAGTGTAGCCCCAACTGAAAAAATCAGAAACATTCACCTAACTTTACTTAATCAGTGTCAACCACCCACTTTTTCATTTGGGTCGGGTTTTAGGTTTTTCTTTCCTTCTCTTGTTTGTTTTAATTTATTGGGGTTCTGTTTGAACTCAATATTTTGTGATTATCTTTTTGCATATTTTTACGAACAAAATGGAAAATTTCCAAACACTAAGTAGGGTGTTTAAGTGTATAAGAACGAAGATAAACTACTAATTCTAAAATTTAAAAACGAAATTCAATAATAATCAAAAGGGAAAAGATATAACATCATCCTTCAATCAAAAATCAACATCAACATCATCAATTATTTCGCTATTAAAGTGGAAAACAAATGAATGAACAAAGCAAGAACAACAGATTGCGGTGTCACGAGTTGCTGTGTGAATGAGAGAGAGTATATAGAGAAACAAATTGGATTGAATAAATGAGGAAGGTGAATTAGGGTTAGGCGAATGTTTATGATATTTTCAATTGGGTTATAGTAAAGGTGACAGAGAAAATGTTAGAGTGAAAGAGATAAAAGAGAAAATGTTAGAGTGAGAGAGATCGAAGAGAAAAAGTTGAAAGAAAGTAGGAAGGTGAGTAAAAGTTTGAGAATTTCTTGTTTTTTTTTAGTTTTGAGAATGAAAATTATTTAAATACTCTTTATCTTAAAACTTAGAATCCATAATATATGATAATATTTTTGTCTACTAAAATCTGATACACATTGCTAAAATATAAATAAAAAAAACATACAAAAGTTAACAAACTCGTATATATATATATATAATAACAGTTGTCAATTATTGTACCCGATACAAACTCTTACACGAGATCTAGAACCTCTGGTAAGTCCACTAGGAACGGTCTGTGTTATAAATTTATGCAAAAGGTTAAGAGTATTGCTATATTAACCTTAAAAATCATTTTATAATTGTAATTTTTTAATTAAAAAATACTGTGATCTCATTATTATATTTTTCCTATTAAAAAAACTGTAATTGTTAAACAGTATTCAATTGTTAAATATAATTTTTTTATAACCTGAGTGTAGGAGGCACAATGCTCTCAAAATGTCCCAAACTCATGGGATTGTTACCCCCTACAAGCCTTTTTAGTATTAACAAATCAAAAGGCTTTTTGGAAATCATTTCCCATCCTATGATATTTCCACCATCATGTATACTGAAATCAACCCCTGTTTGATTTTACATTCCTCCTTACATTTATACTATATATATAATATTTTTAAGGGTTTGTGTTTGTGAAACTCTGTAAATTTCTCGATGGCGAGTGAACTCGCTAGGATAGGCTCTAATCATGCTCTGATATCATAGTAGAAAGTAGATTTTTAAGCCTAATTCAACCCTACAAAACCGGCTTGTAGGGTGAGATTTACACTTACTTATAAACTATGAATTGACCTTATCTCTAATCCATGTGAGACTTCCAACAATATATATGAATAATTTTTATGAATATTTTTTGTTTTTAAATCCAATAGTCTCATAGGTAAACCATAGTTTAAATATCATTTTCTCTGTCAATTATCAATACATTTTCTAAAAACAAAACTATAATAAAAGTTTCATACTTTAACAATTTTTTAAATATAATGATTAATTTTAATGATATTGTTTCAACATACTTGCATTCATATAAATTTAAACGATGCAGAAAATGTATATATTTTATGAGAATTCCATAATCATCATAAAAAAATTCACTTTCAATATAATTATAAAAAAAATTGTCATAAAAAAATCAATAAAATATACAAAAAATTAACTTTCTGTAATTGTTAGAACTCTAACGGTTATAAAATAATATCACTTTTTACATGGCTAGTAATACAACCATCATAGAAAGTATGTATTTGGTTTTTTAATTTGTATGGTTATTCGTTTGTTACTTGTATAATAAAATCTGTATAATAATCACATTTCTCGAACACGGATTTTTAAATAATTGGATGATTAGATTGGTAGATATACATGAAGCCATATTTCATGTTGTTTCGGATATGAAGGGATGTGTCGTCCAATGTCCTCATTTCCTTCTCTACTTGTACTCCGTATGTCCGTATGTCTGGCTTTCCGTCCTCGCTCCTCAATTTCCTTCTCAATGCGCGGTGAGAGACCTACGAAAGATTCTCCGATGCCAAAGTCTAAGAAAGTTTTGAGAGCAATGACTTTCTCTATCGAACAGTAATAAATGCGCAATAAATGTAACATGTCTACCACTCACCCTGGATCTGTATTTATAGTTTTCGCTACGGTCCAAATTCAACCCAATAGCTTTTAACCTCAACTTACCTTAAACCTGGTTAATTAGCAGCATGTCTGGCCGGTCTCCCAAAGTTTGGCCTTTCGGCCAACCAATCCCTATAGGCGGCATGGTTAGCAGGCGGTATGACCGGCCGGCCTCATTGTTATTTATCCGGATAACGAGCGGCAAGGTTGCGTGATCGTGGACGTATGGACGTCTGGTTTAGCGCGCCCAACCCTTCTTGATGATAAGCAGAAGGATAGCGTATTTGGTCCATTACGGACGTTCAGCCTATCTGGCGTCCGATCCCTACTGGTACACATGTATTTCATAAAACATGATATTTTGCTAAGCAGAAAACTAAAATATTTATGGCTTTTCAAGAAAGTTTTTCAAGAAATGTATAAGAAAGCAATTCGTGTACGCAAGACACATTTTACCATGATAAAGGGATTTGATATTCTGTCTTTTACGATGAATATCAGATAAACTGATAAAGTACCAACAACAACATCTGAGGGTATTAATAGTTAGGTGGTCTGTCTTCAGTCATGACAAAAAAATCACAAGTGCCAACGTTTTTTCATAACCTAATTTCGATATAATTTTTGTAAATCATATTACATCTCGTAAATAAACTACAATATGATACAACTATATCTATATATAAAAGTTTATTATAATATTTTGAAATAAAAAGCTAAGTATAAAATATAGTTTGCAGTGAATTTTCATGTTCTTATCTATATGTAAAACTTTATGTTTTGCGGTCTCTATACTGAGTAGAAGTAGAAGGTTTTACTGATATGGTTTTTATCACCGTTATTTGTTTATGCATGTTTAAGATTAAATTAATAAGGATTAAATTAGAAGTATATAAGAAGATGTTGGATTGACAAGGAAAGGGAGGGTAATTTTGAAAGGTCATCAATGTGTGTAATAAAAATATTATATTGTAGTGACTTTTGAAATATCAATAAGCTTTATCTGTTAATAAATTAATTTTAAACTAACAAAATGACATTTTTGGCTTCTTTAAAAAAACGTAAACTGCTAAATTAAACTTTAAGAAAAATCAAACTGAATTAATCTGTTGGGTAAAGGACAGTTTTAATAATTTAGCCTTCTAAAAATATTCAAAACTACAAGTGTAACACTTCAAAATAATCTACTCCACGCATAAAAAATTTTAAAAACAAATTAAGTGTTTGAAAAAAAATAAGTTAAAACACTATTCAACATCATCATATTTACACTATTGGTACTTATAAGAAAAGAAAAAAATTAATGCAATAAAATACACTTCTATATTTACTTTAGTTTATTTTCTTGAACTAGCATAACTTTCTATCTATCATATACAAATTAAAATCATAATGAAAAATTAAACAATAAAATTAGTTATATCCAACCTACGTGGATGTCAACTCATCTGAAACATGATTATCAAATGCTCAAATTTCCCAATTCAAACCTAACATTCAAAGTTTTAAGTCTATGCATATCATAGATCATTAATATCAACTAGTTCAAAATATATAAGGTCATGTATTTCAATCATACTTTAAAAAGAAGTCTTTTTCCATTAAGTCATGTGTTTTTTTTAAGGAATGCTAAAAACACTTATACAAGCCAGAGAAATTCTAACTTTAGGGACAAACTTATGGGTGTTTACATAAGAGATTTAACATTATTTTTAATAAAAATTGATAATTGATTTTTATTTTATATGTTATTTAACTTTCTCATATCTATTAAATGACACGCTTATTTGAATCTTTTGTTATGAAAACTTTCGATATAAGAACCATATTGTATTTGTATGAGTTGGTCACCAAAATTTACCATCGAGTCTGAGTCTGATATACCATTAGTGGGTCTTTACAGAGAAATTTTATTGAAGAGATACAACACCAATGAAACATAAGTCTAACAATATAAGAAATTGACACCACTTTTAACTCAAAACCTTAATACAATTGAATTATGAGCTTTTTTGTCTTATATGTTGCTCAATTTTCTTATCTCTACCAAGTGTTAGTTAAACTTAAACTCATATTTAGATTTTCAACACAAATCTGATAAAACTTATAATTATGAGTATAATCTGAAAGAAAATTATTTATTTGACTTTAATATTAATGTAGCACCAAAAACTCATACTTGCAATATAACTAAATAAGAAAAAGAAACTTAGGATTTGTCGAAAAAAAGACTTAAAAACTAATTTAGTTTTTATTATCGTTAAATTTATTCAATTATGATTCACTTTTCTTTTTCGTGGCTAATAAGATTTCAATTTTCATTAATTTTTGTCAATTTAGTCATTTTGTTAACACTATTTAAGTAGTTAACACATGTAAACATGGTATGTCATGCAATATAATTTTTTAGTTTTTATTTTTTCTTAAGATTAAAGAGAGGAAAGGAGAAAAAAAATCTATAAGGCTTTGTTCACTTGAATGGATTTGGAGGAGAGTGATTGAATGGATTTGAGAATACATTTTTTTGTTGTTTATTTGAGTGGATTTGAAGGTAAGTAAGTGAAGGTGGATTTAGAAATGAAAAAATAAAAGTTAATATATTTTATAATTAATTAATTTTCTATAATAGATTTAAAATGATTGTTTTCATTTTCTAAGAATCTTAAAAGGTGAAAGATTTATGTGTTAGTTGTTGAAAAGTCATATAACATACACTTTTTTTAAAAAATGTTGATAAATATTACACCTAAATGTGTATGTCTTATTGATAGTGAATTATATATGTGATTGAAAAATCATCAATGAATCTTCTTTCATTTTTTTTTTCTGTGATTTGATGTCATTTCTAAAAGGCACCACATACATGTATCAACAACTCCTTTACCACAAAGTTCTTATCTCAAATCAACTCCTTTTGTTAATAATTCTCTTTAATCTTAAATTTAGTTATTGGTGTATTCTTGCAACTTTCAGAACTATATATCTATCAACGAAATTTTCATTTAAAAGTAACCAAAACAATCAATACACTTTCAAATAAGCCAGCACTTTTCTAAGAGGACTACAAAATTGATCAGACAAATTACAATGTTGCATATTCAAGTTTTGGACTCCATCTCATGTCAGGATAGTTTTTCAAGAGTTTCATGTGGAAGTGTCAAATGATGTCACTCAGTTTTTGAAAGATGTTTCTTGAATATAATATCAATTATTGGATAATAAAAGTTAAATAAATTAAGTTAGAGTCAAATAATGACCTTTTGGCAATTTTAAAAAAAATTACATAATGACATATTTAAATTGAAATTTAAAATAATGAAAAGTAATTAAAAAATAGTTCATTGAAATTAAAATTTAATAAAATAAAATGTCTACCAATGCAATAAAATAAAATATTTTTTATTTTATTTTAATTCATTTAATTTAAAATATATATTATGTTTCAAAAGAAAAATGAAGATTATGTTTCATGTGGCAACCATAGAAGAGAAACAAGTATAATGTCATCTATACAATTTGGTAACTAGGAAAAGAAAGGGAAGATTGTGCCTAAATTTTAGTTAAGAAATTAAGTTAGACTTAATACAGGTTAAATCAAATATTTAATCAGTAAACAAAATACTTTATAAATCATATTTTGTGAAAAAATATTGAATATTATAATAATTATTATTTTTATTTTGTAACATAACATGTATAATTTTTTTACTAATACTTCTAATAAATCTTATTTTAATCCTTATTGTTATTGTCGTTATCATGACATAAAGGAATTTTGTTATACTGTTTTTAGTATTATTTTTAATTAAATAACTTCTGTTTTATTAAATTAAAACAATTTGTTAAAGAATAAATAACCGTACATTTTCTATTCAAAAGTAATTAAAAGCTCTTGTAGCTAAAATATAATTGCAATAATTTTTTAAATCTTCCTATACCATTAATAAAGAAGATTATCTTTTTTTTTGCAAACCTTTCTTCTAGTTTTATATTTTGAATTTAAATAATTATTTAAAATAAAAGAAAAAATAATTATTTTTAAATTTAAATAATTATTCATAATAAAAAAT
Organism: Vigna umbellata; assembly: GCF_029865625.1. Taxonomy (NCBI): domain Eukaryota; kingdom Viridiplantae; phylum Streptophyta; class Magnoliopsida; order Fabales; family Fabaceae; genus Vigna; species Vigna umbellata. Next base: position 28,132,391 of record NC_142169.1, read on the forward strand.
CATTTACACATAAAAAATTACTTATAATAAAATTATAAAAATTATTTTTTTTCATAGTTACTTTTTATAACAACAATTTAATAGTTTAATAAATATTTATTTTAATTACTAAAAATTATTTTGTAATTTAATAAAACTTTTGATATAATAAAAAAATATACCCAAATTTCAAAATTTTATTACTTTTAACCAAAAACATAATAAGGTCTTTACAAAAATAATATATTACTAAAACCAAATTTTCTATTATATATTTTAGCTCCACCGTTTTTTAGCACTTGCTCACTCCTAATATCTTTTAAGCTGTTACCATTAAGATGATCGTTGCAAAAGAGAAATCAAACACACAAATAGACAAAAACAGCAAGGGTAAATTAATATTGTAAAAAAATCAAATCATAAAATTATAAATTAGCATATAATACATTTAACTTTAAAATCAAACAAGAACCTAAACATATATACATATTCTAGTTTTGACAAATTTGGATACAGATGTTGAGCTATGGTGAATCATGCACTTGTGATGATCTCTATTGTTTTGCAGAATCATTGCCAATGAGTTTCACCCTATCATACTCACAATATTAACTCATTCATGTCTTAGGCTAAGATGAAACACCTAAACTAAAATCATTTGCTACTCCTCAACATATAATTTCCTTCTCTACTTGAGATGGAAAGACTATTGAAGCATCATAATAACCTTACAAAAGTAATTTTTATAGAATTGATTGTTTAAAATAATAAAAATTATTTATAACAAAACTATTTATATTAAAACTTTTTAATATTAAAATAATTGAATCTCACTTTTTTTTTAACCATTCGAGGTTCTAAAATACTATTTCCTAGTTCTTTCCATTTTTACTAGTTTTTATAATTTATAATTATAGTATTTCAGAAACCCGTGTATTTTTACTAATATTAATAATAAGTTTAATTTTATTAAGTTATTACATTTTCCTTTTTTTTAAGGAACTTTACTGTCTCAAGGGAAAAGAATCATAAAAAATATTCATTGTAAAGTATTATTTAATATTTTTCAAAATAACTAAAAACTTCTGTAGAATGTCTTTCTTTAGTGTATTATTTATGAGTGTAAATGTATTATTCTTATTGAATTATTTAAACTAAAATATTAATATTTTTTAGTTTGTCTGTTTGCCCATTCGGAATGGTTGTTGATTGAGTGCATGGAAAAAATATGCGTTATCTGAATTACTTTGAAATGCGTGTTTATTTATTTTGTTATGAAGACTTTATATAAAATAAAGAAGTAATTATAGATGAAGTATTCACCATTCTCAAATTTATCATTATCACTCTAATGGATCTTAAATTTCATAAAATATATTTCAGTAAAATTTATTTAATTAAGAATGAAATGAGAATTTACAAGTTAAAATTAACTATTATTTCAAAAAAGCTTAGGTTATTTTCAAAAACAAATATAAATTATTTCATACCTAGTAGTAATACAATAATTATGGTAGATATCCATGTACAAACATAATTATTATATATATTATACAATTTTATATATTTTTAAGTACTTTTTGATGTGTACATATAACACAATGAAATTATCTATATATAATGTCATATACTATATATAATACATATTATAACACGTCTAATAATTATGAATGCATTTATATGTCTTTTATTATAGAAATGTCTCTTGAGCAAATATTTTCATTTGAACGGAAACTAAAAGAAATAAATAAAATTGTTTCATCATGATTTTTTTTAGATAATCAAATTAAGATTTAAATAATAAAGAAAAATATTTGTCTGAATTTAAAATTCATTTAAGTGATCAAATTATCACTTAAATAAAAATATCATAACACAAAATAATTATATAACAATCCAAATAGGTATAGATGCATAAACCACTTGTCTCTAAAAAGTTTTGCAATTATAAATAAAACATTTTTCTAATACAATATGAGAATTAAATGATTTAAAATCAAATGAAAAACCGTCAATTTCAACAGAATAATAGTAGATTCAATTCAAATATAAAAATCATTTTCCTATATTCTTAAGATATAGGAATTTATTTCAAATTATTAAAAATATAATTCACCGACCTTACTCTATTATATATACATGAATAGCTTTAATTAACTCAACTATTCATACTAAATTATCTATAAATTATATTCTAATTATTTCAAACTTTAATCCAATTCTAACCATCAAATTTATTCATGTACTACCTAACTACAATTAATTAACTCTTTTAGTCTCATTTTTTATATATTAGTAAAAAAAAAGATAACGTTTAAGAACTCGTAGAGTTGATTCAAAAAAACATATAAGTAGGTATCCAGACTAACAAATTAATCTATTTAGTTAATATATCATATTATATAACATAAAACTATGTAATAAAAACGGAAAAATTAGACAACTAAAAGGGAAAAAAAATACATGAAAGAAAAACCTGATTGATTAAAATCATCTTAATATTGATGAGATAAAAAAACAAGAAATTATCTCTAACTTTTAAAAATATATTATAAAATTAAAAAAAAAACAAATTCGTAATTTACATATTGAACATAACTAGTAATTTTAATCTTCATAAGTTTATATCATGCCATTGCCACACTATAACTATCATTATTAAAATATTAATGGAATAATTAGAATATCTTTCAACTTTCTTACCATAAAAAGAATATTTTTTACACCTTCACATTATATTATTATCACTTCAAGTTAACAAGGTAGATAAAAATTGGCTACTATTACCTTCAATAAGTTTAGTTGACTTTCAAGGTCGGTAGATAAAGAAGTTGGCTCATCCCTTTTTAAAAAAATAGTAGGTTTAATCCTTTCGAACATCTCTATTTATGTAGGATTGTCTCAAGTAGGTCCTCGTATTGTAAATGTTCTCGATTAGGTCCTTTATTATGAAAAATTGAGTCAATTTAGGCCTTACCGTTAGTTTCATACTACCACCGTTAAAGGGGGTGACACGTGTCAGTTCGTGGTTTTTTTGAATTTTTTAATTATATTTTTATTATTTTTATTTTTATTTTTATTTTTATTTTTATTTTTTATTTTTTATTTTTTAGTTTTTTAAAAGTAAATTTTGAAAATGTCACGTGTCAAACTGATAGTGTGCCACATGGCAATGACAGTGTGACATGGCACTGACAGTGCCACATGTCATTGTCAGGCCATGTGTCATTGCATTAGTCTCAATTTGGTCCCTGTATTTTTATTATGTTGCAATTTGATCCCTGTATTTTTATTTTGTCTCAATTTAGTCTTAATTTTAAAAATTAAACAATTTTTTCCCTCCTCAAATTCAAACAAAGTTTAAATTGTATATAAATCTTAACAAATTTTGTTTAAATATATACAAAAGATATATATTTAAATATATACAATTTAAATATATACAATTTAAAAAAAAAGAGTTTAATTTAAATATATACAATTTAAAAAAAAGAGTTAAAATTGAGGAGGGAAAATTTAAATATATACAATTTAAATATATAAAATTTAAAAAAAGAGTTTAAAAATATAGGTGTTATGTTATGTTATGCTATAAGGGTTTAAAAAAAATGGTGTTATGTTATGTTATTTAAATATATACAATTTAAATTTTGTTTGAATTTGAGGAGGGAAAAAATTATTTAATTTTTAAAATTAAGACTAAATTGAGACAAAATAAAAATACAGGATCAAATTGCAACATAATAAAAATACAGGGACCAAATTGAGACTAATGCAATGACACGTGGCCTAACAATGACATGTGGCACTGTCAGTGCCATGTCACACTGCCATTGCCACGTGGCACACTATCAGTTTGACACGTGACATTTTTAAATTTTACTTTTAAAAATATAAAAAATAAAAATAAAAATAATAAAAATATAATTAAAAAATTCGAAAAAAACCACGAACTGACACGTGTCACCCCCTTTAACGGTGTTAGTATGGAATTAATGATAAGGCCTAAATTGATTCAATTTTTCATAATAAGAGACCTAATCGAGAATATTTACAATACGAGGACCTACTTGAGACGATCTTACAGAAATAGGGATGTTCGAAAGGATTAAACCAAAATAGTATTAAAAATAAATTAAAAATAAAACATTAACAGGAAAAACGAAATAAAATATTTTTTTGAAAATCTTACATATTTGTTACTTTATTTTTCAAGAGAATTTTATTGAAAATAATAAATATTAATTTCTTAACACAGGTCTTAAAAAGGTTAGCCTTCACTGTTAGTCGGTGGACAAAAATAAATCACAATATTATATAAAACGTAATAATTAAATACGTTTTATCCCACGAAGTTACGTGATGAACATGATATGTAGAATATATATATATATATATATATATATATATATATATATATATATATATATATATATATATATATATAATCAAGGATTTGTAGTGGTTACCTACTTGAAAAATTGGATGCTTCCTACTAGCTGTTTACGTGAAAGTTAGTGCAACTTTAAAGTCTGCATCAAATTTCAGTAAATCCAATTAACCTTTTGATTTTTCAAAGAAGAATGTTTGATTGTAATGTAAAAGTCTGAAGATGAACAATAAAAATAGAGAAAAAAAGAAGAAGATTATATATTAAAACCCACTTGAACAAAAACATTGAACATACAAGTGTAATGTTGGCATTGTTACAATTATTGTGCACAATATACAGTTTTAAAAATTGAGGTGATTATGCCATTGATGTGAGCCTATATGTAGGAAAACATAATTCATATACATTCATCATTCGGTGTTTGTAACAAAATGAATATTAGTAGCTGACAGGCATATTCAAAAGCAAAGGCTCAGTGAGTGTGAAAAAGGCTATGATATAGGCTTTTTGTTGGATGAAAAATGTGATTAAAGCAAAAGCATCCACATTGAACCTACTAATCCGAAAACATGACAAACACAAATTATTCAGACTCTAACATGTGTGATGCAAGAAGAATGCATAGAAATAGAAGGTTAATTTGACTTTTGCAGAGTTTTTACAAGAAGTGAAGTATTGAAGTTTTTGACTTGTCGGCCAAAGTGACCCTACTGGCCACCATCTTCCAACCTTCCTCCATTTCTCTTCCTCCGTGTGTGACCGACAAAACAGTGCTTGCCCCAATCTTGTAAAATTTGTCTACACATAGAGATCAAGAAAGAAGCTCTCTTGCAAGTTGTAATTGAAAAATGAGGGTGCACAAGTCCCCATTAAGCAGCACATTAATTATTTGCTCGCTTGATCAGGCTGCACTGCCTGCTGTTACTTTCAAATCTATTTTGTGGGGTTATTATTATTTCTACCAATTCTTGAAGCCGTGTGTATAACAAGACTTGTGTTTCAATAATAGTACCTCCGTGTTTTGTGATTTTGTGGTTTGTTTCAAGGGAACCATGCATGCCTCAAGTTCATGTACTTCAACACCTCATACTTAAATTGTAGTTGGATTCATGGGACACTGATCCACAAGATCAATTCGAAAAGAGCTTCGAACCTTCTGCTTCCATTAGCAGACAAAATTCAACGTCAAATTATTGGCTCACCACAGATTTCTTTAACATGGTCACTTTTGTTTTGATTATCTAAATTCACTCATACAACATGATCTTCCTCTCAGTCTACTTATTTGTATATTTGGAGTTATAATGGCATAGTCAACAAATTCTGAGTTATTAGCAGAACAGTGTGAGTGTACATGTTTTTTTCCTTTTTGTTTATCAAAGAGAAAACAAAAGAAAAACATTTGAGGGCAATTGAAGTTAAATTCAGTATGGTTAGTACTTGTCCCTATTTTGAAGGTTTGTTTATACTAAAAATGTGCATTGGTTGCAACCTATATGGACTCATTTTCTTGATTGATCAACATATTAAGAATGTAAGGTATATTATTCTACCATGAGTAAGAAGGATTACTATACGTGTCGATCAATCATTCATGTGCCCCCATTTCCAATCAAATAAAGCTTTGGGGTCCATTAATGGATAGCTACTGACCCACCACTCCATTGATGAAATTCACATGCTATAACACACCGTTACTCACTTTGATTCATGAGAATTGACTAAATCAGAATCTGCCCCACATTGCCTTTCGTTTTAACTTTTATCTGTTTTATCATTTATTCATTGGCTCGCTTCGGTCCTTATATAGACATTTTATGCTTGACTGAATGGTAAGTGACACAACGGGAAGGAAAATTGTGTGGTGAAAAGCACCATACGATGGGGTTAATCCAGCTATTGCTTTCACAGCTCAGACAAAAATACCTGTAGCCTTCAATGAAAAGGGAAAAGCCTACAGACACAAGCCTAGGTTCTAGTTTGAATGTGAAAGCCATGCAACACAAAATAAAGAGCCACATTTAAGGCACATCCATCTACCCCTTCTGGATCCCATCACCTGTTTCAAGCTTTCCAACCTAGCTTACAGATTTTGTGTCATAAATAGATGAGGTGTGAAAAAGTAGTTCCTGTGGGAAAAAAGAAAGTTACACCAACCTAAAGCTGTGAAAAATGCAAGTTATAATTGAATCAATGATATGATATCCAACTATTAAAGACCTCCATTTTGTCTCTAATGATGTATAAATAATTATTACTGATATGTTTAATTCATCCATTCCCTCCATAATACCATCATTTGATCTCAAATGGGGCCCCACTATTTTTCTTATTTATATCAAACTGACTACCACACTATTCTCCCATATGCACCTTACCTTGAGCAGTTTCTCTCTCACAACTTTCATTTATACAAAACAGCATCATTCTCCTTTCTGCTAACACTTTAACTAGCTTTTCTTCATGGCTCTCTTTCTCTTTGCTATTTTAATCTTGATGGCCCCTTCAAGCAATGCCTATTGGCCACCCTCACCTGGCTACTGGCCAAGTTCCAAATTCAGCTCTATGAGTTTTTACAAAGGGTTTCGAAATCTCTGGGGCCCTCAGCACCAAAGTCTAGACCAAAATGCATTAACAATCTGGCTTGATAGAACCTCAGGTATGAATCCGATCACTTTCAATGCTCTCTCTTTCTCTTGCATGATATCATTGAAATCTTAATCCACCTTCACTGCTTTGTTTCTGGAGAACAGGAAGTGGCTTCAAGTCAGTAAGGCCATTTCGATCCGGTTACTTTGGGGCTTCCATTAAGGTCCAACCTGGCTATACTGCAGGAGTTATCACAGCTTTCTATGTAAGATATGGCCTCAAGAGATCATATAATAAAGTTTTATCGGTTGAAACTAACTTGAAAGCTTACACTTTTTTGCGTAGTGCAGCTAGTTAATTAATTGCTATTATTAGTGAATATAATGATTATTTGACTGATGGCAGCTCTCAAACAATGAAGCACATCCTGGTTTCCATGATGAAGTGGACATCGAGTTTCTTGGGACAACATTTGGAAAGCCTTACACTTTGCAGACGAATGTTTACATAAGAGGGAGTGGAGATGGGAGAATTATAGGCAGAGAGATGAAGTTCCATCTCTGGTTTGATCCTACCAAAGATTTTCATCACTATGCTATTATGTGGAGTCCCAAGGAAATAATGTGAGTCACTATGCATAATACACTGTTACTGTTTCTGAATGTATGTGTGTGACTGTGGATCTATTTGAAATTAAATGCATAGATTTTCAGTCCTAATACGAAAGAAAAGGATAGACAAGGTAGGAACTACTTCGTTTTCTTCTGAAGTAGATAGGTAGGAGTGAAGATCAAAGGAACTTAGTAAGATTGGATTCTGTGTATGTGGCATCAGATTGATTGGTTCTTATCATAAGGTGTCACGGTCCGGCCAAAACTGATTGGCTAGACATTTGATATTCAGAATACTTTTTTGATATAATTTTCTATAGAAAAGGACTAAAAATAAGTGATATGATTATTGAAAAATGTAGGAATGGTATAACCGGACTGATATTTTTGTAAGATGGAAGGGCAATAATTTCATTTTGTGAAGTTAAGGCAAGTAGGGATTTGACAGGAATAGACAATCATGTAGAAAAATGGTAGAATCAAGGTCACATGAGTGGCACAAAAAACCCAAGCATCAAAGTGTGGGGTAAGCAAAATCTGCTGACTCCCAGCTAATGAAAAAGCTAAAAGTAACATTTAATTAATTGATCTACAAGTTCCTTAGACAACCGTAATTATAAAATGAGTTTCAATTCTTGAGTGGTGCATAGGGTGAATCTTAAAAAAGGGTGTGTCTGATTTGTATTACCTGGTTAACATTGCTTTCACTGACATCGAAATGCGTGTCAGATTCCTAGTGGATGATGTGCCAATAAGAAGGTACCCGAGGAAGAGTGGTGCAACGTTTCCTCTGAGGCCAATGTGGCTATATGGTTCAATATGGGATGCTTCATCATGGGCAACCGAAGATGGAAAGTACAAAGCTGATTACAAATACCAACCCTTTGTGGCAAAGTATTCGAACTTCAAAGCCAGTGGTTGCACAGCCTATGCACCACGGTGGTGCCACCCAGTTTCAGCCTCACCATATAGGTCTGGTGGGTTGACAAGACAACAGAACAGAGCCATGAGATGGGTGCAGAGATACCTGATGGTTTATAACTACTGTCAAGACCCCAAAAGAGATCACAGTCTAACACCTGAGTGTTGGGGTTGAACTTTGAAGTGTTCAGGTGTTATTGAAGATTTGATTATCTGGGAGTGAAAAAAATGTTACCTTTTTTTGGTCGCGAAAACTAAAACACTGTTGTCTTGTGATTTGTTTTGTTTTTTTGTTTGAGAAAGTTTGATTTACTTTATGTGGGTCAGTTGTGATGGGGCCCCTGGCTTGGCAGCTGCATAATGCAAGTGTACGGGGTTGTGCGTCCAAGGCTCTCAAGACACGAGAATATTTGGAAGATTGTGTGTTTTATTTTTTCTTTCTTTTAGACAGAGGAAGAGGAAAAGAAAGAGAGGGAAAAGGAATAATATGAATGCCTATGTCCAATGAAATGAAAAATGGGTAATGTGTATGGGTCGGTGAATGTGGCTCCATTGAGTGCGAATACTAAAAAACCACACACTTTATTTAATAATGTTATTGTCATTTCAATGATGAAAACCAGAACCTCTCTCTCTCTGTTATGGGGAGAGGGGTAAGTGTGTTTTCTTGCATGACTTTTTGGTGCATGTGAAACTTTATTACTACCATGAAAAACTTTATATATTATTTGTAGCATGATTATGTAGGAGGTCGTGGACCTTTGGTTTCATTGGAAAGCAATCGAAAAGGAAAGGGGAATATTTAAAAGAGCATGTAAATCATATGGAAAACTTTATTAATGGATAAATAATTGCATTACTTTTGTCCATGTATTCCATAATACGTGTGTTAGGTATTAATAATTGGTTTTAGATTTTCTTAAACAAGTAATGTTTATAGATATTTCTATTTGATAATAGAATACTTAAGAGGTCATAAAAACCGTGTTGAGAATATATTTTATTTTAAAAAATTATTTGCATGTCCTTATTATTAACTGCGAGGAGTCAAAAATCATTTTAAAATAATGTTACTTGATGTTTGAAATATAAAAAGAAATATAATTCTGATTTTTAGAATTTGTTTTGTCTCTTTCTTCACTCCTTTATCCCTTGCATTCTATGTTTAGCTTTTTCTCAAAATGAACTAACTTTTTAATAGAATTCAACCATAGTCCAATACATGTTTATTCTAAAAGATTCATACAAAATTCTAATTAAGTTCGAGTTATGTAGTTTTTCATTGAATCTATAATTGTATCCAACAGTAGGGCTATATAGAAAAGATTAAACTAAACCAAATTGATCCTGTATATACTTTAAAAACTTGAATGTCTGGGAAAAGAAAATTAAACCAAAATGTTATTTTAAATTAGTTTTAACAAAAGAATTATTCTTAAATTAAACTGAACTTTTATTTATTATTGTATTCTAACTACCGATTCCGATCGAAATATTATGACCGATCAAGGATAAATTGATTATGATCAACTAATCATTTAAGTAATATAAAAAGATCAATAATCATGTTTAAACGAAATTGGATTGTGTTAGATTAATCATAATCAAAGGTTCAGAGAAAAAATAAGATATCTACTAATCTAATATATCTAAAAAATATAAATACAGATTAAAAGTATGGTTATTGAAACTTTTTACTACATATTTATTACAACATTACCGGTTATAGAACATATTATCCAAACAAAAAAGAAATAAATCAATAAATAAATAAAAAAAAAATTATATTGGAAAATATTTTTAAAATTGGAAAATATTTTTAAAATAAGACTCCGAAGTAATAATAACTAATTTAGATACTTCTAACACTTGCATTTAAAATAGTTTACTTTAATTGGGTTTCGTTGAACAATAATATAATGTAATTTCAATTCAATTATAATATAAATTTAATTCAATTTTATAATAATTTGATTTTAAAATTCAGTTCATTTTTATAATAATTCAGTTTTATTTATATATTTCATCAGTAGCTAATTGTTTATATTCATCTCATAATTAACCTAACCTAAACTTTCTTAATGGATTGTAAAGTTTTACCTTTAAACTTTAATATAATTAAATTTGAATTTTTTTTCAACTCTTTGGATCATCTCAAATTAGGATTAGTTAGTAAAACCATACAAATTGACTTGGAGAAGTTTAAACTAATTGGGCAGGTTGGCCAATGCATTATAGTTTTATATCAACTCATCTCAAACCCAGGAAAATTGAAATTTTAGGCCATTAAATTATGGACATAAATTAAATATATACCTTTTTAGCATGATCATGACCTATCTTGTAAAAAGCTCACATAATCTGAGTTTTCACTTTAAAAGTTTAAATTGAATTTGACATTTTTATCTAACTCAATATAACTTATGATTTGCATCAAGCTTTGGAAAAACTCTAACTACAGGCTTAATATTTTTTTTCGGATCTAACATCTCATTTCAAAAACATAAATAGAGTAAGTTTTTTTCTCATATTTAATGAGAATTCAAAAATAAATTTAAGTTTGAATTTAATTAGAAATAACAAAGTTAAATAACATGTAAAAATAAAATTGATAAAATTATTATTTTAATGTTTTATATTAGTATAATGTTAATCTCTTATGTAAATTTGATATATGTTTTTGTGTTATTTTTTTCTTATTAATCTTTTAAAAGATTTATCAATAACATTATAGTTGAATACTCATTTTGATCACTAACTTACATGTCTCCTATCCACCTATATCATGTTTACTAATACAAACTCAAATTCATATAAATGGGCGATTTAGATTTTATATCTTAAACACAGATTGAATGTAAGTGTTTAAAACTTGGTGTCATTGTAATCCAATCTAAAATTATTCACAAATGCGTGTAAAGAAAACTTTTTTTTTGCTTTCACTTCAAATCTTCTCATCACAACCTCATATGAAGAAACTTGTACCATTTTAATGAATTTCTAATAGAAAAATATAATGCAGATGAAGTTTTGAAAAAACCAGAAAAGTACAAACAAAAAATCAATTCTAACTGATGCCTACCTCGTATTTAAACAAAATTGTTCATAAACTAAGTGTGTCGCAAAAAAAGGGTTAGAAAAATATAACTTACTAAAAGTTTAATTAAAATTAACTTCACAGATGAAGATGATTCAATATTATATTTACAAATGTTCTTAGAAAATATAGCACTCGCTTCTTTTTATATAACTAAAAGAATAAGAAAAAATGTTCATGTTTTTCCATCGGTTAAAGTTATAAACGTAATTAGTTGGCAAAATTCAATGGTATTGGTTTATTCGACAGGATTCAATGAATCAAATACACCACTTGCCGATTCATGATTCAGCAAATTCCCTTAAAAAAGTTATGTTTTGCTCTGAGGTTTGGAATCCATTAACAATTACTAATTCTATCCATGTGTGTACATGTCAGATGAATATTTTATTTCTTAATAAATGCTTAAATTATAAATTTTGTTTAACCCTTCATGGAAGTTAACATTTGGTTAAAAACACTAATTTAAATGTATTGATTCGAACATATTTTAATTGAACCAGAAACTCCTTTTAAAAAAAATAATAAGTCTGTGTAAATTAAATTATGTTCTTAAATATCTCGATGAGAAATTGCAAGAAAATAAAAGTTAAATTTACAAAAGAGTAGTAGTTACAGAGTATTTTGCTCATGTATAATTTTTTTGTTTTTCTCTATTAAAAATTAAGGTATGCAATAAATATGTATTTTTCTTAATTTATTATATATAAATAAACAGAGTAGTGCTATCATGCTTGTGTGGTGTATGTCAGAGCAATTCAGCAATAATGAAAGGAAAGCAAACATAGAAAACGGTGATCTACATGGCAGCCTAAAAATTATGAAAATATAACTCTTCGCCTGAATAACAGAGAATTATTGATCGCTGAAGATGCTGGAAGACGATAATAATGCATAAAGCAGAGGGCCATAATGCGAGGATCAAACAAAAAAAGGTCGTTGGTGGATAGCTTTTAAACCATTAATGGAGTGACAATGATTGCATGTTTTCCAAAAGCGATATATGGTTAAGCATTGCTTAATCATTAGTTCCCTTCTACAGTTCTGTTCTCTTCATTTGGCATATTTTAAGGATTAGTTATTTGATTGATGTGAGATGTTTTATTTGAAATTTTACGCTGACGATAATGGCCCAATGCATGCCTACCTATATTCGAACAAATTGGATATAGTAATTTTTTTTTTTCATTCTAGCACATTTTAACAAAAAAATTTATGATTGAAATTAATTTAATCATACGTTCCAATTACATTTAACATTTCAAGATTAATTCCATTTGACTTAATGTAAAAAAGTCCTTCAGCTTCAACATATCATAATGCAATTAAGTAGGGACCTATAATTAGATAAGGACAAAGAAAACCACTTTCTTAGCATCGTGTAGGCCAGGGCATTATTCTAACCATTTATCTGAATATTTTGTAACAAGTATTAAATAGAATGATGGCAATTCTAAATTTTAAATGTAATTTAGTTATGTGAACAACTAATTTAATGTCAAAGCCACATGATTAAATTTTGAATCAAATTCTTTCTTAACCATAATAAGACACTACATAAACACTCAATACACAAGTTAACAAGCGACTAAATAATTATACAAAACACAAAATCAGAAACTCACAATAAACATAATAACAATCCACAATTAAGAAAACTTTAATCTTCAAACTCTTTCAAAACTCTTATTTTCCAATCTCACTATCAAACATTTTTTTGTTCAACAATTAACCGTATATAGAATACATACGCCTGGCAGCAACCACAAGTTTCGATGTTAAAAAAATTTTCGAGTGAATTTATAAAAAACAAACTTTTTTTAATTGTTTACTTTTATCAAAAAAATTGAAACTTATTTTCTAACTACTGTATACCAACAAAAACTCGAACCAACATTTTACAGTGATTTTTGCAAAAAAAAAAAAAGTAGTCCACATTGCAAATCGCATGACTACATATGTGATTACCAAGACTGGTTAATAATATTTTACTCAAACTAGAGGTAAAATTTGTAAAACATGTGGAGATGAAAAACATTTAACCCAATAGTTTTCTATTGCATTGAAAACCAGTAACTTTCAGTAATCATAGTTATTAATGACAGTGCTGATCTTATTATTGTTACAATAGCAATATCAACATTAATACATTATTGCCCCAATATTACCAAAAAATTAATAAATAACATACAACATAATTACAGAAAAACGAAGACTCGGGACAGAGAAATAACTATTCCAACTACTTTAAGGACAGTTAAATTCAAATATAGAATAATTTATAACAAAGATATCAAAGCCAATGATCCCTTTCTTTCTTGAAAGGGTTGCGGTGATAAGAGCAGTTGCGAAACATAGAATTACCTTACCGACGAGTGTTAAGAATAGAAAAGCTGCAACGTGTTCTCACTTAGACAACCCAGTACGCCGTGTCTAGGTGAGTACCTAAGATCACGGGCCTGAGCTGGAATTTTGAATTGCTGAAGAAGCCTAAAAGATGGCAACTCATGCAAGACCAAATCACATGTAACTTCATCCCAAGATGCTAACAATCTGCTCTGACTCTCTATGTCCATAATTACACATTTTGGTAGTCGAATTTTACTCACATTTGCATGGGAGGAACCCAACTTTTGGAAATGATGACTACCCATTCTATTGAACAAGACATGAGTGCCCTGTACTCCTTGTCCAGCACTAAGAGGAGTGGCCAACGGTTGAGATAGAGGCACATCCATTAATTTCGGTCTGTATGAAGCAACAATGTCATCACTGCTAGGGCAATAGGCAAGGGATATGCAGACTCCTTGATTATCAGTTTCAGGAACCACAAGCGGCCTTCACATTTAAAAAAGGTGAAATATTAGGACAGCTATTTACAGCCAAAAAAAAATAGAGGATGACACTTCGTACATGATTGCTTGCAAAATCACCACTGTCCTCGTGGAACCAAATTGAAATTACGCAGAAGAAAATAGGAATGATCCATCATATAGTATCTTATAAATGCAGGAAAACATTCCAAAGTCGAGAGCTGATTTAATTAAATTAAAAAAAAAAATGTAAGTTTCAAAAATGCAAAAGAAATACGACTCTAACACAAGAAAATAATCTAAAATAATTTTGGCAATACAAGCAAGGAAGATAACATGTATGTCATACAAAATGAAGAATAATAGGAGCTAAAGGAGTGAAAAGGGAAAGGTACAATGATGGACCAAACATTGGAAATGTACAATTCGAAATGTCGCATACTTTGGAAAACAAAACGAATTGTGCCAACAGGTAGACCCACACAAATCCAAAAACAAAATGGGTAAAGCGAAATATTTGCTCGTCATAATTGAATATTGTAGGGTTAACTTGATAGTGCCAGCAAATCAAGTTTTGCACAATATTTATTAGGAAATTATAATATTATATACATAAAGCGGACGTCTATAAAAGGCAAACAGCCTACCGTTCTTCAGAATCAATGTTCCACTGACAAAGGCCAAAGGCAGATGCCGATAGGATGGTTTTAACACCCGATGAAAGACTTGAAGTTTGTGTAAGAGAAGTGACAGTATGCACAGGGTTATTAGTCAAACCAACTAAAGATTTCATGGGACCTACAGTTTGACGCATGTCAAACACTAAGACAGAACCATTCTGCAGGAATATAAATATGAAGATTAGAATTTGAAGCTCCCACATCCAATAAATACAAAAACCAAATTGCTGACCTGTAGTCCAGCATATATGTTATGCGAATTGTTCAGATCCCACGAACAAGACCATGCAGGATCCTGTAATAGAATTCAAGGTTAAAAAAACAAAGAGGTACTACTAAACTATGATGGGAGATAAATTGCAATATCTGAGCAACAAATTAGTAAATTAGCACACATGAAGGTGCATGAAAAAACTATTTTAAAAATCTGTTTCTATAAGTAGTTTAGAGAATTCCCTCTTATATACATCGTTTCCAAGGATTTACAATCACAGGAACTAACGAGGATTGCCTTGCCCTCCTGCTGTACGCTATTAAATATTATTTGGTGCCTGAGGTTGGAGAAAAAAGCTAGACTTTCTGGGATAGTTACTTACAACACTGCATCCTTTTTGGGATTCAGTGATTTTCTTATCTTTGTTATGATGTTGGGTTGATGGTTACTGTAAAAGAGCATCTTTAGAAAACTTTCAAAAGAGATTGGAAACCTTTACTTAGATAGCTTGCGGTCTTTTGGGCTCCTTAAGGTTTTTGGTTGCTCAATTCAAGGAGGATAACAAGTTAAATATACAAGCAATACAAATCTGAAAAAACACAAAGCATAGCAATTATACACTATTGCAACAAGCTTTATTTACTATTAGTTTACCAAACGAAAATATTGAATCAAACTTCACCTGTAGATCATAATTGATAACAAGATTGCCACTGTCCAAGCTGTAACACAGGAAAATACACCAATTACCGAGGTTTACTATGTCAAACAAGACCAATTAGTACTCAATGCAGCTATACCTGAGCACTGATAGTTTCTTCCCCAATGAAGAAAAGAGAGCCATACTACTATTAGAAGGAGAAATATGAAGGTCTTTAACACCACTTGTAGCAGAAGGCAGTAAGATATCTTGCATCTCAGATGGAGACAACAAGCTCATCTACAAAGCCAAGTTTCCATGAAAGTTAAATCGAAATCCTTTTTGCACAAGAGAAACTAAAGCCACATACAAATAAATACTTCAAATTGAAGAATCTTACTTTAGTTAGCAAGTGCATTCCACCTACTTCCTTTGGCTTTTGTGCGATTAATAAAATTTGATTAGAAATGTCCATATCAAAAATGCGTGCACCATCGAGAAGAATCTCTTTCTAAAACAAGTACACACCAGTTAAATAAAATTCTTCTAACAAAATAAGCCTATTATAAGAGATGTGATTAAAAAAAGTACGGTATTATAGTTCCATTCCACATATTCCTAGCTTACCATCCTAAACTTTTTTTTTCAAAACCACTTAACCTCCCTGAGTTTGGTTTAAAGTAAACTATCAATTCAATAAATTCCATTAAAGTTCTATGTTTCATGCCACAGCTTTAACCATGGTCATAGTGTAAGAACCTAGAAAATAGATTATTAGAGTTAATAAGTGTATTAAAATAATGAGACTGAGTATTTTATTATAAAATAATATCATAATATAAATAGAATTTTCTAAACTTGTCTCATTATCTAAATCATCTTCGATCTCTCTAAAACACTATTCTCTTAACTTCTCTACTATCTCTCTAAGTAATCTAACTCCTTGATCATTTGTTGGACGATCAGGAGGTACCTAAACGATCACTGCGTCAAGCTCTACAACTTCAACTGATCAATTCACTGTTTAGAGCAAGTCAAAAACCCCTTTTCTTTGGTATTTTAGGGTTCTTGATCATACAAGGCGATTATGTTTTTGCATGGGTCAATTTCTCTTCATTGATTCTTGATTGAATTGAAGTTCTAAAGTTAGTCTCCAATCACCAATCAGTGATTTGTAGGTGTTTTAAAAGTTCCTTGTTTTGCAAGAATTCAGTGGAGTGTTTTGAGAAATTGGGCAGTCGAGTTAGAGGTAAGGGAAGCTAGTGTTTTTCTTTTAATTTGAGTTGCAAAGTATGTGTTGGTATGTAATAGTATGTAAATTCAATGTATGCTAACTTTTGCTGTTTGAATTGTATGGTGTTTTCATATGCATGATTGATCGAATGATTTTTTATTAAAGGTAATTTCTGGTTTGTATGTGTGGTTGGTGTGGTGAAGAATGATGGTATAAAGTGATTACAGCAAAGAAGAATTTGTTTAGAAAGTTGGTAGTTGTAGTTTGGTGATGATTTGAATGGTTTTAGGTGCAAATTTGGGAACTTGAGTAGTTAAATTTTGATGGGAATGGTCTGAGACAAATTTGAGTGGTTGGGGTCTGTAACAAAGTCATTTGTGACTTGTCCTGACCCCTAAGTTGCATAAGTTTGAGCTGAAAATGGTTTAATTCATTTTAGGCCTATAAGTTGAGAATTGTGAAATGGTAGAATGGAATCTTGCACACAATCACTTAAAAATGAGTAGAAGATGGTTTGTAGGAAGTTGTTTAAGTCAAATTGATGGTATAACACGATCTAGGAGTGTTAGAAGTTGGAAAAATATTTCAAATTGGTCAAGAGTGGGTGGTGGTGCAAATTTTGCAATTTTGGTGCTGTTAGATATATTATATCTTTTATCTTTTAGTTAGTTTGTTATTATTTCTCATTTGTATTTTGGGCTTAGCCTTCCCGGTGTCGGAGTTTCACCGCGACACCTACATAGCTCTCGCCAGACCTCCCTCTCTCTGTTCAGACCTTCCAGAGCAGCCATTGCTGTCATCTTCGTCTGTCTTCGTCTTCGCCGTTGATTGTCCCGGCACTGTTTTCCGCTGTACAGGCACTGTTTGCCGTTGTCCAGCCATTGTTTGCCGCTGTCCAGCCACTGTTTGCCGCTGTCTGTGCCGTTGGCCGCTGTCCGCACCGTTTTGCCGTTGTCCGCGCCGTCTGCTGCTGTCCGGCACCGTTTTGCCGCTGTCCGGCACCGTTTTGCCGCTGTCCGGCACCGTTTTGCTGCTCTCCGGCGCCGTTTGCCGTTGTCCGGCCGTTTGCCGTTGTATGCTTCCAACCACTGTAGGCCCCATCACCTCGTCAGTTAGTGATGACAGTCCCTGTAGTTTTGTCGCTTCCAGCCAGTGATGGCAATTTAGTCCCTATAGTTTTATAGCTATCAACCGCCGCTGCAGTCGCTACCGTCTCAAACAGACGCAACTGCGTCAGTTCTTGGGCTAGAGTTTAGTCCGATCTTCTTGTGATACACTGCTAAGTATCACCGAGTTGTCCAGCATTTTGGACCTCCAACATGTCTTTGGATCTTTGATGCCTTTGTTTCAGCATTGTAGCTTAATATTTTGTTTTGTTTTAGTGGTCCAGCAACTGTGATATTCCACATTTCTGCCCTTCACACTAAGGGGGAGTACGTTTCCAAGACACTGCAAGTCACATATATATGGGTGTAGTCCCTGTAGTTTTGTAGATTTCAGCTACTACTGTTGATCCCGTCACCCAGCCATCATTGATGAGGATTTAGTGTAGTCCCTGCAGTTTTGTAGCTCTTAGCTTTCAGCTACCACTGTTGATCCCGTCACTCATCCATCATTGATTGGGAATCAGTCCTTGCAGCTTGTCATTGTCCACCACTGCTCTCCTTCATCCACTTTTGAAGTTGAAGTTTCACAAGCTGCTGTTAGTCCATCTATGTTTGCCTCACACTCTTTAAGACAAATCATCTAGTTCAACACTGAGTTCATCTATGTTTGCCTCATGATGATGACGAGGAGGAAGAAGCAGATGCTGATGAGGATGCTGATATAAGTGATTAGAACACATCATGAGTTTCACTGGACCTTTTATATTGCTTTCTTTTGTTTTTTTTTCTAGTTTAACTTTTAGACTTGGTTGAAATTCAGTTCTTAGTTTCTGATTGAATGAACATTTTGGTTAAGTTATCTGGCCTGATAGACTGTGCTGATTCATGATGCTTATGCTTGACTTTGAAATGATGTTTGAGATGGGTCAATTTAGTTCAAATTGTGGTTGCTTTCTTCATGAAAAGTCTAATAATGCTTTTTGTTTAACTGCAATCAATATTCTTGGCAGTTGCTTGATGATGTTTGTGGAACTTTGAGTTAACCTTGTGAGATGTTGTGCCTTAGATTTTTCTTGTGAATACTATCATGTTAGATCAAAGTTGACTTTGCTTGAGTTTCTCTGAATAGAATCATTTGTTTGCTTGTTATACATGATCAAGACCATCTTACTCTTCTACATCTTTTATATGTTTGAGCCAAATAAGCATATACAAACCTCTTGAACCTTAATGAAATATGTTTTCCTTCCTTGAACCTCAAGCCTAATGACAATTCCCTGATTTACTTACCTTGAGCTGAATGGAAGAATCATGTTTGCTGCAGGTGAATGGTTTAAAGTTTGGGGAAGTTTGTTCTGTAAGGGTGTATTGAGAAAAATAGAAATATAGAAAAATGAGGAAAAAGAAGAAAGAAAAAGAATGGAATGAAAGAAGGGTGGGATATAAGTTTGAAAGTGGTTGTAATTTAAGTGAAGTAAAAGAGAAACTTATGTGCATGATTTGAATTGTTTAATCTCTTAGCTCAAGGTGTTTTGTTATCCAAAAAAACCATGTTTCTTTCTTAGCCCAACCACATTACAAGCCAATCAAAGTCCTTGTGATGCTAACTTGCTTTTGAATGTGTTTAATTTGGTTGAAACAAATGGCAAAGTTGATTTGTGTGACATTGTGATAGTAGAGTGATAGATACACATCCTTATATACCAGTGCATGCAAGTGAAACACTATCTTGGGTGAGGATTGGTTCTACATAATTCAGTAAAGCATTCTGCCATGACTGTTGATCTCTTATAAACTATAGCATTTGATTGATTGAAAATGTTGTGAGCACCACAGTGGAAGGCTAATCTGTACACATTTCTAGCCGTTCCAAGTTAAGCAAGTGTTGTGAATTCTGCTATGTCTGTGAAAATATGCTTTGTGTTGGAGCCTGATACCTTTTGCTTGAGGACAAGCAAGGTTCTAAGTTTAGGGGAGTTGATAATGACATATTTTACCATGAATTCAATAATGAATTAAGAGAAAACGTCAACCCTTCCTTAACTTTTTACCTTGTAAATCCTAGTTTTCTTTTAGTTTGTTAAGTGGTTTCACCTTAAGCTCTAATGAGATATTTTAATCACTAATCCCTGCTTTTATGTGCTTAAAGTAGTTGGAAGAAGTTTATGCATCAAATAAAGGCACTGGAAACCAAGGAAAGTAAGAAAAACAACAAAAATGAAGAACCAGAATTCTGCTGAAGTTAGCCCGGGCGCCCCTGGCTTATGGGGGCTTGAGCGCCAACTTTGCTAACATGGCATATTTGCCCCATTTAACTCAGAGGCACGAAGAGCTTGACATCTTTTGACACCCAGACGCGTTTTCTCTCATTTGGAGCACTTGGAGGTGAGCTAGGAGTTGTGGAAACAGTCCATCTTCTTCCTTGGGCCTTCTTCCTTCTTCCATTTCCACCATTGTTGTATGTTCAAGCTCTCCATTCATGGAGAGCTAATTTCATTGTTGTTGGGGATTGATGTAGCCACTGAACTCTTATGCAAACTACTGTGTTTTGAATGAAAAAATGTCTCTTTCATTGATTGTTAGTGTTTAATTCCTTCTCTTAATGCTTGTTGTGAAGTTGTTACCCATGACATGATTTTAGGGTTTGCTTGATATTGGGAAATGTTGGGTAAATCTGAACTTGGATTAAACACCTAAAGGAAATAGTATTTAGGGATAGAACTAGGACTTTTGGTTGTCTTAAATCTCAAATCTTAATGCGAAAATAATTGTTAGGTTTTCCAAGAAATTGGAGCCTAATGAGGAAGTCTAGGCTCTCTCTACCAAGGGATTGGGTTTGAGTAAATTAGTAGATTGACATTGGCATATTAATGAAGAGGAAGTGATTTTTATTATATAAGAGTGAAGTAGGTGAAATCATACCCCCAACAATACCATTCCATATCATCTCTAAACTTTCCATTTCCAAGTGTTTGAGTATCTAAGATCACTTTTATCATTTATGTTGCATGTTTACTTTAATTGCACTAAAACCCAAATTATGAAGCATTCTTTAGTCTAAGTTAGTTGGAAATTATACGATTGTTTAGTGACACGAGTCTCTTGGGAAACGATATTTGGTCTTACCAGTTTTATTACTTGAAACGATTTGGTATACTTGCCAAAGTCTCAACAGTCGCTAAGCAAGTGGTTGAGGGGTCTAGACCACTGTCTTCTTATTCGCCTAGCGAATTGGGTCGCTGGGCAAGTGGTTGAGGAGTCTGAACCATTGTCTTCTTATTCGCCTAGCAAGTTGGGTCGTTGGACGAGTGGATGAGGGGTCTAGACCACTGTATTCTTATTCGCCGAGCGAGTTGGGTAGTTGGGCAAGTGACTGAGGGGTCTAGACCACTGTCTCTAGTCTCACCTGCGAGTGTGGTTGTTGAGCGAGAGGTTGAGGTCTGGGGAACAGTGTCTGAGTATTCGCACAGCGAGTTGGGTCGCTGTGCGAGAGAACTATGTGATCGCCCAGCGAGTGTGATCGCTCAGCGAGTGTGGTCGCCCAGCGAGTGTGGTCGTTGAGCGACTAGTTCAGGTTTAGTTTACTCTTTCCTTCTTTATTCTTGATTGATTTGAATTATGCTTTGATTCATTTGGGGATGATGTATGATCGTGTATGAGTTATTATGAGTATCAAAGTTATGAATTGAGATTTAAAGTGAAAGAATGGTTTTCAAAGTTGTGGAAGAGTTCCAAGGAGGAATCTCTTATTGGTGATTTTATGGGAAACTAGTATAAATTGTAAGAAGCTGATATGATTGTTGTCTTGAACCTCTAATGATCATCTGTTCTCAATTAGAGAGTGATGAGTCATGTCGTGAGAGGAGCAGGAGATCCTAGTCTGGGGGTCGTTCTTCATGGTGTCAAAGAGCGTTTTAAGGACTAACTCTGTGTGGTAGCTTTGAGTGAGTCAGTTGTTTCACCACACAAGTGCAGAACTATTCATGGCTCGACAATTATACTAGATGGTAATGGGTTTGGCTAAGCCTGAGTTAGTATATGTGAAGAGAAATAATGTGAAATCTATGGTGTGCTTGAACTTGTATATTGTGTTTACTTTAGCATGAATGCTTCTTTTTCAACTAGCTTACCCTTCTTGCATGTTTCTTGGTTGTTTGTTCTATGTGTATTTTTTGTGGCAATGATCATCTGGTGGGTGTGAGCAAAGCAAGATGATGTGTCCGTCGAGCAAGCATTAGGCAGAGTGGCTTCTGATGTATAGTGTTTTAGACTGTTTTCTTTAGAGTACTTATAGTCTCTTGGTGGACTTTTGATACACCAATATTGTGCATAGTTTTGATACTAGTGTTAGGATATTTACCCTATTTATCATGATTATATTGTGTCTAGGATTACCCTATTTATCATGATTATATTGTGTCTAGGGTTACCCTATTTATCATGTATTTGTGTATCAATTTATTCTTATAAATAGAAGATTGTGAGAGGGATCAATTAAGCCCTCAAGAATTATTTCTTTTCAATCTTAAGTTGGTATCAGAGCGGGTCGATCCCGCTCTGGTTTCTGTCTCGTAATATATATCTGTCCGGCGCCATAGTTCTTCGTCGCCCGCCGCTGCCCGCCGCCGGCCACCGTCAACCGCCGGCCACCGTCGCCGCCGCCGGCCACCGTCCGGCCACCGTCAACCGTCGGCCACCGTCGCCGCCGGCCACCGTCGTCCATCACTGTCACAGTTTCCTTCGTCTAAACCCTTAGGGTTTTCTTGTTCCTCGCTAGTACTATTTGTCTTCTTCAGAGATGGCGTCTGGCAGTACTCTTTCCTTCTCTGGAAGTCCATCAATTACCTCCGAGAAGCTAAATGGAAAAAATTATCTATCATGGTCTGCTGCTGTTGAAATGTGGTTCCTTGGCCAAGGGCATTATGACCACCTTGAGCGAGATGGAAGCCATGTGCCTACTGAAAAAGCTGATCAGTGGAAACAAGCAGATTTCCAGTTGTGTACCCTGTTATGGCAATCAGTGGAACCCAAACTTCTTGTATCTTTGAGGGCTTTCAAAACTTGTCACTCCTTTTGGAAGAAAGCCCAAAGCATTTATGCCAACGATATTCAACGTCTCTATGACACTACGAACAAGCTTGCATCTCTTAAAATGGCAGACCATGATATGGTGTCCTTCATGGCTGAAGCCCAATCTGCTGTCGAAGAACTTAGGATGTTTTTGGAAGTAGATCCATTAGAGGATATCAAAAAGAAACTAGACAAATTTTACATGGTGTTGATCCTTCGTGCCCTACATCCCGATTTTGATCATCTCAGAGATCAACTTCTAACTAGTCATGAGGTTCCCTCTATGGAAACATTGACCACTCGCCTTCTGCGTGTCCCGGTTTCTCAAACTCAAGAAGCGCATGAACTAGTGGAACCATCTGTCATGGTTGCCACACGAGGAAGAGGAGGACGTGGCACTAGAGGAGGAGGACGAGGAGGTCGGGGACGTACTCAATGCACATATTGTAAAAGGATGGGTCATACTCAAGAGAATTGCTACTCCTTACATGGTTTCCCTTCCAAAACCGCCAATATTTCGAAGACTGAAACTTCCACTTCGAAAACTGAAACCTCCACTTCTATGTTTTCTGAGGATGAATATCAAGAGTATTTAAGGTTAAAGTCTAACAGCTTGGCACAACCATCTCAATCTCCCAATACATCAATAGCCTGCGTTTCTCAATCTATGGAATGTCAAAATTCATGGGTAATTGACTCAGGTGCTTCTGATCACATTTCTGGTAATACCTCTTTGTTCTCATCTATTTCCTTTCGAGAAAAACCTCATTTCATAACCCTTGCAAATGGATCTAAAACTTCTTCCAAAGGAGTCGGTCATGTTTCTCTGTCTCCCTCCCTCAATCTCAACTCAGTCCTTTTTGTCCCTAATTGTCCTTTTAATTTAATTTCCTTAAGCCAGTTGACTAAAATGTTAAATTGTTCAATAACCTTTGATCATAAATCTTTTGTTATACAGGAGCGTGGTTCGGGGGGACAGATTGGAGAAGGATATGAAGCTGGCGGATTATACCATTTTGGATCTCGTCCAAGGGTGTCTTGTGTTGCTGCTCATAATCCTAAAGTGCTACATGATCGACTTGGCCATCCTCATTTGTCCAAATTAAAAAAGATGTGTCCTGAACTTAGTGGTCTCCAAACTTTAGAATGTGAGTCATGTCAATTAGGAAAACATGTTAGATCTTCCTTTCCTAAAAGGTCTCAATCAATATGTAATTCTAGTTTTTCCATCATCCATTCTGATATATGGGGACCTAGTCGTATCTCCTCCTTTGGTTTTAGATATTTTGTTACCTTTATTGATGAATATTCAAGATGTACTTGGGTTTATCTTATGAAAAATCGTTCTGAATTGTTAGTTATCTTTACATCCTTTTTGAATGAAATCAAGAATCAATTTGGTCAAGTAATCAAAATATTAAGAACTGATAATGCAAAAGAGTATTTCTCATCCTCCTTTTCTGCCATCTTGAGTTCCCATGGTATCTTACATCAGTCTACTTGTCCTCATACACCACAACAAAATGGTATAGCAGAACGAAAAAATAGACACTTGGTTGAAACTGCTCGTACCCTTTTGCTTGGTGCCCATATTCCTGTCCATCACTGGGGGATGCCATCTTAACTTCATGTTATCTTATTAATAGGATGCCCTCCTCCTCTCTTGATAATAAAATCCCTTTCTCCATTTTGTTTCCTAATGATCCTCTCTTTCATACATCTCCCCGAGTGTTTGGCTGTGTATGTTTTGTTCATGACATGTCTCCAGGTCTAGACAAACTCTCCGCTCGCGCTCTCAAATGTGTCTTCTTAGGCTATTCTCGACTTCAAAAAGGATATCGGTGTTACTCTCCTGAAACTAAGAAGTATTACATGTCTGCCAATGTCACATTCTTTGAACAGACTCCTTACTTCTCTCCATCTGTTCAGGATGTTTCTATCCTCCAGCAAGTCCTTCCTATTCCAATGGCTGAGTCAAATAGCTCCACTGTCTCTGTCATTCCAAGTCTTGATCACAATCCTTCTACACCTGTTTCTCCACATACTGAGATCATCCCACACAGGGCCTCAATGGATAGTCCACCTCCCCAAGACAATGGTGAATCTCCTACTTCAGATTCTTCTCCCTCGTCACCTCCTCCCACGCCTCCTGGTGCAAATGATTCAGCATGGCCTATTGCCCTCAGAAAAGGTACTCATTCCACTCGGAACCCTCATCCCATTTATAATTTTCTAAGCTATCATCGATTGTCGCCCTCCTATTTTTCTCTTTTATCCTCAGTGTCCTCTGTTGTTATACCCAAGAATGTGAAAGAAGCACTTGATCATCCTGGATGGCGACAAGCTATGATTGCAGAAATGCAGGCTCTTGACCACAGTAATACTTGGGAGCTGGTGCCCCTTCCCCCAGGAAAAAAGGCGGTTGGTTGTCGATGGGTGTATGCAGTTAAAGTTGGCCCTGATGGTGAAATTGATCGGCTCAAAGCTCGGCTTGTTGCCAAAGGTTACACTCAGGTTTATGGTCTTGATTATTGTGACACTTTCTCTCCTGTAGCCAAGATGACTACTATTCGTCTCTTCTTTGCCATGGCAGCCATTCGTCACTGGCCACTTCATCAATTGGATATCAAGAATGCCTTCCTACATGGTGATCTTGAGGAAGAAGTTTATATGGAGCAACCTCCTGGGTTTGTTGCTCAGGGGGAGTCTGGTATGGTATGCAAATTGCATCGATCTCTATATGGCCTTAAGCAATCCCCACGTGCTTGGTTTGGAAAGTTTAGCTCCATTGTTCAAAAATTTGGGCTAAAACGCAGTGAAGCAGACCATTCAGTTTTTTATTGTCATTCTTCTCTCGGGAAATGTGTTTACTTAATAGTATATGTTGATGATATTGTCATTACAGGAAATGATGTTGTTGGAATATCTCAACTAAAAGAGTACTTGTGTAGACATTTTCAAACCAAGGATCTTGGAAGTCTCAAATACTTTTTAGGCATTGAAGTAGCGCAATCAAAAGATGGAGTTGTAATCTCCCAAAGGAAGTATGCTCTTGATATATTACAAGAAACAGGCATGATTGATTGTAGACCGGTAGACAGTCCCATGGACCCAAACCAGAAATTAAGGACAGAAGAAGGTGAATAATTCTCCGATCCAGAGAGGTATAGGAGGCTGGTTGGCAAACTGATTTATCTCACTATTACAAGGCCAGATCTATCCTTTGCAGTTGGAGTGGTTAATCAGTTCATGCAGGCTCCATGTGTTGACCATTGGAATGCTCTCATTCGCATTCTAAGGTATGTAAAGAAGGCTCCCGGGCAAGGATTGTTATATGAAGATAAAGGAAGCATTCATGTCTCTGGGTATTGTGATGCAGATTGGGCAGGTTCACCTATTGATAGACGGTCTACAACAGGATATTGTGTTTTTCTGGGAGGAAACATTATTTCATGGAAAAGTAAGAAACAGAATGTAGTAGCTCGATCAACCGCGGAAGCCGAGTATAGGGCAATGGCATCATTAACATGTGAACTTATATGGGTGAAACAATTCCTTCAAGAGCTTAAATTTTGTGACATCCATACTATGAAGATGTATTGCGACAATCAAGCTGCTCTCCACATTGCATCAAATCCAGTGTTTCACGAGAGGACTAAACATATAGAAATTGATTGTCATTTTGTTCGTGAAAAGTTGTTGACCAAAGAAATATGTACTGAGTTTATTGGGTCAAACGATCATCTCGCAGATGTATTGACTAAGTCATTAAGGGGTCCTCGGATTGAGTTTATTTGTTCCAAGCTTGGTACATACAATTTGTATGCTCCAGCTTGAGGGGGAGTGTTAGGATATTTACCCTATTTATCATGATTATATTGTGTCTAGGATTACCCTATTTATCATGATTATATTGTGTCTAGGGTTACCCTATTTATCATGTATTTGTGTATCAATTTATTCTTATAAATAGAAGATTGTGAGAGGGATCAATTAAGCCCTCAAGAATTATTTCTTTTCAATCTTAAGTACTAGTACATGTTGTATATAAAGTTAGAGTTATAGTTTTCTTTGGATGACTGTAAGAATAACTCTATACTCCAAATCTATCTTGTTAACTGATTTATCATATTAACTATGTGATGACTATTATATAGTTACATGTTATATTTTGGGATGTTACACAGTTATTTCAAGTTAAAACAAACTTTGGGGGGCTAAGGGGAAAAAAGTTTAAGAGATAAATAGGGATAGACTAAAAGATAACAAGGTGAAACTTTTCCAAAGTGGTGATGTTAGGTAGGAGAGGAGAGGGCGAAATGATATAATGGCATACCTGCAATTCAAAATTACAAATGGATCCCTTTCCACAGTACTTTGGGCCAATGTTGTGCTCTACAAGTTACATTGAGGGAAAGAAACTTGAGCAATCAATGAAATCAACAGCAACTTTTTCTTGAAAAAAGAGTTTGTTGTTTTAGAAAGAAAGTGGGAGTGGTGCTGGATGAGCAAAAGGAGACAACTTTTATTAGGCAGAAATCAGTCATCTCATTTGAATGCTGAAAGAATGAATACCAGATTCGCATCTCCCCTGAGAGCTTCCATTGTGACTTATCGATGCAGATTCCCTGCTCCGCATATCTAGTAGCAGCTGCTCCAAATAAGTGTTTCTCTACAGGTCAAATGTACATAACAGTTTAAGCCATACATACAAAGATCCAAAACGATCGAAGAGGGTTTTATGATTTGGACGAAATATTTAAACCAGTTTAAACTGCATAAATGTCTGTTCGCAATGCTCCTCAAGCAAATGCCTCAATTTTCAACATCAAATTGTCGAAACTATGAAAATGGTTTTTGATGCAAGGTTTCTGTTACAAACTAAAAATTGAAATGAGAAGAAAAAAAATAATTTAATGGAATAGGGTGAGAAGAACAATGAAAAGGAGACCAAATTACCTTCCAAGGGTGCCCCGTCACTAAGAGCCAACCATTGATCAATACAATGGCAACAAATCTCCCTCTCTCCTATTTCCTCTTCTCCTACTCATATCTAACTAGCCATCTCATTAACATTCTAACTATTAACTTACTCCCCCTTTTTCTTATATCCTAATAGGTTCAGACAAAGTAACAAAAGAGTGGAAGATGTTAAATTACTGATTATAAAGGAAGTAAAGAGGCAAACAACAACATCAAGAGTGGTAATGGTCCAAAAAAGTAGGTTAGGGTTAGAACATGCAACGGTGTGGCATGGCAAACATGACATGGCATCATCATCTATTTCATATAAAATAAAATATTAGGGTAATATGAGTGGCTCCAACCATAGTCTTTAAAAGATTTTTAAATTTGGAAAACCAAAGATTTTCTGACAAATTGTTTGTATATTCTATAGTAATGCATAGTGATACTTGTGTAAGATTCTGAACTTGAAAATGCAAAATGTTTTTAAATTTGGAAAACCGCAGATTTACCAACAAAATGTTTGTATATTCTGTAGTAATGCAGAAGTTATACCTGTGTAAGAGTCTGAACCTGAGAATGCAAGGTGACTTCTCGAAGTTTCCATCCCTCTTCTTTCTTGCACCAATCACTGACCTAAGAATGTATTTGATATATTGTTTTAACCAATAATACAGATTCATATTCGAGCATGATCAAAAGTTCAAAACCCACAAAAAGCCAGGAAGAAAAAATAGCATGTAAAATAATATTGCACAGTATCCCACTACCTTACTGTCAAGGGCAGCACATTTGGCCTCAAGTGACTGAATTCTCTGCCAACAGCGAAAAAGTAATCAATCAGGTAACCTATCTTCTTAAAAGGTTTCTTTTCACATAAAATGCGCACATAAACATGGCCAAACCTTCTGAGATTCTTCCTCGACCGCAACTACTCGGGAAGCAAACAGTTTCCTCACATCCTTCAACGTACATTTCCTATTACATTGGGGACACTGGGACCAAAAACACACAAAAGATAAATATAGAACCACTTTAGGTTGCATAAATTTCAGAAAGCACCACTCAAGCCTCACCTAAACATAGTGTGTATTTACCTTGCTGGAACTTTTGCGTTGTTGAAGCCATCTTTTGATGCAAGACATGCCATATATGTGTCCACAAGGAAGACAACTGAACTCATTCACCCCAAAAATTCAAAAAAATTCACCACATCGTTCACATACATTCAACAATTTCACCACCATAAAAACTTCTAATTAACAATCAGTCACTGTGAGTGGGCGTGTGTGAGTGTATAATTTAGGGCAAAGGAAATGCGGTTGCACCAGATATGATGTTCGCCGTTATCGGTCCAAACATCCATGCAAATAGGGCAAAAAAGACCATCAATGTTGGTATGGTCGCTTTCTTGGCTACCGTTGCTGCTCCCAGTCGCGAAGGAACAAGAAGCCCCGCTTCTTTCGAACCTACGGCGTTTATTCCTCTCCTCTCCCACGCAATCCTGTGTTTCGTCGGGGATAACAATTACGTTATCGGATGAAACGCTTGGAGGAGTGTCATGCGAAACCCTAGGGGTGGCCACACCGGGAACGTACTCTTCGTCATCTTCGTCTTCGTCTTCACCTTCGGTTTCTTCATCGTCAGTGATTCCATAGTCTGCGGGGTTTCCAATAAGTTGCGGAGCCGCGATCAGGTTTTCTTCGTAGTCCGCGAATTCAATCGGAGACGCCATTCCAAGAGAGGAAAGGCTAAGCAAGTTCGCAGAGTGGCCCAAAACCTAAAGACGACCTTACACGACCGTTTAAACGTTGGGAGGTAAATCAGAAATAAGCGCGCCAATTATGTGTTCTGTTTTTATGGGATTTAAATAATTTAAAATGAGATATGTTTTCACCTTGGACTCTGTCTATGGCTAGCTAAACCCACCCTTCAAAAGACATTTTACGATAATAATTTTAATATAGTAAAATAATATAAAAACATATAATAGTAACAAAATTCAATAAAAAAATATGGATAGTGTTTACTTTTTACCAGGGGAAATACATCCATATATTTTTATGATAATAAAAAATAAAAATATTATTATTATTATTATTATTATTATTATTATAAAATTAAATTAAAAAATGTTTATATTTTTATCATAAAAAAAATTATTTACATGATTTATAATTAAAAAATTATTAAATTTGAAAAGAACGATCAGATAAAAAAATTAAGAAACAAGATAAAATTGATAAAAGTTTATTTTAATTTTAATAAATTGTTATTTAACAGGTAAAATTAAAAAAAAGTGTGAACATCTAAAATATAGATATGTAGGTGTAAATAAACTATTTATTTAAATTAAACCTTTAATGTAATTTTGATTCCATTATTTTCTTTACTCATTTTGGATTTTTCAATTTAAAATTAAATATTTAATGTAATAAACTAGTTTCCAATTTTTGTGTGTTTATTTTTTATTATGTATTTCTCGACATATTTAATGTTGTCAAAATGGGTTAGAATCTGATAACCAATCGAGTCCATCACAGAATCGGATTGGGTTGGGTTTTGAAAAAATTAAACTTTTTTTATACGGGTTAATTTTCAACCTGATGGTCAATCCGACCCACCACATATTCAAACCGAGTTGGGTTTAAAAAAATTGAATTTTTTTTATACTGGCTAATTTTCAACCCAGTACACTTAGAACACAGTTCAACCAGATTGAATTTGTGATGAGCTGACCAACCCTTCTAGTTTAATTTAATTATTTTTTAGTTTTTGTTTCAATATTATTTGCTAACATTTCTTTTATTGTGTTGTAAATTGAAATAAAGAAAAATATGTCTTTTATTAAAATATTATAAATTTATCCATTCAAGATTTTAATCTTATAAATAGATAAGTGATACAAAAATTATCAATATTATAAACTTATTTATTCGACTTTTGAGTTTGTTTTTTTATTACATTTGAGTTGTATGTTATTTTTTTATTTTGAATTGTCTTTGAAATTTAACATCGTTTTACAATGAAATTTATTTGATTTGAATTACAAAATAAAATGTTATTTTTTAATTTAAAAAAAAACTTCTAATTAAATGATTTAGTGATTCAACCCCTTTAACCGACTAACCTGTGGTAGACAGAGCTGAATTTGAAATTTTTTAACTCACTGATAAATGAGTCGAGTTGGATTAGCTCACTAAGTAGTCAACTTGTGGTGAACCAGACTCGGTCAAACTGAGTAACCTATTTTAACAGCACTAGTTTTCGTACTAGGTATTTAGTATCCTTGGTTAATTCAAAAATGAAATTTCAAAAATTATATATTTTTCATTGACTCTTTTTTTTTGTTAATTATTAGTTTGTTATATTAATAAGCTTGAACTTTTAGTGATAGTTTTGTAACTATATTTATTTTATAAAATAACAATTACACATTTAAAATAAAAATATATATTTTATTTTATATATATATATATATATATATATATATATATATATATATATATTAAAATGATTTTTTTTACTGTAAAAGTTAAAGAAACTTAAAAATGGGTTTCTTTAAGAAATAATCTTGGGATAACTCTTATACTAATCTTCTTTAACAGCTCTTTCTTCCTTCATCTCTACTCATTCTAAGATCTAACAACCTTCATATTTATTTTAAGAATTAAAGCAAAGACTTCTACTACTATTTTTTCGATTTATCTTTGGGTGAATATAATATATTATTTTCTTTAAAAACCACTATAATCTTCAATGCATGCAAATTTTTTAGTTATATATAATTCTTTTGTGTTTTAAACACACTCTTGTTTCAAGATTAACATAGAATCGCAATCTGTAATCATTAGAGATTTTATTGAGTAAATAAATCAAACTTAAGTAATATGATGGTGATGTTCAAGGAGAATGTTAACTAACTCCTTAAAGATAGCTAATCACTTAAATGTTTTAATCACAAACATAATTTGATTAAATTGTTAATTTTCTATAAATGTTAAATCTATTTTTGAAATTGAATTGGGGGGTTTGAATGTTGGAGTGTGATTTGATGTGGGTGTTGGGGAATTGATTCAATGAGTTCGAAAATATACAAATATTAAGTGTTGTGATCTTAATAAGTTAGTGTTGTGAATTTGGGAGAGAAGAATAAAGGTGTTAACATTAAATGATAATTTGTCTAATGTGAATGCTAGGAAATTATGATACATTTAAATTAATGGTGAATTAGGAGAAAAGGAAATATAGTGTGGGCAGTGAAATGTGGTGCATGTATAACAATCTTTGATTGTGAACAAAAATATGCATAATGTGAGAAAAAGACTTTGTTGATGTTTAGGTTTATGTCCGGCGTGTTATGATGTTTTATTGTTTGAGTTGATGAAACTTAAATTTATAAAAGGTATTAAATGAGTATATTTGTGAGTGTTAGGCAACACGGTAGATGTGATGGACGACTTTTTGAACATAATCTTTTATTAAATGATTAAATTATAATTTTGTTTGAAGCAGTAATGTATGGATGACT
Source organism: Vigna umbellata (assembly GCF_029865625.1). NCBI lineage: Eukaryota > Viridiplantae > Streptophyta > Magnoliopsida > Fabales > Fabaceae > Vigna > Vigna umbellata. The sequence continues at coordinate 28,165,234 of NC_142169.1, forward strand.
TATTTTAATGGAAAAATACTACTGCTTAGATGTTAAAGTGTGTTGAAGGAAACTTTGAGAGGTAAAATTATGTTGACTAATATCTTACCTGCTCTATAAAGTATGATACTTAAGTGGTGTCGGTTAGGACTTCACATGGTAGATAGTATAATATGAAAGATGATCATACTTATGGAGCTAGTGGGGTTAACCTTATTGTGAAGAACATTGGTGAAAAACATTGGTTGTGAGTATTAGAACATCATTAAAGAATTGTGATGAAGTAAGTGTGATAGGTGAAAATTTTCACCAGTACATTTAATACATTAGTTATGAGTAAATTCTGAATTTGGATCCTTAAAAGATACAAACAAAAATAAATCAAAGAAAAATACTAAATAAGATAAAGATGGAGACACCACAATCTACTAGTTGATAAATCAACAAAGATTTGTCACAAAGATTGTCATCTTTGATAAGAATCAAAGTTGAAGACGCCTCAAACTAATAGATTGACAAGAAAGGAAAATTTATGACAAAAAAATTCAATTTTTTATAAGGACCAAAATTCTAATCCATAAATCAAAAGAATCATATCTCAATGAAAAAATAATTTTCATATAATGATCATCGAAGATGTCTACAAATGTATTTTGTGATAAATTCAATTTTTTATAAGGACCAAAATTCTAATCCATAAATCAAAAGAATCATATCTCAATGAAAAAATATTTTTTATATAATGACTATCGAAGATGTCTACAGATGTGTTTTGTGTCTCTATATATAGCCCCAGATGATTAAGCAACCTAAGAAATTATAAAAGAAAACATAAAGACATCAAATAAAAAATAACTATAAAATTCAAAAACAAACTTAAACTCATCACCCAACAAATTCACTCACCCAACAATAGTTAAAAATTGTTAAAATTAAAAGAAAATTACAAATGTTTTTAATTGCATAAAACTATTAATTGTGATATGAGTCAAGCATCTCTTTTGAATTCCAATCTTCATGGATTGTATTGGATTGGAACACAGTCTTCTATCATACTATCCATTTTGAAGTTAATTTTTTTTTCTCAAATTCGTGCTAAATTTGTCTTCAAATTGTTATCACTTGAAGATTCATGAGACAGTCCTCTATCATACTTTTTTCTTAAAATTAATTTGTCATCAAATTCGTACCACTCAAAGATTCATACTCCTAAGTTTGGTAATGATAGAAGTAACTTCCTATTTCTTAAATTTATCCTTATCCTTTCATGAGGTGGATGATTGCTTGTAGGAGTTTTTTTCTCTTGAGATGTAGTTCCTTTGGACCTAATCAGTTTATCATTATTGTCCCCTTCTTAAAGATATTTCGATCGAATTCTAAAAGATCTCTCACACAAACATAAACCGAAGACACAAATCTAAAATAAATTAAAATAAAAATTCTATTAAAATGAAATTTATATCCGAAAATGATTAAGTATCATATTATTAAAGGGTTGGAGGTTTGCCCCCAAGGTCAAATACTCACTTGCAATAAACATCAAACAATTTTAAATAACAATGTTTATGCTAAAAGAAAAACAAAAGTACATTGTCGAAACAAACAAACAACTGATAAGTGTGAAAAAGAGTTGTTTTTATACTTATAAATGAGCTCAATCTTGTAATTATTCATGTTGTTCCTCATTGAAAAACTGTAATAGGTAGTAGATTGTTATGTAAAATATTGTACAGGAAATGGTGTATTATTTAGACTCGTCAGTCAATTTTCGCAAAGCGAAAGCCAAAATTCGCACTGCTAGAAGAAGAAAATTCGCATAGTGCACCAGTACCTGTGCGCTGAGCGAATAACATCAGTTAAAGTACAGCAGCTAAGAAAATTCGCATAGCGCACCAGTACATGTGCGCTGAGTCAATTAATGAAATTAAGTGGCTTTAAAAGACGTGTCAGAAAGACAGAAACATGCTCTTCTGACAGAAGTTCTGGACAAAAGAAAGAAACGAAAACATCTCAGGAACTTCCGGAGACTACTTCAAGGCATCAAGACACCATTGTTGCAAGGGATTGCTTTAATTTCTCTTTCGTTGAGATTGGATGTAATGAACTCACTGTGATTTAATTTTCCTGGTCAATATATCGTTGTTCGTTCATATGCTCTTTCTTAAACTTATTATCACTGTATGAAAATATAATGTTATTTGAATGTCTTTGATTACTGGAAAGTAACTTTGAACATAAACGTAGATAGAACACTTAAGTGATTGGGATCTAGGGATAATTCTTAACATCGGACTTAATGCAAATTGTATGTTAAATTGACTAAGGGATTATCATTTTAATATATTAATTTAGAACTAGTTCCTAAGGGATTAGGACTAGTATGCCTTGATGTGAATGTTTGAATGAAGTAATGAAATATTGAACAGAGTTTTATATTCATATGATTCATGAAACCCAATTCCAACGAAGTTTCTTTTAAATATAAATTCCTTGCACACCAACTGTTTGATAAAATACCAAAAATAGTTTCTTGTGTTGTTTTGTGCATTTTGATATCTAATTGAGTTATAAAAGGAATAATTGTCATGTGTTGCACAAGTCCCTTGGGAGACGATACTTTTACTAATTCACTGTATTACTTGGAACGATTTGGTATACTTGCCAAAAAGTTAACAACAACTAAATTACACATACGACTTCTATTATCCACAGGTTGCTTAGAGATGGACAAACAAGTAAACTCATGCATATGTTTTCAAGTTTGTTTTCAAACTAAACGAATAACTTTGAGTATTAATGTAACTGAAAAATAAGCTAAGAGAGTAACTTTGTCAATCGTCTAACAAAATGAGTTTTGTTTATAGAAATTTTCTTTTGAATCATGGATTCAAGCTTCATCCACAACTTATATGCATTGGTATAAGTCGGCACATGTTCAAAGAAGCTTTTAGTGATGTATTTTCCAATTATAATCACAACTTTATGATTTAAAATCTCCCAATTTTTTTCGATCTTCCATTTTGGCATCTCCTCACTTGTGATTGAATTATATAAATCCTTACAGTATACATAGTTTTTCATCCTAGGTTTTCAATAAGAATAATTATTTGTAATTAACTTCTAACATATCTCCATGATAAACAAATGTTTCTTCTATCTTGAATTGCACCAAACTAAACCTATTATATTCTTCTGTCATGTCATGTCTCTCATTACATTATTCTTTTGACACTTTTTCCTATAATTAATAAAATATATATTAGTATCATTTACCATGCATTATTAATTTATCAATTTTAAGAAATTAAAACAACGAATTAAATTAACTAGACGTCCTCAAAATTTAATTAAAAATTAGCACCCTTTTAATTATTTAATTAATTTATAAAATCATATTAAAATTTTAATCAAGTCTCTCCATGTACTCACTTAATTCACTAAAATAAATTTGAGTATTTTAGCAATCAAGTTAATAGCAAGGATTAAACCTAGGAGTATCAAAATAAATTGTTAAAGTTGAAAATGATATTTTTATTTCCTGCAGGAATTTCCTCATAATAATTTACCGTTGTCCAATCTCCATATCGATTTTCCTAAAGAATGCAACACTTTCCTTTTTAAACAGTAACTAAAAAATCAAATAACATCATAACTAATATTTTTGGATGTAATAAATTATGCTGAATATTAAAAAACACAAATTAATGTCTCAATATACGAACTTAAAAAATGTAAAAAAGTAAAACTACATCAACTTAAAATCTAAACTAAAACATTTATATAATTTTATTATTTGCAAGGTTATTTCAGGAGAAAGTAATACTTGATATTAGCCACTTATTGTTGATTTTTAAGGGCAAGTCAATATGAGAAAAGATTAAAGAACTAAACCATTAATAAACTGTGTTCTTTTGTTTGTTTGTATCCAATCCAACTTAACATTAATTTAACTCTTTTCACTCTAATAATTTGTTAGTATAAAATTAGTTTTTCAGACAAACATAACATAAAAAAAAAAAAAAAAAGAAGAAGAAGACGTGCACAGAACTAGGTAAAAAAAAAAACGGGAAATTGGGTTGGTGCCTGTGGAAATTTGAGTTAAATTAGAAATGAGAAGAGTGGAGAGGCGATACGAGATTATGGCTCGCAGTATATCGTACATTACAGGCACACAACTTCTCTCTCTCAGACGCCATCCAAGCATCGCCATCGTCGATGTCAGGTACCATTATCACTGTTTTACTATCTGCTAATTGCTTCCTCTTTTCATCAATTGGCTCTGTTCAAAACCTTATTATTTACTCCTTATTGTTTAGGGACGATGAGAGGGGTTACGATGGACACATATCGGGGTCTCTTCATTACGCAAGCGATACTTTCTCCGATAACATTTCAAACCTCGTTCAGGCGGTTAAAGGCAAAGATACCGTCGTCTTCCACTGCGCTCTAAGCCAGGTTCTCTCTCTCTCTTTAATTATTTATTATACTTTTTTCTGCTTCTTCGATTTGTGTTATTCCAATTCCAGTGATCCAATCCCGATCCTTCTGTCCATTGGGTGGGTGTATTGGTGTAACGATGTGACTGAAATTTTTAGGAATCTGGATTTTTTTTTCTTTTTGATTTACTACAGGAGTTGGACTTTGTCAAATCTAAAGGGCTGTTTCTTGCGTGTGTAGTGTGTAAAATCGTGCGTCTAACAATGTTAGACTTCTGGGCAAGTTGGTTTTGTGGACATTTGATTGCATCGATCATGTGCTGAAAATTGTCATCTGTCATACTTTAGCCCAAACTTGAGGGAAATATTTTATATTTTGTCAGTGGGAAGTCGGAGGTGGTGGAATACGGTTTTCATTATCACATGGCAGTGTTTTACCCTGCTTCTCACCGGTTCTCTCTAGGCACAAATCATGACGATAAGAATTTCTGTTGTGAGCATCTCCGCTTTGTGAGAGGCATTGTTCTTCATTTTGGGGTTTGTTTTCTCAGGTTCGTAGCTGCTGTGTCCTTAGATGTCAACTTTTATTTTAGTTGGCTTTGCAATCATTATTGGTTTATAACTGAATTTTCTTATTTGTTGTAGTCAAATAAACGCGAACTGGCACAGAGTTAGGGACCAAGGTCCGTGCATGTATCAGTTAATAGATGATATGAAGCATTAGGGCAAGAGTAGGGAAAGTGTATTCCAAGAAAAAGAAGAAAGATTAGAGATTTGGTTAGTTAGTCATTTATGATGAGCTGCCAGTTGTTAGTAGTTAATGGGCTGATCAAATAAAAAGAGAAGCTGTAAACAGAAGAGGGGGAGAAAAACTGTTGTAAGGCTGAGAGACAATCTCCAAAGGACCTCTTGGCTCTGGTTCTTTGTAACAATTATTGATAGTGAATGATACTCCTCTCTTCTTTTAATTCTTTTGGGTTTGGTCAAATATTCTGTTCTTTTCGTTTTGTTGGTTGGTTCGTTTTTCCTCACATAGTAGTTTGATGCAAAGTAAGTGTTTCAGAAGGGAAGGGATTTGGCTAAAAGAAAGTCAATATTGAGTAAAGGCAGCAGTTTGAGACGAAAGACCTGCAGCTATTTGAGGGGACAAAATTCCTTTAGAAAGAAAAATAAGGAATCGAATTTTGCAATATTGTCTTTTGACTGTTTTTACCGTCTTCCATTGGCCATGCCAAAGTGTGTCACTAAATATGCTATAACTGGTTCCTTTTCTGAGGATGATCTATTCATATAGAGTTGCAATCTACATAATTGATTGATTAGCTTCTTATATGCATATGCTGATTTACTCAGATTATTTTTTGCTTTCATATTACCCGTGCATTTTCAGAATTTAATACCTGACGCAGTTGATATTTAACTCTTGTGTCAAAGCTTCTTCATTTGAGTTGGTTCCAAGATACAATGGATAAGGCAGACATTACATTTTTACATATAACTTCGTAGTTACATCGTAAAACCTACATGTCAGAAACAAGTTTCATAGAATTTGACAATTTTTTTGTAAGGGGGCGTGTCTTCCTATTCTCTTTTTGTACAATACAAGAATGTTTCTCTCTAGACTGAACATGTCGTAAGCTATTTTGTAGGTTCGTGGCCCAACTTGTGCTAGGAGACTTGTCAATTATCTCGAGGAGAACAAGGAAGATACAGGGATAAAGAACATTATGGTGTTGGAACGTGGCTTCAATGGGTGGGAAGCTTCTGGTAGACCTGTTTGCCGCTGCACTAATATTCCTTGCAAAGGAGAGTGTGAGCCTTAATCAAAGTCGCGTTTGCGGTTGCATGGAATCAAGGAGGCATATGATATTTGTTATGTGTGCACGCATTTGTATACAAAATGTAAAAACATTTGGATGACCGCTATGATTGCATCATTATATCTTGGTAGAATCCTATATATCATCATAGGTAAACTGAATACCGTGTTTCTGTTTTGTCCATCACTTAATATGTAACAAAATCCTACTATGAGAATTGCTAAGAATAACCAAGGTACTTCTTTTCTTTGTGAACTTTCCTAATGTATTGCATAACTATGATTGAGGGGATTCTACTTTGGCAATTTTCATGGGCTAGTCGTAGTGAAGACTTGGGAATTCCCTGAAACTCAATTAAAGTTGTCCGTAACAAGTTTGCTAAAATGAAATTGAATGTGCTTAACGGCCATATCAGTGAATCCCAAGGTTGTGGCCTCATGGCACAACAAATTTAACCTTTGGCATGTTACGAAAATTAGCTTGAGTTCCACTTGACTGAAGAAAAAAGAATTTCTCAGAACTACGTATAATCCTTAGCTACTTTTGTTACTTTTTGAAATACCGGTCCTAGCGTCAAAATTAAGTTTGCAAAAGGATTTCAGTAGTTACTTGTGCTATAAAATGCTTTGGAAGGAATCAAATAATGTTTTTCTTTTGGACCGAACACCGTCAAAATCCTTAAAATCCATCCTGTTTTGGAATGTTTTCCTCACTTATCTTTTTAACTGAACTTATTTTTAGAATGGGATATAGGAAATTGTCTGGTTAGCAACACTTACTCTAGATTAGCATGACATTTAATGTTAAAGATTTTCCATCAGATAAAAATCTCCAGGAACATCTTGCAGCATCCTACGTGTCAGGCTTTTGAACCAAGTTAATTTATAAATGGGGGATATCATCATCAAAGATATGTAATGTTCTGGCTCTATACTTTTTAATTAGTATGGTGATTGACTCAGTTTTGTTTGCCGCAAATATGTTTGTACTTTGTATTGAGGGTAATTAGCTTGTTGAGATCACAAATCCCGAATTAATAATTTAAAACTCACACTTTTAACACATGGCCTATTAGCTCAGCTGGTTAGAGCGTCGTGCTAATAACGCGAAGGTCGCAGGTTCGAGACCTGCATGGGCCACAAAATTTAATCTTTTTTCATATAGTTCCATTTATTATAAAGGAAATTTAAATTAAAAAACTTATAATTTTAACATATGGCCTATTAGCTCAGTTGGTTAGAGCGTCGTGCTAATAACGCGAAGGTCGCAGGTTCGAGACCTGCATAGGCCATAAAAATTTCATTTTTTTACTAAACCCCACACATATTATTTATTCTGTATCATACATCCCACTGCACCAGTTCAGGGTTTCTTTAGTATATGTTTAATTTAAATTATTTCATTATCTCCACCGGCTACAACATTTCTATCGTGACTATTGTCGATACAAGTCAAATAAATAATTGTTGAATATCACAACATGTGCTACAAACACATTTAATAATGCTGTAAATTAGTTATTTATTTTAACAATACATGTATAGAAAATTTAAATTTAAAGTAAAGATGGTCTTTTTTATATTCGTTTTAAGATTCCAACCTTGAATGAAAGATTCAACCTTTTGATTACTTGTTTTCCACTTTCCAAAAAGGGCTTTGAAAATTGTCAAAGTTCGGTGGTTGTGCTTATGGTTGTCCTAAAGTTTGAATACGAAAATCTGTAAATATTATATAATAGGGTGCGAGAAACATAAACTAGGCACCGAGAAAAATGAATTGAAAAATTGATATTCTTGGTTTTTCCAACAAAAGAATTGACTCAGCTGAACAATTTGACTGATACAGCTTCGAAGAAGAGACAACCAACCGATCACGTTACATCGGACACTGTCTGTGAGTGAATTCAGCAACACACGAAATGAAGAAAAATAAAATATGGTAGAATCATAGCAAAGTTCATAGAACTCACTGTCAACATGTAAAAATGTATGAAGTTATAAGCTTGATGTAGAAGTAAAAGTTAGAAACAGTGGAGAGGAGAGGTTGTGGGTTTAACTATTTTTACTGATATACATAAAATTGGCTTCAAGGGTTTGGAAGAAAAAAAATAAAAAGTTTATTCGTCCAACTTTTCTACTAATAAATTTGATAATTAATATTTGTTAAAAAAAATGAATATGTAAAAACATATATTAAACATGTGTTTAATTACGTACTTGTTTACCATTTTAGTTGAAAATTTTCAGATTAATACTCGTTTAATTTTTTGTTTTAATTATTAAAAAATGTCTCAAGATTCATTAAAAAAAATTACTAACAAAATTTATAACAATATGTAATTTTTAGAATTTTTAAAAACGAAACAATATTGTTATTGGAACCAAATTTTATTATCTGTATGAATGTTATACTGATATTTTTTTATTAAAAATGACTTCTTAACATATTATATTATTATATATTTTAATCATGTTTTTTAATAAATTTTAATATAAATATTATTATAATATTCATATAAATAATAAATTTGGTCTCAAGATCATTTCTTTTGTATAAATGTTATCAATTAGTTTTAATCTTATAAAAAACATGGATTAACCGATATTAATTAATAATATAGTAATGGGTTAAAAATTCATTTTTAATAAAAGATTAATAAATATTTAGATAAATAATAATTTGGTCTCATTTTAAAATAAAAATGATAATATTTAGTATTGACTTTGAGATGTGATATTGTCTTGTCATGTAATTTGATGTCATTAATTTCGATACTAATCTTTTCAAAACTTACTTGAAACAAATAATTAAGTTTTAAATATGTGTGTAATATTTAAATTCTGTATGTAAAATTAAAATTTATCTATATTTCAAATTTTGATACCCTTTAAATTTTCAATTTTAATCAATATAATTCTCTCAATTCAACATTTAATAATAAATTATATTTGAAACTAACATTGGAGGTAGAATTTATCATCTATAATCCCAAAAGTCATCCTAAATACATGTAAAAAAATATTTAACTAATTTTTATTAAAAATGATTATATCTATTTATTTTCAAAATTTGAAAATCAAATAAAATATATGATAGAGGCAAATTCCACTTTTACATCAAAATTAGAAAACTAAACATATTTTTAAGAAAAACTCAAAAATATTGTAAATAATATAAAATTCACTGTACAAGTTCGCGTGTTACTTTCCATGTATTTATTGTTATGTAAATATAATTTTTCTCTACGTGTAGTATAATAATACAAATAGTGTAGATAAAGTTAATTTGGAATTAATATTATTTATTGTAAGTGGACGAAAATGGGATCACGAAGACGACAAAGCATGTTATTTCTCGTAAGTTTCCTTCGAAAGAAAAGGTGGGCACATATTTTGTGCACTTATCCACAATAGATACATACGACATTGATCACACATAGGAATCTACTCTTTTTTTAGGTACGTAATAGAATCTACGATTAATAATTATTTAATCGATTTGTGTATTTTCCCCACTTCAATAATATCATATTTAATTAATATTAATATTGTACACTAGTTAATAGTGGTTCAAATAGTTGGACTTTATACGTTAAATTCATTATTTAAAGTTGACGTTGATTGAATGTTTGTAAAATATTTTGATAACACAACGTTGTCTGCATACATTGGTAGAGATTAAAAAAAAATGTTTGGAGGGACTAAGTTATAAAAAAGAGAAGTTAAATAAATGTTTTTTAAAGTATTATTTTTGGAAGTCATTTTAGTAATACTATTTAAATATTAAACATTATTGGATGATTTCTTCTATTTATTAGTTTCTTTTTCATTTTGATTGGGACGGTAAAAATCAAATATAATGTTCATTATTCACCACTTTTTCTATATGTTTCCGCCTCCCTCACTATCAGGTATATAAAACTTAGTTAAGAAAAATAATTAAGTGCAATAAATTATACGAGCATTTAATTAATGACATTAATTACAGTTAAGTATCTAAAAAATATCTTTGAATAAAGTAAAACTAATTAAATTTGTTTAGAATTAAGAAAAAATATTTTTTTATTTATAAACGAGGATGGAAACAGTAGATACTTAGAATCTCAGAAGTTAAAATGACGTCCAAAATAATACTATGGATGCATGCTTTTTTTTTTTTTTTTTTATGAACAAGTAGATATAAATTAATATCTATATACAGAAATATACACACACTTATACAGTAAGATCGAACTCTAACCCCATTAACTCCATTTTATATACTATGAATCAATTTTGATGCTTTTTTCAATTATTTTTCCACTAAGGAGTCACTTGAGTGAGAGTTTTACACTTTTTAAAATGCTTTTTCTTCGATTCTTCTTAATTTATTTCTGAAATAAAATTATCAAGTGGAGGTAGTTGTTTTAGTAATTTCAACCTACAGTGATAAATTCAAATTGCAACGGTATAAATAAATGGACGGTTTAATAAAAAAATATACAAAACATAACAAAGTAAAAAATCTATGATATAAATCGAACTAAGCTATTTTTTCCCTTGACTTATTTAATTAAGTCTGTAAACTTATAAGAAAACCTTTCAACATAAAAATAACATTTAAAAAACACACACGTATTTATCTAGTTAGAATTAATAAATAAATTAATTTAATTTCCGAAATATATAATGATGATCTAAATATAATTTAATAAAAATAGAAGAACCTATAAGCATTATGATAAGTTATTTTTTAAAAAAGTTACAATAATCAAATTTATGGAAGTTGGTTAATAACAGGAATACGGTTAATCATGGAAGAAAATAAAAAATCAAGAGATATAATGAAAAAAAAATGAGATTAAAGAACTTATTTTCAGTTTTTCATGGATAATATCTCTATTGTGATTTATGTGAAGAACATACAGTAGTATTCTTGAATTAGAAAGCCATGGAAAACTACATATCTATCAAAACTTTTACTTTTTTTTAAATCATATTTAAACTATTCATTATATCACATGATTAAATAAAATTTTCATTAATTTTATATTGTTTTAAAAAATTAAAATGTAAAGTAAACATTTTTATTAATTTTGATTCCTTTAAAGCTGATCCTGATGTTCAATTTGTTTTAACAACGCATTTAAAGCAAAGAATAAAGTGGAAGTTCTGGACCCGTTAATCAGAACGTGCCAACGTCATAGCGACGTTAGGGAATGACGTCACTTCCTTTTATTTATCTTTTTTTTATATACTTTTGACAAATGTATTTATAAAATAAAGAATATACGCTAGTTGTTAATTTTTCTGTTTTCTTTCCCTTTCCAGATTTTGAATATAATTTATTATTTATTAAACTTTTTCCTTGAGCCAATCTCCTCTTTTTGCAATTTATTTTATTTTTAATAATTTTTATTTGTTATTTATTTATTACTTATCGAGCAGGCTGCCAGTGGAGACAACTTGGTGCATGGATGGATGGCTTTCCCTTTCTTTCCAATTAAGTGGAATCAAAAGAAATCCGACAAAACAGCTACGTCCTTTAAATTATTAATCAAAAACACAGATAATGACTCTCTTTATTTAAATTATTAAAGGGTGGATTTAAGAAAATATCAAAGTTGATTTTAAAAAAAAAAATAACAGTTTTTATTATTTGATCATGGCTACAGAAAGTTATTTAAAAATCATAATTTATACTTTTGAATCATTTAAAATAATTTACAATAATGAAAAATAAATAAATTTTACTTCTACTTTATTATTTTAATTATAACTAAAGTCACAGAATTATTTTGTAGAAAAGTATAAAATAAGTTCAATTAAATACGCTGCCTTGTTGACTTGGTTGGAAGTGGTGGGAGTGGGACTGTGACAGTGGGTTCCACAGATAAATACTATTTATTACATGGATTAACTTAACATTAATAATAATAATATTATTATTATTAATAATAATATTAATAATAATACTAATAATAATAATAATAATAATATCTTCTTATTTTGGGTCTAAGTGCAATGACACCCACATTCCACGATTGGGGAAGACAGAATCACGAGGCTAGATTTTCTCTGTTCTTTCTAAAAGAATATATAATCTTTCTTTTATATTTTTCTTCCTTCGACCAAAAACACACTCATATATTTTTCAACACATACAACATCAAATTCAAAATCACACCATTCGCTTGTTATGTTTGTATTTTTGAGCACCATTAAAAATATTTGTGTACCGATTATTTAAATTTCTTTTTGGTATATGTAATTTTAAAAATGTGAAATTTCAATTTCTGTAAAATTTTATTATGTATTTAATCTTTTAAGTTTTTCATAATTTTAGCCATTTTGGCTCATCGTAATTAAACTATATTAGTGATATGGGAGACATTGTTTATTTAAGTTATTTGGCTAAAAGATTTTGTTAACTCTTTAATTTTATAGCATGTGATTTTTAATTCATGAAGTAAAATCATATTAGTGATATTGATAGATCATAATCTACATGACATTTACTACATAAATCACGGAGTCAGATTCGGATATTAATAGAAAATAAATAAATAATTTGTTTAATTTTAGAGTCAAATTATATAAAAACAGACGTCTAGAAACTATGAAGTAAATAACTTGAGATTTTGAAGAACTAGGTCACAGAAAAGCTTATATTTAGAATGTATAAAACAAGTTTGTTATGGTAAAACCTAAATTATGGTTAATTCCAACTTATATTTTGGAACATTTTAACCCGTTTGTATTTTAAAAACTTTGTTAGTTGGGAACACGTGACGTGGCTTCTTTTATTTAATCTTAAAAACATGTTTATATTCTAACGCTTTCTGCGCGTGCACGAGATGGCTCCTTTCAACTCCGCACCAGTTTATGAAACTTCTAGGAAGCCACGTATTCTCTCTTTCTATTACTCAATTTCTCAATTACTTCCTAATACAAAATTTAACAAATAATAAGATTTTAAATAATTTTAGTAAATATAATTGTAGGTTTAAGTATTTGTTAGCGCCTCACTTTTTATGATTTTAAGTGAGATGCATTTTTTATTTATTATAGTTAGTTAGGAATAATAATAATAATAATAATAATAATAAGAATATTTTTAAAATAATAGTACAAATAGATCTCTTAAGAGTAGTGAAAGTGAACGTGAGTTGGAGATGAACTTAGTAGAATCGAATAGCACAAAACAGTGGCAAAGGTTGCGTAGGAAACAAACACGTCCTTGTCTCCCAAGGTGAGTGCAAAAAGTATTCTTAAACATGTTTAGTCGGCACTCAGTGTTTGTTAAGAAAGCGTGCGTAATTTAAGAGAGTGGGAAGGCCATGAATGTAATTTCAGCTTCTTTTTCCACCCAGTTCATTAGTCACAATCCACTACCTCTCAACGAGGAGAAAGAGAAGCATTCACTATACAATTTCCGTGTCTCTCTCTCTGTGTGAGTAGAGCAGGAGTATTGTAGAACTGTAGTAGGAGAAACAAGTTGTGTGAAGAGGACCAACCCTTCTGAAACATAGAAAGAAGAAGAAGAAGAAGAAGATTATGGGGATACTGCACGACGACGTAGTGCTTATCAGGGAGGCCGAGAAAGAAGGTGAAAGCACCGTAATAACAGTCAACTGCCCCGACAAGACCGGTCTAGGTTGTGATTTGTGTCGTATAATTCTCTTCTTCGGTCTTAGCATTGTACGGGGAGGTAATCCACTTATCTTCAGTTTCAGTTAACTGTGTGGTGTCTGTTACACGCTGAGATTGTTTCGTTTGTTTGTTTGCGATGAAGATGTGTCCACTGATGGCAAATGGTGCTACATAGTTTTCTGGGTGGCGGGGAAGCAAAGGACTAATTGGAGTTTGTTGAAGAAGAGGCTAATTGAGGCGTGTCCTTCTTGTTCCTCAGCTTCTGGGATTTCGTATTACCGTTCAGAATTGCAGCCTCCTAAGCCCTCTGATGTGTTCCTCTTGAAATTTTGTTGCCATGATCGAAAAGGCCTTTTACATGGTAATTTTGGAATCCTACTGCGTGTACTTGTTTGTTGTCTTGAATTTGCTTGTCAGGGATTGGGGTTTCTAGTTTTCTGATGTGCTATTGCTTTTCACTTTTATAGCTTTGCATCTTGGTGTTATTTTTCTCAATCCTTTTGTTCCCACTTGTTGGTTGGAGTGGTGAACGGTCTTATGGTTCTGTTTGTTGCTCAAGAAAATCATGCCACTATCAAATAAGCTGATTGTTTTGCAGTGTGAAATACTTTCAAACTCTGAAGTTTTAATTTTATTATTCTTGGATTCTTTGCCTGCCCTGGATTTCGCTATGTTTTCTAGATATTTCACTGATTGTTAATTGTCACAAGTTATCTGGTTGACGCCGTGTTGTGTGTTATTTAAGTTGAGAAAATAACTAAATGCTTTTATTATTGAATTTGGGACAGATATTACAGAGGTTCTTAGTGAGCTAGAGCTCATCATACACAAAGTGAAGGTTTCTACTACACCTGATGGCAGAGTGGTGGATCTGTTTTTTATCACGGATACCAGGTTGAACATTTCTATACATTCAGTTTTCTGTGCATGCTTGTGTTGTAATTGGGTACTCTTTTATTGGTAGATCATTTCAATCGAATTGACCGTTTCTGAAGCATTACTCTTTTGCTAGAGAATGTTGAACTTTATTTGATGAGAGTGGAGATTAATTTGCTGATGTATAATGCGCCTTCGATTACAATTCCTTATATTTTCACTAAACTAACATACTGCATAATCTTATATTCGTGCAATCAGGGAACTTCTACACACAAAGAAGAGAAGCGACGACACAATTGAACAGTTGTCAGTTGTTTTGGGGGATCCCTCAATTACCATTGACATTGAATTGGTTGGCCCAGAAATTACTGCTTGTTCTCAAGCATCTTCTTTCCTTCCAAGTGCAATCACAGAAGATATCTTTGATTTGGAATTACCTGCTTCATTACAAAGCGGGACTTCCACATCTGATTCTGTTTCTATTGTAATGGACAATTCGTTGAGTCCTGCTCATACGCTCGTCCAAATTATATGCCCAGATCACAAAGGTCTTCTTTATGACATCATGAGAACTCTGAAGGACTACAATATTCAGGTATAGTAATTCCAGAGCTGGATAATACAATATTTTTTAGTCATACTTTTAAACTGCTATGATTTCGATAGTGTTGTCGGAAGAGAAAATTGGTAAGCCTATACACTTCTATTTCATATTATATGTGAAGCTTTTGCATGCGAACACTGTGCTGTGAAATTACATATTCTTTCCACATGAGCTGTTCTCTTATCAAGTCTCTTAAAACTAGGCCTAATTTTCCATTTAAACAGATTTCTTATGGGAGATTCTCAACAAAACCCAGAGGAAAATGTGAGCTTGACTTGTTCATAGTGCAAGCAGATGGGAAAAAAATAGTTGACCCCAACAAGCAGAAGTCTTTGTCATCACGCCTTAGGACTGAACTACTTCGTCCCTTCAGAGTAACCGTTGTAAGCAGGGGCCCTGATACGGAGCTGCTGGTTGCAAACCCTGTGGAGTTATCTGGCAAAGGAAGACCCCTTGTTTTCTATGACATTACTCTTGCTCTCAAAATGATTGGCCCCTGCATCTTCTCGGTACCTTACTGATCTAATCACTATGCTACTTCCTACTGTTCCCTTTCCCAATTTCTAGAACTATGTTCACAAAATTAGAATGACAACATGCCAATTTTTATTTATTTTTGTTTCAACAGGCTGAAGTTGGAAGATACGTGATTGGAGATAGGGAGTGGGAAGTTTACAGAATCTTGCTTGATGAGGGGGAGGGTTCATCTGTTCCGAGGAACAAGATTGAGAAAGGAGTTTGGAAGATGTTGATGGGTTGGGTGTGATTCTTGGCTGGTGGCATTGTTCATCTGAGATGAACCTGTTCCTGTGTACAGATAAGATGATTATCATGTAGTTATGATATGTAACTTGTTGTAACGAAGAAATGTATATTGTGCAAATAGTGGTCGTGTTCACGCTGTATTTTTTGAGCTTTTGTAATTTTAACTTAGCGTAGAAAGAAGGGTAGTAGCAACTAGCAAGTATAGGGAAAAAAAGGAGAAAGAAAGGTGGATTCTTTAGAGTATTTATAACTGAAAAAGTGAACTATTGTAAAGTGGTTATACTCCGTTCTTTCGTACTATATGCCTATATGTATATATAAAGTTTTAATTGGTTGCATTCTACAAAAATGAAAGCATCCTCACAAACTAATTGGAACTGTTTTCTGCATCAGTTTTTTATTATAACATTGTGGCCTTTTTTCATTTTCATTTTTTGTTTTTAAAGACGTGTCTAGAAAACACTGAAATGATTTTTTTATTGCTTTTATTAAATCTTTAATTGAAAATACAAAGACAGTTTGTGATTAAAACACAAGGTTGAAAATCTGGGATCCTGATGTGTTGATTAATGAGTTTCTTAAAGAAACAATAACACGTTTAAAATAGGTTGACAAAAGTTTGTCTGATTTATGGACTGATGTCCTTTGCTGCCATCTTTACTCATTTTATAGGATGCAACCATGAATTGGTAGCTGGTTTCCTCACCTAACTGCTGATTGTTCCTTATGCTTGTTCATTTTTTATCAAGTCACTTTCCTTAGATACAGCTTCTATTCTACGAGCAAGTTGTCCCCTATTGTAATATTTTATCTTGTATTCTACTTTAATAGGTTAGTTCAACAAGGACCTCACCAGATGTCACCTACATGAACATCATAGGGAGCATCATGTCACATCCACATATGGCAAACGCTGATTCTGTCTATTGATTCATGAGTTTCTAAGCACATGTTCAGCGGTCTTTGGCCATTGTTTGCCGCTGCATTTTTATAAGGACACCTTTCGGTCACTGACGTAGACATAGTTTGATCACTGATCTTGTTAAATATGGAGACTCCATGGCAATTTCAAATGGAGAAACACTATCACAGGTTTTTGTCTCGTCTTCTGCTGCTAAATAAAATATCTTTAGATCTCATTTTTTATGCTGTTTTCACTTAACACGTTAACATCAAGAAAAGACCCCATTTGTTTCTAAGCCGTAAAATTTCTTCCCATACATGTCACAAACCGATATTTTAAGATTCTGATTGTTGTTATTCCCGTTTGTCGGCATCTTATATAGACTCCGTGAGGAACAAGAATCTTGAAATACTTGACAAAAAAAACGCTGTCTTATATTTTAAAATGTTCTGTTATATTTTTATCTAGTGCCACTTACTGTAGAAAAATGGTTCTTTCTTTGTTTTCATTTTCAATAAGATAGAATTTGGTTGCCCTTCACTTGTCCTTCTCTGTGTCGTTTTGAAAAGGTGGTGAGGGAAAAGATATAGAAAGCTTTCGTTGGGGACTCGGTATGAAACTTTTATTTATTCGCAAACGTTCAAAATTTCACTTGTTTTGGACATTTTATCGTATCAATAATGAGAAAAATATATACTGATAAAAGAAATATAATAAAATAAAAATAATATAATTAAGACAATTAATTATAGTTATCAGTTTATATAATATTATTATTATTAATACAAAAGTTATTGAAAAAAATGGAAGAATTCAATCATATTTTGTTCAAACTGATATTATAGTTTGCTAATAGGTTTGATGAACGAAACTTTGGCCTAACTAATATACTCTAACAAAGGAATGATGAAGGAAACTTTTGGCAAATTTCGGAGAAAGCTATTAAGAAAAAGAAGAATATAATTAACAGAGGTTGGATGATTGTTATATATGGAATTATAGTTTCCAATATATTCGTAATTTGTGTAAGACGCCAGCAACCACGCTCCAGAATGTGATTTCTGCAAAGATGACATACATTATGGTTCCCACTCTCTCCGAGTGCCAGACATTGTCAAACACATGCTTCTTGATCCAGTGTACCTGGTTTTTGTTGTTTCACATGCAACGGTATAAGTCAGCACCTTCTTCTGCCTACCTTAAACAATTTCTGATATTAACTATGTATGATAAATCATAAAGGAGGTTGGTTCTTACTAGGGAGTTACGTGGATCTTCATAATACCATCCATTTACAAAAGCTGCAAAGATGCCCTCAGCTGCCATCACGAATACTAGCATAGCATTCATTCCTATCCATTCCAAGAATAAAAATGGAGTTCGGAGCCCCAAAACATCAATCTGTTTTAAAATTAACAGTCAGAATCACAGATAGAACCAAATTAGTACGTAGTAACTTCGAATTTATTGTCTACTCCAGTTAAAGCATTCCACACTTGTACCTACCAGTATGTAGAACCCAGAGAAAACAATTCCAGCTGCCCCAGCTGTGAAACAAACGTAGCTGAAACTGTAGAGTTGCTTGTTAATTGGGATGGCTGCAATATGCCACAAAAAATTGTTAGGATTACTCTTATTTGCATTGCAAGTTTAACTAATTAGATGGATTTTATTTGACTGGCGTAATTACCATCTGTGAAGTGAAGGATTATGGCTATGATGAGTAACACAAGCCCCATTAAGATCCAGTGTTTTAGCCTCTCCAAATGACCCTGTGAAATTTCATACATTTATAACTAAGTTTAGATATATATAACAGATGTTTGTATAAAAGTGATGAAGTTTTGTAACCTTGAAGTGAATCAAGACGTGCCCATAGTGGATCCCAATAGTGCCAGAGATGATCGCTGATATAGAACTAATCAAACAAAAACTATTTGTTAAGTATTTCTGATTGATATAAACTGAGATAATTTTTTACAAGTATTTATTTGAACAGATGAAGATAATTAAACCTCAACAAGCCTTCAGGCTCAAAAGGAGCACGACACCAACTTGGAGCATCCTCACGGAAAGGACCATCTCCAGGATAATTGAGGGTACACGCCTATAAACGTCATAGAAAAATTAGAAAAACAATAGTGGAATGCATATGTGTAGAATAATAGCAGAATGGTGTTAGTTTGAAAATTACAAAAATTGAAATAAAAGTATTGGACAAATTTAGCAGCAGAATCATGTGACAGAAAGTGCTGAATAGTCAACACTAACCTTTAAGCGTCTCCACACAGGTTGAGAATAAAGATGGTTGACCCCCCAAACCTGTCGGTCCACGTGTCCTACAGCGTTACATGCTGGCCCTAGGTGTCCTCTCATCCCACAAATGACCTAATACATCGAAGAAAAACAAAAAGGTTTAAGGTTTATGAAGATAGAATAGAACAAAGATTTGCACTAGTCATTTGATTATGTACCGTGTATCTCTTCGGTTCATCGCCGTTAAAATGATCCACGAAACTCCAATCAGGAACGTAGAGAGTGAAGGTTGTGATCATGTAAATAAGAAATGCTACAAAACCTCCAAGCCTAAGCCACACGTGTGTAAAAATGTTAATGTTTATCAAAGCTAGTTCACAAGTTTCAATTATCAATTTCAGTTGAATCCTGTTAATCTCTATCAATCAAGCAACACATTTGAAGTTTGAAGATTTTGTATTTCTCACCATTGCCATTTATAAGCAGTAAAAATGGATAGGTGTCCAGAACCCAACGTTGTGGGTCTAAGCTTGGTGGTAAATGTCTCTATTAGAGCTACAACACAGTATACAAGAGCTATTCTCTGCAAACAAAGATTCAGAAACGGGGTTATTTAGCCCTATATGCATTTGCTTCAATTTGAAGAATATATACCTGGAGAATGCCGCACCATCGGATAAATTTCATGTTAACTCCATATTCAAGATCATCAGGAGCATGAGAGTAACCCCCTGTAAGATGTTATGTATAATCAAATTTATCACTGCATCAGGATCTATATGTATCAGAAAATGCAACAATTTCGGTTTTACCTTGCAAAATTATACCCCAGAAGAGAAGTTTCATTGTCCTAAGAATTATCTTCTTTACAGCATCCCTTTTCTTGGGGATTCTCTGTATCATGTCCATCAATAACATTTAATCCATCCAAATGTTAATTTATAGATGAGTAACTTAAAAAAATATAGAAAAAAGTGAAGCATAACTTGCTTATCTAGTTATTCAGATAAAGCCATAGTCCCAATCAATAATACAGGACATTTGAGAAAACTAATCTAGTAGGAGATGAAGAAGAGCATCTTGATAATTGTATATATCTTGCACGAATCATTATTACATTGAGTTATTTGACTAAGTTATTGTATAACACAGAACATGGTGGCATATATTCATACCTTGAGTGCAAGGGCTATGGCAACCCCAACAATGAAAAGAAAGAAAGGCATAACGAAATCGGCCAAAGTACATCCATTCCATGGGGAGTGATCAATGCGTGGATAAGCTTCACCAGCATCGTCTACCAATATCATCAACTGCACATAAATTAAGAGCGAAAAATGTTTATCAATTAATCCTTATTCATAAAATAGTGATAGGAAGGACTATAAGTTTTTTTAAGCAATGAATATTAAATTTAATTCAATCTTATAAAATTAATTATAAAAATGTTTCTATTTATTTATATATATTATAAACTCGTTTTATTTTTAGTTAATACGAGATCTCTACCACAAACCTCTCATGTTAAAACATATATATGTTGAGCATGGGACTAAATATTAATGGATAGTTTAATAACAATGACACGATAGATCTAAAAAACAAATTTTTCGATAGCAATAATATAATTGGTCAAACAAACAATAAATCTCGTTATAATAGACTTCGAATGACATTGAAACTATTTTAAGAAGAGAACTTTAAGTTTAAGTCACTAAAAAACCTTTTTCCTTTATTTGTTCATCTTTTTCCTCCTATCATCCTCCCGCCATGATCATACCACCACCGTCACCTCCAAATCATCCTTATCATTTTCCTCATTATCCTATTTGTCTTCCTCTTCCTATTCCTCCTTCACCTCATTCTTTAACTCCAGTAACCCCTATCGTGTCTCCATGTCATCACCACATCACCGGCGTTCCTTCGCATCACCGACAAGCCTCTACATCATTGATAAGCCTTTGTGTCAATGCCCACCCACCGAAAGGTCACCAATGAGCCAACACTGCATTACCACCAAGCCACCATGGAGCCATTGTTGCATCACCTTCTCCTCCTCCACCTCCTCCTCTTCTTCTACTTATTTTCTTCTCACATATTCCCTTAATATAGAAAAACTTCGTTGTCCAAATTTTTAGCGGATTTACTAATAGAATAAAATTGTCGGTAATTGTAATGATAAGTTATCGACGAAAATATTCTTTGATCTTTTCAATGGATGTTATAGACAAATTTGATATCGATAAAAATATCTCTTGGTAAATTAAATTTTGAAAAACGATAAAAATCTGTTAATAAATTTGAGTTCATTGATGAATTTATTGCATCCACAATAAACCGTCGATAATTAACGAAATTCTTGTAGTAAAATCAATCTCATAAAACCAAAATCTTAAAAAGTGGATTTTAAGTCTAATTCAATATTACAAAATCAAATTGTATTCTAATATTACCTTTTTCTAATAGTTGTGAAATTTCCATTATATCTATCTCAACCTCATAAAAATATTTTGGAGGATGAAATTTATAATTTGATCAGAAATGATATCTCGATCTTGAAATTGTATATTTATGAATAATTACGTAAAAATATTATATATCTTACATTAATTACTATTTTGAAGTATAGAAAAAAATAAAAAAATTTATTTTATTAACTATTAAACCAATTATATTTTTATTATATATATTTATAATAATTAATTTTTTTAGAAAATAAGTTAAAATATGTCAAAATAAATATTAACATTATTATATGTAATGAACTTCCTCATATAATATCGTTTATTAAACTTACTTTCTCACTCACTACAGAACTACTCGTGAATTATCCAAAAATATGTATTCTATATTAAAATAATTATAGAATTGATTTAAATTTAAATTTAAATTTCTTAAAAAGGAGTAATGTAATCAATTTAAATCATTCATCTTGTTATATTACATAATTAATTAATTGTCACATGACATTAATTAGAGAAAAACCTAATTAAGTTGACCTGTTTGAACTTTCGTTATAAGCCAGCGAGTTACTTCTATATCTTTTCATATATTATATATATATATAAAAGCGCTTGTTTTCAGTTGGTATATTTTAATAATGTGTACCGAGTTTTAGTAGACAAAAATACCCTTATATATTATGGATTCTAAGTTTTAAGGTTAAGGATATTTTAATAATTTTCATTCTCAAAACTAAAAGAACTCAAACCCTTATTCATTCTTCTAATTCCTCTCAACCATTTCTCTTTCATTTCTCTCCCTCCAACCTCATTTCTCTGTCATTCCTACGGTGACTTAATTTAAAAATAAAATTTAATAATAATAAGAAGGGAAAATATATAACACATACCTCTAATCAAAAATCAACCTCAACATCAACAATTATTTTGTTATTAAATTGGAAAACAAATGAACAAACAAAGCAACAAATTGCGGTGTCGCGGGGTGTTGTGTGTGGGTGAGGGAGAGTATGGTGATAAGAAAGAAACAAATTGAATGAGTGAGGAAGGTGGATTAAAGTTAGGCAAGTGTTTTCGATTTTTTCAATTGGAGCTACAGTAGGAATGACAGAGAAAATGCTGGAGCGAGAGAAATGAAAGAGAAATGATTGAGAGGAATAAGAGAGATGAATAAGGATTTTGGAGTTTCTTTTTATATATATATATATATATATAGTCATTGGTTGGTGACTTAATTTTCTCGATTCAAGATAGGAAGTCTTGAAGTCTAATACAATTAGATTTGGATTGAGATTCATCGAAGAAAAAAATTATAATTTTATTCGATCTTCTTCTACAAGTACACTATACCACCAAATAATAGGACGGATATTAAATATTTTAAAACTAAAATACTATAGAAAAGTGTATATTTAATGTTTCTAACTTAAAGATATCTTAAGTTTTTACTAAAACAAATATAAATTTGTGGCTACAAAATTTGAAACACGATCAATTGTTGTATCGAGAATATTCCATCAAACATTAAAATAGATGCATGAAATAGTAGTTGTGTGCGGAATGTTTGGGAAATAAAAGGGTTTGGAGACTAACCACGATGGTGAGACCCCTAAATGCATCGAGCGTCGCAACTCTCTTGGTCTTCTTCTTAACCAGTGGTGGCTCCGCCGACTCATCCACAGCCATTGTGTCTCTGTCATGCTCAACGGTAGAACCTCCGTTACTGCTTTTAATGGTTACCTGCTTCTTCAAATCATTCTTATCACCATCTTCATTCAATGGTGAATTCAGGCCTTCTTCCATCCTCTTAGTTCCTTCATCCATCGATCAATACTGAATTCTTTTCAACAAACTTCAAATGTGTCCTTGTCTCTTCCTCTTGCAGTGGAACACAACAATTATAGGGAGAGATAGAAATAAAGAATTAATGTGACAGAGAGGTCCAAATTAATGAAGCAGAAGGCCGGCTTTGTTGGCTTCATCGTCAAGGTGGAAGTGTTTAACATTACATTACAAATACAAAGCGACAGATGGAAGTATGGATTTTTTTTCAACACAAACAAATATATATATAAAAATAAAAGACATTGGAGAGAAAGACAGGGAAGAGGTCAACACTCTCATTTGTTATATCAGTTTCAGCAGCTGTTATGATTAGTCTAAACTTCGAATTATTTCTTTGAATGTGTTTGGATAGTGCTAATTGTCCGGCTAAATAGAGTAAAATTATAAAACAAAGATGATAAACAGACAAGAGCTTTCAAAAAAGTAGTTAATTACTCATTTTCTTAATAAGCACCCAAAGATGATGCCATATCCTGATATCCTAGTTTCTAGTAACAGACTTTTCATCACTTTTCATTTGGTAACTTTCATTCACTTAACATTTACGTTAAAATATGAATTATAAATCTAATTCAATCCACAAAATTAATTTTTAAAGTAAAGTTTAAATTTAAATATATATATCTTAAATTGATTTTATCTTGTTAAATTTTTTAACAATTTAATAAAAAAAAATAGTAATTAATTATCAAGATTATAATTTAAGTATGGTAAAATAATAAACATGGTGTCATAGGTATGTTATTTATATGTAGATGCGTGGTTGTTGGCTTATGAGATTAAATAAATTTAACTATTCTTTAACAATTGTAGAAGTGAGGCTTTCCTTTATGTTGGTGATTGAAACTGCAAAGAAAGACATAAGAATTAACTAAGAGTGTGGTGATACATTTTTTAATCTAAATTATAGATAAAATAATATATGAAATTCTAATAAACTTTATTTAATAAGATAACTTTTTTTAATAGCACTTAGTTTATTTACGTTACTCATATTTAAAATAATTTACTTAAATGAAATTTTTATCTTATTATCTTGTTACTTAAAATAATAATAGAAAATTTTAATGTCTAAATGGTGTTTTTTTTTTTTACTGTTATACTTTTTTTATTATTAATTTAGTGCTACTATAAAAATAATGTAATATAGAACCTCTAGTAATTTCCAGCGGCTTTATGTAACCGCCCCTAAACATTTAACTCTTCATTTTTTCTTTTTCGCGCCACTGCAATCTCTTATTTATCTGTTGGCGCTTCTCTTCTCGTTTTCTCTCTTGTGCAATCCTTAATTTTTCTCTCTTTCCACTTCTCTTTTCGTTTTCTCCACTACCAAGCTCCAAAATCCTTTCTTCTCCACTTTTCTGTCTTTATTTTTCTTTCCCTTCTTAGCTTTCCCTAACCCTTCCTCTGCCGTCTCTTATGCACGCGAATCAGATGAACTCAATCAATGAAACACAAAAAGCGAAACCCTACGCCGCGCACGAAACAACCGACATGGCATGCGAGTGATGTCCACAGCCTTCCGCTGCCAGCGATGTCCGCGGAGCCGCCAACTGTGCCCTCGCTGCCACGGCCTAAGGCCGTACTCGCTAGAGCCGTGCGATTCTCGCCGGTGGAAGGGGAGGCACCACATGAAGGCCAGGAAGTCCCGCCTGAATTGATGAAGAAGAGGGCACCGGAGATTCGGAGAATGGCCCCGCCGCTGCAGAAGAAGGCGCGCTCTCTCGGACGGTTAATCCCCGGTTGCCGGAAGGTGTTGTTCCCCGAAGCTTCTAGAAGAAGCCGGTGATTATATCTGTGTCTTGGAGATGCAAGTGTGAGCCCTCATCATCAAATTTTTTGCCGATTGGGTGCTAACTTCCTTACATTCCCTTTTTCATTGCTTGTTTTTGTTTTTTTGGGATTTCTCAGTAATTATGTTATGGTATTGTGTAGGTCATCTGATGCACACTAGTTATCTATTGAGAAGAGCAAGTAACTTGGAGGTTTGTATTGTTCTATTATTTGTTTTCTTTTTCGCTCTGGTGAACTATCAAGGTTTGAAGTCCCTTTCTATTGTTGTGTAAAGATTGTGGATTGCTGTAGTAGATTTTCTTTTTTGGAGGGTCTGGTATAACAAATTATTGTGTCTAGTTTTCTTTATATTTTAGATAGTCATAAGTAGTTTTAAATCTGTTTTCTGTCTTACTGAAGTAGTTTAAATAGTTTTTTTGAATTGGTAGGTTTAGATTTTACTAATTTCTATTAAATGGTTTTATTAAGATGTTTCTTGTAGTAGTTTGATATGTGTGATTACATTTTGCTATAAGTAGGAGTTAGTTTAGTTTATTTTAGTTTTGAATTTTATTTTACGAATTAATGTTACTAACCAAGCTTTTCTCTGGGAATACTAACAGTTTCAGTTGTTCTAATTTTCTGTGACTAACATTTTTTTGCTGCCTTAGTCAGTTATCTAACTTTACTAACCCTGTTTTGCTGAGTTATCTCAGTTCACTAACATCTCTTTGTTGTTTCTAACGTTCTTTTTACTGGTGTTGCTTTTGTAGGTTCTACTAAGTTTTAGTACCAGTTCACACAGAGTTTCATTTTTTTTTGCTGCAGCTGTCCTACAGTTGTAGTTTCTATCTTTTATTAATATGTTATTTATAATTGTACATTAATTTAAATTTAAATGTTACTTGATTGTAGACTTTCCTTGTTTCAGGACATTGTAGCAAAGTTATTTTCATTTTCACAGCAGAGGCCAAGGGCTTTGTGCAGCTAAACTGGAACTGGGACTGTTTCTTCTGTTACTCTGCGCCAGCCAGCTTCTACTAGCATAAGTGTTTCTTATGAGGTTAAAGAACTGATCACTGCATTCCTCGACTACTAGAAATTTTGTGGTTTTCATTTTGTCATTTGTTCATCACATTCTATTTCCTTGTAATAAAACAAAATTGGTACATTTAACATGTAGGTGAATGTCTCATCAGGAACTTCATGAACATCCATGCCTCATTTCTTAATAGAGTCCCTTCCAAACCAAAGCAATAATAATGACAGTAGTGTCCCTGAGACCAACTGATAAGGTATATGCAATTTGTGCTCTTAAAGTAATTTATGTGAATAGTTTGGTATCTACTATATATATATATTATCGATGAGATGCTGGATTTTCTTCTGCAGATGCCTAGAGGTGCAAAAGCAATTCTTGAGAACATCAAAAAGTAAGTTTATGATCTGCATTGCCTATTTTTTTTGTTTTTCTTGTTTAGTTTCTTTTAACCCTCCCATTTGAATAATTGCTTTTCTTTTTTGAACGGTCAACAAGCACGAGGATAAAACAAAAGTCCTTCTATCAACCCTCCTTAAAAGAATTAATCTCACATTATTACACTGTAGATGTAATAAAAAAATACTACACAAAAATCAAATACTAATTTAAATGATCAACAGGATTCCATGTCAAACAAATGCTTAACAGAAACTCTTTCCACTTACAAAGAAAACATAATGTGAACAAGTATTTTAATATCTTATTTATTTTATGTAGGGAATAAAGAGAACATGTGAAGAAGGAACCATATCACCACATGCAGAGACAATAGCGTTGTCAACTGTTTCAGAATCAGTTAGTTCATTACTTCACTTATCAGCTACTTTTGAATGTAGTATATATATATATATATATATATATATATATATATATATATATATATATATATATATATATATATATATATATACACACACACACACATATAACTTCCCATGCTAAAAACTAGTGTTGCATGTTTTCTATTCATAAAATATAAAGAGATATCGTAGGAAGCTGATGTTGTAACTGATTGATTGAATCTATGTACGAAGATGGTGAAGCTCAAATATGTTTACCATTTTCAGTTGTGAATATAGAACTGGAAATCATTGAAGATGTTGGTGTTGGAGACATTCAAGAAGCTTATCCAGGTTATTAGAAGATCTCTTTTACTTTTTGTTATCTTCATATTGTTCTAAGAGATGACATGAATTTTATCACTTGAATGTGTTTTTATTGTTTTTCTTTTGAATGACATTTATGGTTACCTTTCCCTTCCTTTTAAGATAAACTTGCTCAGATCACTTAAGCCACTCTGAATTTGTTGAATTGTTGAATTTGTTGAATTGTTAAAAGATCTGCCTAATTGTGGTTTCAATAATGATTGGTTGGATGATGTTGAAAAACTCCAAAACGTGCTTTGATTCCACGTTTGGTGGATCTTAAACATTAAGTGGTGGAAAGTCTTAAAAAAACAGTGGAGCTAAACTACATATGTATTGTATGATTATCTTGGTGGAGTAGTGTAGCCAAATAGGTTTTGTAAATTTGTGTTGAGAAGACTTATGATTTATGATTAATATCTAAGGACAATTGTATGAATCATGTTAATATATTGATTAATATAATTTATTTTATATAATAACATTTTATTTTAGTTTATATTATTTGATTGTCTATTTTGTTATTAAAATCAATTTTATCACAGTCAATAAAAGAAAATTAATTTCTATACATTTCTGGCGATTTGAGTGAAACCTTTGCTAATTCGTTGGTTTTTGCAAAACTCCTACCAATCTCGATGGTTTTTACAAAATCTGTTAATTTTGACGATTTTTGTAAAACTCCTATAAATAAATAACTTATTTACATAATTATATTTAAGTATTATAATTAATTATAATTATATTTATAATATTTAAATAATAGAAGGAAAATTAAATAATTAAGTACTATTATTTTTTATAACAAAAAAATTAAAAATAAATAATTATTTTAATATTAATTTTTTTATGTTAAAGTAATGGATTGAAAATACAGCTAGTAATACTAATATTAATAATAATGATGGGTTATATTAATAATAATAATAATAAAATTAAAAAATAATAGTTAGATATCAATATGTTTGTTTTAAATTATAAAATTTATGATTAATTATATGTAGTAAAATAATATTATTATATAATTAAAATTTATGTTAAACTTTTGAGTTATATATTATATTAAAATGAAATATATATCCAACTAGTAAAAGATAGATACATTGTGTAATATGGTCCTACAAAATAAATACACTATGAAATTGATGTTATATTTTTTTAAATAAAATCACATGTAGATATAATTAAAGATACAGAAATATTAAAACGGTGTTGGCATTGGTCAGGATAATATTAGTAATGAAAATTGTTATTTGAGACTGATTTGGTGAGTTAATATGGTTGTGAAATTAGAGATCGAAAGATATATTTGAAATAGGAAGGGTGCAAAGAGAAATTAGTAGGGTGTAGTCATTAAAATCCCTATATAAGTGTACCGTTTGTCGATTAGAGTGTACCCTACTAATGCGGATATTTACACTCGAATGCATTAATTGGAAGATTTTGATCTATTTGAATTTCAATTGGAAGGTTTATATGAAAGCTCTATCTTGGTGGTTAATTCGAAGGATTTTGATCATCCGAGTATTTACACATAAAATATGTTATGAAAAGTATATAAACACATAAAAGTATATAGATACTTAAATGTATATTCGTGAATAACAAATAGTAAATAATTTAATATCGGCATATAAATGAAATCGTATGTGAATATTATATTATTAGTAAATAAAATAAAAATATTAATATATATTTTAGACTAAATTTAATTAAAATAATATTTTATTAAATTAAATTAAATTAAATTAAATTAAAATTAATATTTAACTAATATTTAATTTAATTAACATTATATCTTACATATTTTTGTAATTTCATTTATATTTTAATTTAAAAATCTATAATTTTTTTAAAAATATTCATGATATCCATAAAAATTGGAAGTTATTTTTTAAAGGAGTATCTGTGGATTGAATTTTCCGTTGCAAGTCAAATAAATTTTCAGTGATAGAATTGTATTTTTAAATAAGTAGTCAGAAGAAATTAAATTTAGTTATAGCGAAAGTAGATTATATCTTAACTCATAAGTTTCTTATATTGTTAGGTCATTACTCTTTTTTTTTGTTTTTTTTTTAAATTTATATTAAAAAATAATATAATTACTATCATATTTAAATAAATAATTTATTTATATAATTATATTTAAGTGTTATAATTATTATAGTTATAAATATAATTAGTTATGTTTAATGATGCGTAATCATATGATTAAAATTTCGAATTAAATATTATATTAAATGAAATGTTTTAACTTTAATAATAATAATAATAATAATAATAATAATAAATAATAAAGCTAATATCAATGTTAATAATAGTGAAAATAATAATAATAAACTGATACTACTACTATTAATAATAATACTAATATTAATAATAATAATAATAAACACTAATACTAATAATGCTAATGCTATTAATACTTAAATGCTAATAATAATAATAATAGTAGTAGTAGTTATGATTAGGAAGTTTGTTTTACATTAATTTTGAATTAGACGGTGTGAATCGTGTGACAGCTATAGAATAGTAATTGATAAACAAACTAAAATGAGAATATGACATTTCAATAATAGAACCACATATAATAGTCGCTAAACTTTCAATAATTGCAATAAGTCATTATTGACAACTAGGGTTATTTCATGTCTGTTTTATGCAATAAGATGCTATGGAAATGATGTACATTTAATGCTTTGAAAATCTTGAATTTCTTGATACAGAAAAGAAAAAAAGAGTAAAGTTGAGATAGTAATATTATGGTTTTGGTACGTTCCTTCTCCTTTTCTCCTCACATACAACTTCAAGATTGATCCTTATCCATATATATTGGTGTTAATTTTTGTTAGTTTTATCATTTAGACTTTGTTCAGTTGAATGGATTTGGAAGAGGGTAATTGAATGAATTTGAGAAGATTTGAAGGTAAACTTTTTGTTGTTTATTTGACTAGATTTGGAGGTAAATGAGAGTGGATTTGAAAATAAAGTTTGTGAGAATTAGTGTAGGATTTGATTAATGTGACAAATTAAAAATATTTACTTCCAAATCTATTCTCACTTATCTCCAAATCCACTCAAATAAACAACAAAAAATTTATTTTTAAATCTTTTCAAATTCATTCAATCACTTTTCCCAAATCCATTCAAGTGAACAAAATGTTAGAGAGATACAAACATTCTCTTTATTCTCATTGTCGCTCTTCTCATTGCAGAAAAGATTCAGAGACCCTACCTCCCCATTCTATTCTAAAGATCAAGACATTATTTTCTTAACTTTATAAGTGAATTTTCATGAGCTTTCAACGTGTCATTAATGTCTTCTTCAATAATATACGAGGTATTTTTCAGTTCTATCACTTTATTTTTTGAAGCTAATATATAAGTAAAACAGGTTTAGTTTTAAATTTCTATGAAAAAAATATTATTTTAAAACAAATACCAAGTGTTTAGTTTTAAAGCATTATATGTACCTAAAAAATTATCCTATAAACTTAATGCAATTATTGAGAATCACTGTTGATTCTCTTAACTGTTTTTCAACAGTTAACTTATTTTGTGTGTCTGTTCGGTTTTTCCCCCTTTCATGGAATCCTATATATATAGGGTTCCTTTCCCCTTTTTCCCTTAACGTCAATGTATTCAGACTTTATTACTTTTAACAGAATAAAGAAATATTCAGTTTGCATTACTTACCCTTTTCCGATCTACATTTTCTTCTTCTGGTGCTCCGGCCACCATCGCTTCAGGCCGCCGTTGAGGGAGTCGCCGTTCCCTTCCACCTTCATCGCCTCTCGCTCTCCGTCTCATCTTTCTCTCTCTCGATATTTCTTTTCTGCGTTATGCCACGCACGCAACCCACTTTCAGATTAACATGCCATATGGGCCAGGAAAGGAATTGGGCCACCAACGTTGCAAGTGCACAGTGCTGGGCCTGTTCTAATATGGTATCAGAGCAGGTCTAAGTGCCTGCTCTGCTTCCGTTCATCACTCTGATCGTTCTTGTTTTTTTTCTTGGGCCCTCTTGGTGGTTTCTTTATTCCACCATGGAACAATTTGAACCAGCAACCAACCCTGCCAGTCCCTACTATTTGCACCCAGGAGAAAATCCTGGGCTCACTCTGATCACTCAAGTGCTAAACGAAAATAATTACTCATCCTGGAGCAAGAGCTTAAGGAGAGCCTTACTGTCAAAGAATAAACTGAAGTTTGTTGATGGTTCCATAAAAAGACCCCAAGAAAGTGATCCTGCCTATGACGCCTGGGAAAGATGCAATGTTATGATTTTGTCCTGGATAACTAAAACTTTGTCCCCCCACATTGCCGAGAGTGTGATTTACATTGAGGAGGCTAAAGAGCTATGGGATGAACTCAAAGAAAGGTTCTCTAAGGGAGATTACTTCAAAATCTCTGACCTATTGCAAGAAATACATTCTATTCGACAAGGTGATAGGGGGGTGAGTCAATTTTTCACAGATTTAAAGATATTGTGGGAAGAACTTGAGTCTTTAAGGCCTATACCCACTTGCACTTGTGCCACTCCATGTAGCTGCGATTTGTCCAGAATTTCTTTGAAATACAGAGAAGCTGAGCATGTAATATGCTTTCTGAAAGGTTTAAACGACTCTTACAACACTGTCAAGACTCAGATACTCTTGATGGATCCTCTTCCCAATGTTAACCGTGTCTTTTCTCTCATTATCCAACAAGAAAGGCAAGAAAAACAAATCTCCACAGAGGTTAAGACTCTAGCTAATGTTACAGGAAGAAATGGTCAATGGAAACCTGACCAGAATTGGAAAAATCAAGGAAGAAGTGCTGAGAACCAAGGAAGGGGAACTGTTTTCCGTGGTCAAGGCAGAGGAAGGGGAAGAAATCCCAATTATGGGAAACAATGTTCTTACTGTAACAAAATGAATCATACCATAGACGAATGTTATTCCAAACATGGGTATCCTCCTTGGTACAAGAAGGAAGACAAAAGAAATGAATGGTCAAGTGCAAATGCTTGTCAGAACAACACTGATTCTGAAGAAACCCAGAAAATTCAAAAAGTCAGTAATGGAAACAATTTCAGTTCTCTCACGCCAGAACAGATGCAAAAACTCCTCAAAATGATAGACAAAATTGATGACATCCCCACACACAACATTAATCAGGTTCAAAGAAATGAAACTGAGAATGAACAAGGTATTTTTTCTTGGATTGTTGATACTGGTGCTACTGACCATGTTACTCACAGTAAAAACAATTTTATTACCTTCTACAAGATCAAGCCTATTTCTATAAAACTACCAAATAATACTATACTGATTGCTGAACATGCTGGAACTGTACAATTTGCCAAAGATTTTACTATTTTCAATGTTCTCTATATACCAGATTTCTGTTTTAATTTGATATCTGTGCAAAGACTTATCAAGGATATGAATTGCAGCCTAACTTTTTCTTCTAAGCATTGTCAGATCAAGGAAAATCACACTTTGAGGACGATTGGATATGCTAAATCATGGAATGGGCTCTATTATCTACAAGTCTTACCTAAATCTATTCAAAACAATATCTCAAAAGGTGTTTTCTCTTGTAAAAGTGTTGATATTAACCTGTGGCACCTTAGACTAGGACACCCAGGACATAGAACAATGAAGCACATATGTGAGAGTTTTCCATATATCAAATCTGATGATAATTTTGTTTGTGATACATGCCACTTTGCCAAACAACACAAGTTACCTTTTCCTAAGAGTATTTCTGCTACTAATGAAAGTTTTGAAACTATACACTGTGATATATGGGGACCTCTAAATACTATTTCTGTTCATGGTCATAGATATTTTCTCACGATTGTTGATGACTTCACTAGACATACGTGGATTTTCCTAATGAACAACAAGGGACAAACAAGAGATTTATTACAAAATTTTGTGATAAAAATCAAGAACCAGTTTAATAAAATGATTAAGAACATCAGATCTGACAATGGACCTGAGTTCAAATGTGAAAGTTTCTATAATCTTCATGGTATTAATCATCAAACCAGCTGTGTTGAAACACCTCAACAAAATTCTATTGTTGAAAGAAAACACCGTCATATTCTTAATGTTACACGCAGTCTTATATTTCAATCAAACATACCTAAAGGTTATTGGTCATATGCTGTTGGGCACGCTGTTTTCTTAATAAATAGAATGCCTTCACATATTCTCAACAACAAAACTCCCTATGACATGCTTTATGACAAATCTCCTGCTTATATAGATCTTAAGGTTTTTGGATGTTTATGCTTTGCTTCTACACTTGAAAATAGCAGAAACAAACTTGATTCCAGAGCTAGAAAAGGTGTTTTTCTTGGTTATAAGAGTGGTGTCAAAGGTTATACTGTTTTAGATTTAAATACTAAAGAGTTGTTCATAAGCAGAAATGTTATCTTTTATGAAAATGTCTTTCCTTACAACAACATGCAAGAAGACAGACAAGACAATGTCAGCAGTGAAGAGAAAACTGAATCTCTCAATGATCTTCTAAAGGACTCCTCCTATCCTTTAATTGAAAATAGCAATAACGAGTCTGATGACCAGGAAGGACAAGAACAAGCCTCTGCTAACAGAGACAACAACAACGACACTGAAGATCAAGAGAACCATATAAGCAGGAGATCCAACAGGCTCAGAAAGACTCCTGACTATCTAAAAGACTATGTTCATCAGGTTCATCAATCTTTATCCATTAAAAATACTTTTAAAATGCCTATCCTATAAATAGTGTGTTAAATTGTAGCAATTTGTCTGCGAAATATTCAAAATACATCATGACTATTACTAATAACAAAGAACCCCAATCTTATACTGAAGCTAAAATCAAGGCTGAATGGAGAGAAGCTATGGATAAGGAAATCAAAGCTTTAGAAGAAAATCAAACCTGGACCCTAACTCAATTACCCCCTGGAAAATTCCCCATAGGATGCAAATGGGTGTACAAAATTAAATACAAAGCGGATGGTAGTATTGAGAGACATAAAGCCCGATTAGTTGCCAAGGGTTATACCCAACAGGAAGGAATAGACTATCTTGACACATTTGCCCCTGTAGCTAAACTTACTACTGTTAGACTTCTTATTGCTCTTGCTGCTTCAAATAATTGGTTTTTACACCAACTTGATGTTGATAATGCTTTCCTACATGGAGATTTAAATGAAGAAGTGTATATGCAATTACCCCCAGGTATGGATACTAGTAAAGAAGGTTTGGTCTGTAAGCTAAATAAGTCTTTATATGGTTTAAAGCAAGCCAGTAGGCAGTGGTTTGAGAAGTTATCTGCCTTTCTTATATCTGTGAATTACAGTCAATCCAAATCCGATCACTCATTGTTTACCAAAAGAACTGCTACTGGTTTTACTGCTCTACTTGTATATGTGGATGATATTGTGTTAGCAGGAAATTCTATGGAAGAAATAAACTGCATAAAGGAGCTTTTGCACAAAAGGTTTCGTATTAAGAATCTTGGAGAACTTAAATACTTCCTTGGACTTGAAGTGGCAAGATCCAAGAAGGGAATTCATCTATGTCAGAGGAAGTATGCCCTGGACATACTTGAGGAAACAGGGATGGAAGGTTGCAAGCCTTCTTCTACTCCCTTCCTAAAGGACACCAGCACTCTATACAAAGAGGACAACTATTTGACTGATCCTGAATCATATCGAAGACTGATAGGGAAGTTACTCTACCTTACTAATACCAGGCCAGATTTATGTTTTACTGTCAATCTTCTCAGTCAATTTATGCAAAAACCTACTCATTATCACTATCAAGCTGTTCAACATATACTAAGATATATAAAGTCCTCACCCTCTGAAGGTTTATTCTTTGCAGCTGATTCTCCAAAACAACTAAAGGCTTTTAGTGACTCCGACTGGGCCACTTGTCCTAACACAAGGAGATCCACCACAGGCTTTTGTGTTTTTCTTGGATCATCACTCATTTCCTGGAAATCTAAGAAGCAGAAGACTGTTTCCAGATCTTCCACTGAAGCAGAATACAGGGCCCTTGCTGCCACTGTATGCGAAATACAGTGGCTCCATTATCTTATACAAGACCTTCAAATTGAAGAATCTGGGGTTCCTGTTTTATATTGCGACAACAAATCGGCTCGCCACATAGCCCACAATCCAAGTTTCCACGAACGCACCAAGCACATAGAGCTTGATTGTCACGTGGTTCGTGAAAAACTCCAGGAGCGCCTTTTACATCTTCTCCCCGTCCGGTCCGAAGAACAGCTTGCTGATATCTTCACGAAATTTCCGCATCGTGTCAAGTTTGGAACCATTATTCCCAAGCTTGGACTGGTAAACATACACTGTCCAGCTTGAGGGGAGGCTATTGAGAATCACTGTTGATTCTCTTAACTGTTTTTCAACAGTTAACTTATTTTGTGTGTCTGTTCGGTTTTTCCCCCCTTTCATGGAATCCTATATATATAGGGTTCCTTTCCCCTTTTTCCCTTAACGTCAATGTATTCAGACTTTATTACTTTTAACAGAATAAAGAAATATTCAGTTTGCATTACTTACCCTTTTCCGATCTACATTTTCTTCTTCTGGTGCTCCGGCCACCATCGCTTCAGGCCGCCGTTGAGGGAGTCGCCGTTCCCTTCCACCTTCATCGCCTCTCGCTCTCCGTCTCATCTTTCTCTCTCTCGATATTTCTTTTCTGCGTTATGCCACGCACGCAACCCACTTTCAGATTAACATGCCATATGGGCCAGGAAAGGAATTGGGCCACCAACGTTGCAAGTGCACAGTGTTGGGCCTGTTCTAATAGCAATAATAATTGAATCATTATACTATACATAGTCCTAAATAATAATAGCATTAATATTAATGAGTGAATTAAAATTTAACATTTTTTATCAAATAATTTAGAAAATTTAATTTCTTTTAACTTAAGTTTGATGTGAGGCCATAAGAGCCATTCCCTAATATTTACATAGCCCGAGGTCAAAAGAAAAATTATTGAAAGTAAATATGGATAGTATTTTAAGATTGTTTTTGCATTCAATAAAAATACTTTAAATTAGAAAAAAAATAATTTAACACAAGGTATAAGAGATGTCGCCATACATTAACTCATTCATGTAAATAATAAAAAATAATGGGATGATAATATAGTTTTATATTTATTTGATATATATAGTAAAATAGTTATAAAAAAATAAATTTTTATATTTTAAAAAAAGTAAAAATAAGAAACAATATCAAATGAATGTAAAAATATTTACTAGTACTGTCAAAATAGGTTGTAACCTGCGAGCCAACCCGACTTATCATGAGTTTGAGCCGGGTTGGGTTTGAAAAAAATGTAATTTTTTTATACGGGTTAGTTTTCAACCCGGCTCACTGGGTTGAACCAGTGATGATCCGAGTTGGCTCACCAACCCACTTAATTTAATTTTATTATTATTATTTTTGTGTTTCAATATTATTAGTTATCATTTTTTTTATTATATTGTAGATGATGATAAAAAAAAGATGTTTCAAGATAGAAAAATATTATAGATTTATCTATTCAAAACTCTAATATTATAAATGGATAAGTGATACAAAAATTATCAATATTAAAAACTTATTTGTTCGCTTTTGTACATGTTTTTGGATTAAGTTTGAACTGTATGATATTTTTTTTTTATGATTTTGAATTATCTCTGGAGTTTAATATCATTTTAGTGTGGCTTTTTTTTAGATTTTGAATTAAAAAAAATTATAATTTTTTATTTTAAAAAAACTTATAATTAAATGAGCTATTAAGTTAACCCGTTTAATCCACAAACTCGTGGTGGATCTGGTCAGATTCGAATTTTTTCAATTAACTAATAAGTGAACTGGGTTGGGTTGACTCACTAAGTGATCAATCTATGGTAAATTGAGTCGGATCGAGTCGAGTTACTCGTTTTGACAACTTTAATATTTACTATGTGAAAGTATCATAGATAATTAATTATTTGTGATTATATATGGATTTGACCATTCTCGTCATCGTACACACGTTCTACATGCAATTTCACAAGTTCAAATAGTTTGAATTTCATATTTTTTTAGGAAAAAACCTCTTTAAGTTAGGTTAGTATAGTTAAATTAAAAAAATAAAATTATTTAAAATAATATACGAGAGAAGTTTTGTGAACTAGTTTTTATATAAATTAATTTAGTTTTATACATTTTTAAATTGAAATAAGATTATAAAAAAATGGTCAAAAACATTTTTCAAGGGATAAGTTGAAACCTACTCATATTCCAATGACACCAATATGGCACTAGTAATCATGAATGTGAAAAGGAAGTGGGATCAGTAATTATTGCGTCGTAATATATAAGAAAATGAATAAAATAAAATAAAAAGGGATAAAAATGTTATGTGGTAGAAATGGCGACAACTATGAACGTTGAGAATGGCAAAATATGTTATTTTATGAACATTTAAGGTAAACGAGTGCAGGATTTTTTTAGTCCCTTCAACCATTTTCCAGTTGCATCTTTATGGATTACGTTGGGCATTCTAATACTTTAGTTGAAAAGGATATTTTGTGGATGTTGTGACTTATATTTTTATTTAGTAATATGTTTATAATTTACTTTAGTAATATTATATATATATATATATATATATATATATATATATATATTATAATTTGTATTGTATAAATTATGTAATTAATGGTTTAGAATTTTTATATATTCAGAATAAAAACACAAAGGTGGGTAAAAACATACCCTAAAATACTTATATTTTAAGATTTTAGGACATGTATTAAAAAAAAGTTAAAAGTATACTATTTTTAAAACAAATTTATTACAATATTCTTATATATTATGTTATCATTTTTTTAAGTAGTGATGAATTGGTGAAGTCGGAAGCTACCCATTCATCCATCGTTTTCATCATACTGTTCAACCCACCTTCTGTCTAGGAAGTAAAATGGCCTACTATCTCACGTCCTTTTCTCTTGCATATTAC
This sequence comes from Vigna umbellata, assembly GCF_029865625.1. Taxonomy (NCBI): domain Eukaryota; kingdom Viridiplantae; phylum Streptophyta; class Magnoliopsida; order Fabales; family Fabaceae; genus Vigna; species Vigna umbellata. The sequence goes on from NC_142169.1 coordinate 28,203,781, forward strand.
ACTGGCTAGTAACAGTCACATTTTTATTTTATTTTAAATAACATAATGACTAAAAATAGTTATAAAAATAAAATTAAAGTTTTAAAATATTAAAACTTAAAAATTTTATCAACAAAAATTAAAATTATGTCAATACATTCTACATTCACATTTTCTAATTTTAAAATAAACATTTACATATTTTATGTTATCAATAAAGTATTATTTTATTTTATTTCTATTTTTTCTTATATTAAATTTATATAAAAATATATTTTGATAATTTTATAATATATTTTGATATAATAAAAATCATAGTTAAATAAAAATAGAATTTTTATATTGTTAAAAAATAATAATTAAATAATTAGATTTCATATAAAATATATATTCATACAATTTGTATTGAAATATTTTTTGACATGTTATTTTTAAATAAATTAAAAAATCTTGTCTATATAAAAAATATGAGTGATATTTATTAAAAATATAACTTATGGAACTATTAAATTAAAAATTAAAGGAGGAGTGATATTATTTTATTGAAAACGTAAGAAAGTTAAGTTTATTCTAAAACTAAAAATGTTGGGTAAAGATTTACTATATTCTTGTTAAAATGTTGTTTTCTTTTGTAAAAATACTTGCTTGCAAACAAATTATTTATACAAACTCAAATTTTTAACATAATTACTTTACATTTAGATTTCCAAATACATTTGTGAAATATTATTTCTTAAAGAATAATTTTACTGACCAATAAGATTTATTGACAAAACACCCCACAAACAATAAGATTTGACCAAGCATCTCCCGAAAAGGGAGTATGACGAAGAGGATAGCATAGAACCAAACATTATATGTGTTTGAGATACACAAAAACTAATTAAAAATAATTATCGTCGAATTAGTGTGAAAAGAAAATTAATCTAAATAAAGGGTGAAAGTGAACACATTTAGTAAACTTTTAAAAATTATTAGAGTGAAAAAAAGATCTTAAAAATATTAAAAGAAAAGAAAAGTAAAAGAAAATAGTAACATGTAAAAATACACAATAAAATATTAAAAAATTATAGTTTGAATTTATACATCTACATTTCATAATAAAATATTATATTATAATATTGAAGTGTCTTAATTTCCACAACTTAGGTGTGACTTTCGACTCTTCATATAAATTTCCCCACCCATGTATCCTTGGTTCTCCATAAGAAAGAGAGTTTAACCCCATTAATGCAAAATGGTGGTTGGAGAGTTCTCATGTGGTTGTTTGAGAGAAATGAAGAACTTGAGCTGCCATGTTATCGCTGGGCGTTGGTTCATGTTCTATGCATCTTTGCTTATCATGGCTGCTGCAGGTTCAGTTTATATGTTTGGCATGTACTCTAACGAGGTCAAAACCTCTTTGGGGTATGACCAAACCACTCTCAACTTGCTCGGCTTCTTTAAAGATATGGGTGCCACAGTTGGAATCATGTCCGGGTTGATCAACGAGGTAACACCACCCTGGGTGGTACTCTCAATAGGGGTTCTTATGAACTTCTTTGGCTACTTCATGATATGGCTTGCAGTCTCTGGCCGCATTGCCAAACCCCAACTTTGGAAAATGTGTCTCTACACTTTCATTGGTGCAAATTCTCAAACCTTTGCCAACACTGGTGCTTTGGTCACATGTGTCAAGAACTTCCCAGGAAGCCGTGGTAGTCTTTTAGGCCTACTCAAAGGTTACGTTGGTCTAAGTGGAGCAATCATCGCTCAGTTCTACCATGCCTTCTATGGTGATCACAACCCTCAAGCTCTTATCTTACTCATTGCGTGGCTTCCTGCTGCTGTTAACTTCCTTTTCCTTCCAACAATTCGGATATTCAACAACGTTTACTATCACCGTCCCAACGAGAACAAGGTTTTCTATCACCTTCTATGGATTTCACTTGCCCTTGCTGGGTTTCTCATGGTTTTGATCATAATGTAAAGCAAGCTCACTTTTACAAGGCCCGAATTCGTAGCCGATGGGGTTGTGGTTCTTTTCCTTCTTCTTCTCCTACTTGCTGTGGTATTCAGAGAAGAAATAAAGCAATTGAAAGCCAAAACTCAAGGTGTGACCGACTCAACCTCCCAGTTGAAAGTAGTCACTGAAATTATTCCACCTCCAAACGTGGAGCAAGAAGTACCGGCAACAACAGGTTCGCTCGAGAAAAGTTCTTGTTTCGGGAGCATACTCAACCCCCCAAAGAGGGGAGAAGACTACACCATTCTGCAAGCACTTTTCAGTATTGACATGCTGATTCTGTTCGCTGCAACAATATTTAGTGCTGGCGGAGCATTAACAGCCATAGACAATCTAGGACAGATTGGAAGGTCATTGGGATATCCGAGGAAGAGCATCACGACATGTGTGTCCTTGTTAAGCATATGGAACTATTTGGGACGGGTAGTTGCAGGTTTTGCCTCTGAGATATTGTTGATCAAATACAAAGCCCCTCGTCCCTTCATGCTCACTCTTGTTATGCTTCTCTCTTGTGTTGGCCATATTCTGATTGCCCTTGGCGCCCCAAATTCCCTCTACTTCGCTTCCGTGATTATAGGGTTCTGTTTGGGAGCACAGTGGCCGCTAATGTTTGCGATCATATCAGAAGTATTTGGCCTTAAACATTACTCCACGCTGTACAACTTTGGAGCCGTGGCAAGCCCTGTTGGATCTTACATTCTAAACGTGAGACTGACAGGTGTTTTGTATGATAAAGAGGCTTTAAAACAGTTGAAGGCCAAAGGACTCTCGAGACAAGCGGGGAAGGAGCTCAACTGCGTTGGAGTGCAGTGCTACAGAATGGCGTTTGTCATAATCACGGCGGCGACGCTGTTTGCCTGCTTTATTTCGTTTGTTTTGGTTCTGAGAACTAGAAAATTTTACAAAGGGGATATCTATAGAAACTTCAGAGTGGAACATGTAACCGAAGAGAATGAGATCACCGAAACTGGTATCAGAGTTCTGCTAGAAACTGAAGGACACGGAAGTGCATTAGGAGAACAGGATAAGAAAAACACAAAATGAAAGTGCTTTTGCTTTAGGGTTTAGTTGCTGTTATTATTATCTTTTGCCTATCTCTTAACTTAAATAAATGGAATATTTGCAGTTAAAATGTTGTATTTGATATTTATAAAAATATTTTATTATGGAATAGGAATATATGAACTTTAATTATTATATCTTTTATTATTATGATTCTCAAAAGTTGAACATGTGATCTCGTTTATATAATCTAAATCATCACTATTAAGTTTATGCCTAGAACATATAGTGGAGGATGAGCTTGAACGAGACTCCATGCCAGGATTTCAGGAAACAGATATTGTACTATCATGATGTTTACTTTCGGAGATAGAGGTGAAATTTAATAGATTTGAAATTAGTGAAAATTTTGATAAATGGGATAAGATAGAAAACAAAATTATAATAGTTAAAGTAAAAGATTATACATTTCTCGTCAGATTTGATGAATTGAAATTAATTTAAAAGAAGATGCTAATTGTTAGTGTTTAGATAAAAAAAATAGTAGGTTTATATTAAAAATATGATGTTATTGGTGTTAAAAAATGCTTTAATATATTAATTTAAATTAAATGTTCAAATTAAATTAAAATAAAATAAAATTTGAACTAATATCTTTTCAACTTTAACTTTTTTAATAAATCATTTAAAGTTAATATAACTTCATTTTAGTTGTAATAAAATCGCTTTGACATAACACATCTCTTATAAAATTATGCTTGTCATAACTTATCTAACCCCACTTTTTTTTTATAAATTACACCATTTTAATTTCATAATAAAATTATCCAATTCAAATAAAAAAAAGCCATTAAATCGATGCCTCCGTGAACAATTTCATTTATTGCTTTATCGTAGAAGCCCAGATAAACCAATCATTGTTAAAAAAATTACACTTTCCTAAAAGTGGCATAAGAAAACCAAAAGAGAGTTGCTTCCTGCACTACCACATACTTAATTTGTTCTTCTATAAAACGGATGTTAACGTCCATTTCACCTTCAACGGATATTGACATCCGTTTACATATTTTATATTTTAGTTTATTATTTTTATTTAAAAAAAAAAAAAAACTTCAACGTATGTAGCCACATCGATGTGCCACATCCGTTTAATAGATTTTTACAAAATATTTTATTTATTATTTAAATAATAAAATATTAATTAAATTAATAATAATTATTTTATTAAATAAAATAAAATTAATTTATAAATAATTAAGTAATAATTTTAAAATAATTAAATAATATGTATATATTAATTTAAAATACAAAAAATTAAAAACTGAAAACTAAAAAAAAAATTCAACGGATGTGGCACATCCGTTTTAATATATTTATAAAAAATATTATAATTATTATTTAAATAATAATACATAAATTAAATTAATAATAATTATTTTATTAAATAAAATAAAATTAATTTATCAATAATTAAGTAATAATTTTAAAAAAATTAAATAATATTTATATATTAATTTAAAATACAATAAATTAAAAAACTAAAAGTTAAAAAAAAAAACTCAACGGATGTGGCACATTCGTTAACGGATTGACACATTGACATCCGTTGAAGAAAAAAGGAGGGGGTGTAGGATATTTTAAAATATAAAAGATACTTTTAGAATTTAAAAAAAATGTGGTTGTGCAAGGAGCAAAGTAAGGAGGTGTAGGGAGTAACTCTCAAAGCAACAACATCTGAAACAAGTGAATTCATATGGGCTTCGCTTAAATGGGCTAACCAATACACCGTGTTACTAGTTTTTGAGTGTTTCATTTTACACCTTCAACATCTCATCCTGCACCTCCAAAATTCCATTTTTAACCTTTTAATATCTGAGTCTGCATCTTCAACTTTTTCAAAAAATTTATTTTTTAACTTTAATAAAAATATTTTTATTTTGTTATCTTTCTTGTTAATGACACTTTAATAAATATCTTTTTATTTTCTTCTCTTCTTACTAAAGTCATTCTGCACCACCTTAATATTTAAATATTATTTAATATAATTTTATATTTTAATAATTATTAAAATATGATTTATATTATAATAATAGTTATATTAAAAAATAAAATAAAATAATTAAAATAAAAATAAAAAGTGAAATAATAATAATAGAAATTTTGATTTGATATGTTAAAATATATTAAAATAAATTAAACAATTATTAAATTTTAAATAGAAACAAAAATTTTAAATATGCTAACGGTTTTGTTTTTTATTTAAAATTTAATAAATATTTAATTTAATTAAAAATAATAATATTATTTATTATACTTTTATAATTTAGTAATTATTAAATATGATTTATATTTTTGTAATAATTTTATTAAAAAATAAAAATAAAAATAACTAAAATAAAAGTAATAATAGTGAAAATGAAAATAGTGTTTAAAATCACATTAAAAATATTTAAATATATTATATTATATTAAAATATTAAATTAAATTAAATAATTATTAAAATTTAAATAAAAAACAAAATTAAAATTTGTTAAGCGGATATAGAAATCCGATAATATATTATAAGGATATAGATATTCGATTAAAAATCCTTTCAAAATTTTTTTATTTATTTAATTTTAATAATTATTTAATTTAATTTAATATTTTAATATAATTTAATATATTCAAATATATTAAATGTGATTTTAAATATTATTTTTATTATTTTTATTTTTTATTTTTTTAATAAAACTATTATAAAAATATGAATTATATTTTAATAATTATTGAATTATAAAGGTATAATAAATAATATTATAATTTTCATTTAAATGAAATATTTATTAAATTTTAAATAAAAAACAAAACGCATATTTAATTTTTTTTTTCTATTTAAAATTTAATAATTTTTAATTTATTTTTATATTTTAATATATTTTAACATATCAAATCAAATTTTATATTATTATTATTATTTCATTTTTTTATTTTTTTATTTTTATTTTTTTAATATAACTATTATTATAATATAAATCATATTATAATAATTATTAAAATATAAAATTATATTAAATAATATTTAAATTTTAAATTAAATTAAATTATTGTTAAGGTGGTGTAGAGTGACAAGAAAGAGAAAAAAATAAAAACATATTTATTAAAGTTAAAAATAAAATTTTTGAAAATGTTGGAGGTGTAAATTAAGATTTTAAAAGGTTAAAAATGAAATTTTTGAAAGTACATGGTGAGATATTAGAAGTGTAGGACGAAACACTCCTAGTTTTTTACGGCATGCTTCATCACACCCAAATCTAGCTTTGCCAATTATCTAAAATTATCACGAGACATATTCTTCTAATTTGTGCAATGAATAACTCTATTCTATGGATCATACGTAATGTGAAAATTGATCCAAATTATGAATAAATGATATTTCGTAATGTACATAAGAAAAAAAAAACAGAAAGTAAAAGTAAGTCACGATTATTAGAAAATAAAAAAATTTACATATTTATAATCATTTTATTTTTGTATTATGGGTTAAATAGATCAAAAGAACGTAGAAGTATATCATGAGAATTTTCAAGCAAAATGAATAACTTTGAAGACTTGCTAGCCAGTGAACAAATTCCACGTTTATCTACCATATCAATTTCATTCACGCCTTCATCATAAATATCATAAGAACTCATTTCAGGAATTGTAAGGCCAAAGTGATAACTGAAATAAGTGACTCTCACGGGGACACGGCTTACATTGGCCTACCAAAATCAACTTATCTCACTATTTTGTTAGCCATGTTGCATTGGACCGGACCAGAATTTAGGTACATTTTCGAACGAAATTCATCGAATCCTCACTCTTTTGTCTTCTCTTTGGATAGTGGAGCGGGTAGAGTTTGGAGAGGATGTCGATCACGAGAACAAAAAAGAGAAAACAAAAATGAACCCAACGATTCAGGTCACATTATTAGAACGAAAAAATGGATGAAAAAAAAGAAGAATAAGATAAAAACATACAAGTTAGAGATAGAGAGTACCCAAACCACGTAAAATAAAGCAAGAAGCCATGGATATTAACGTCGAGTAATTACCAAACAGGATTAATTATTTGTGTCACAGACATCCTCGTCCAGACAATAGTAGAGTTTCAAGAGTTATGTTGGACACACAAGTTGTATTCAATATATAGTTCAAATTTTGTCTTGGCAATACTTAACATAAGTGGTCATGGCGAAATCTAAAGCGTTGGTTTGCACATTTTTTGTATAAAGCGGTGGCCACCGCCAGTTTACCATTAATTCCAGGCTCTTCTCCAATAGTGGTTGCTTAGGACCACCACGTTTAGTGCTAGTCACTTTCTCCATTCATATAATTGTACTTACCGCAAAATTATTATCACACCTTTTTCTTTTCCTAAAATACCTGATAACATCCTTCCCCTGATACCACCGGCCTTTATTTCCATAATCCACCGCGTCAAACTATAATCATTTGTTCCGTGTGCAACTTTTTCTTCCTCACATATAGGGAAACAATCTTCCCACACCCCACTCAATCCATATACATTCACCCCTATCTTACAAATTCTTTTTTGGAACACGTGGTTCGTGTTAATCTCTAAAACCAGATTGGCCGAAATTGCTAAAGTTTCTGTCTGTATATATATATATTCGTGGTTCTGGGTAGCCTCATCTCACTTCAATTACACTCTTTTATCTTACTCCACAAGAAAGTGTTTGATCCCAAAATACAACAGAAGTGAAAAATGGGAGTGGCAGAGTTGAGAGGAATGAAGAGTCTCGGCTACAATGTTATCACCGGGCGTTGGTTCATGCTGTTTGCATCTTTACTTATCATGTCCGTTGCTGGGGCAACCTATATGTTTGGAGCATACTCTAATGAGGTCAAAACCTCTTTGGGGTACGACCAGTCCACTCTCAACTTGCTCAGCTTCTTCAAAGACCTAGGTGCCAACGTTGGAGTCGTATCCGGGTTGGTCAACGAGATAACACCACCCTGGGTGGTACTCTCTATAGGGGTTCTTATGAACTTCTTTGGCTATTTCATGATATGGCTTGCAGTCTCTGGCCGCATTGCCAAACCACAACTTTGGAAAATGTGTCTCTACATTTGCATTGGTGCAAATTCTCAAACCTTTGCCAACACTGGTGCTTTGGTCACATGTGTCAAGAACTTCCCAGGAAGCCGTGGCAGTCTTTTAGGCCTACTCAAAGGTTACGTTGGTCTAAGTGGTGCCATCATCACACAGCTCTACCATGCCTTCTATGGTGATCACAACCCTCAGGCCCTTATCTTACTCATTGCGTGGCTCCCTGCCGCTGTTTCCTTCCTTTTCCTTCCAACAATTCGGATATTCAACACAGTCCACCAGCCTAAGAACAACAGAGTTTTCTACCACCTTCTTTATATTTCACTTTGTCTTGCAGGGTTTCTCATGGTTTTGATCCTTGTACAAAACAAGCTTAGTTTCTCAAGGATTGAGTACACAGTCGATGGCCTTGTTGTTCTCTCCTTTCTTCTTCTCCCACTCGCCGTGGTATTTAGAGAGGAGGTAAATCATTTAAAGGCCAAAACGGAAGGTTTGACCGATTCAGCACCTGAGTTGAAAGTAGTCACTGAAGTTATTCCACCTCCAAACGTCGAGCAAGAAGTACTACCAACCACCACAAGTTCACACGAGAAAAGTTCATGTTTCAGGAACATACTCAACCCCCCCAAGAGGGGAGAAGACTACACAATTTTGCAAGCACTTTTCAGTGTGGACATGCTGACTTTGTTCGTTGCAACAACGTTCGGTGCTGGCGGAACATTAACAGCCATAGACAATCTAGGACAGATTGGAAACTCATTGGGTTACCCAAGTAAAAGCACGACAACCTTTGTGTCCTTGGTGAGCATATGGAACTACTTAGGAAGAGTAGCTGCAGGTTATACCTCTGAAGTCCTCTTAGTCAAATACAAAGTTCCTCGTCCGTATATGGTCACTCTAGTTTTGCTTCTCTCTTGTGTTGGACATATTCTGATAGCCCTTGGCGTCCCAAACTCTCTCTACTTGTCTTCGGTGATTATTGGGTTTTGTTTTGGAGCTCAGTGGCCACTGATGTTTGCAATCATATCAGAAATATTTGGCCTTAAATACTACTCCACGTTATACAACTTAGGAGGCGCGGCAAGCCCTGTTGGATCGTACATTCTAAACGTGAAAGTGGCTGGTGTTTTGTATGATAAAGAGGCTTTGAAACAATTGAAGGCCAAAGGACTAACGAGAGAAGAAGGGAAGGACCTAACTTGTGTAGGAGTGCAATGCTACAGAATGGCTTTTATCATAATCACAGCTTCAACGTTGATTGCGTGTTTAGCCTCGTTCATCTTGGCGCTGAGGACTAGAAAATTTTACAAAGGGGATATCTATAGAAAGTTTAGAAGGGAACATGAAACAACAGAGAATGAGACGGAGATTACAAAGGAAGGTGTTAGATGTTCTGGTTGAAATACAAGGACACTCAAGGAACCAGAGAAAAACTATACAAGAGTGTGTTTAAGTTTTAGTTGCAGTAAATGCATGGCTTTTCGTTGTACATTAATAAGTTTGGTTCTGTAGAATTAGTAAATAGTGAATGGTATCAGAAGCTTTAGTTATTAGAGCATTTTTATCTGTTCAGGAAAGAACTGCATGTTAATATTTTTCTCTCACGTCAAATTTATGGTGAAAAGGGTGAAGTTATTGTAAGATTTCAGGATAATTACATCTTTAGAATTCCCCTCAGTATTTACCTTTCACAAGTTCCTCAAGAAGCATAAGTAATAAAATTTAGAAAATATGACTAATTTTGAATTTTGAATTATATACAATAGTTTATGTATATATATATACCCATTTACAATGACAAGCATAAGAGATAAAAAGAATTAAAATTTGGATCATATTACAAAAAAAAATTACTTGATTCAAATTTATTCCTTTCACACTTTCAGTTCTCACCTATAAGAACAAGTTATTGTTTAGTTACATTACAGATCACATGATCAAAGCCAATCTAAAGATGACATTGTGAACTATTTCCACCATATATATATATATATATATATATATATATATATATATATATATATATATATATATATATATATATATATATATATATATATATATATATAATTACATTAAATTCATAAAGTTCTGTTTTTAATTATTGTGAATTTGTGTTCCTCATAAAAAGAGACCCACGAGTGGACCACTTGATAATTACATTACATTCTTTTCATGAGGAAGATAAAGGTCAGCTAATTAATTTTATATTTACTTTTAGGTCTCCAAGCGCATTGCTTTTCAAATTTATTGCTGCAAATTGTATACCCCATGAACAAATCCATCCAAATTAATTTGGCATTCGTTGAATCCTGATATTCGATAAACAAACTGATTGTTTTAACATGTGGTTCATGAATATGGAAGATTAACCAAAATGAAATGCAGTAGTGAAAGAGAACCACATACGTATCTCTCTCTCTATATATATACATGTACCTATCGGCGTGACAGTGGAAAAGGTGACGAAGGCAAAGTGGAATGGCTTTGCTAGCAGCTACCTTAATTCACAGCCACATGAAGATATATAGTAGTGAACACTCCTGGAGTTAGACTTGTACGTTGAAAGATGAATATGGATCCAGAAACATAACGTGGGTGGGACCAAACCCTTTTCGTCACTCGTGACTGTGTTCACGACAATTCATTCATTCAATCATGTCAACCCCTACGTACCACAAACCAGAATGTTTTGTCAACAATAAAACGTTTACGTGTATATCATGAACATTCCTTTTGGTAAGTAATAAGTCAGAAACGCCAAAAGTGAACAAAACCTAAGTGATTTCCCTTCGTCAAGGAATCTAGGTTAGTTGCTTTGAAACTGTAAACTTTAATAATTCAATTCATTGAGCAAAATGGTATGATAGTAAATTTCTTGTTTTTTTTTTATACTCTATAGACAAATTTAAATAAAAAATTACGAATCTAGACAAAAAATTTCGAAATTACGGATTTAGGTAAGTCGCGAAGTCAAACGACTTCAAATGAAAAAGTCGTGTTTCACGACTTCACCCTGACACAGTGGTAAGAGGTGAAGTCGTGGACTCCAAAAACGATTTTAGGACACGGTAATCGATTATCAGGCCTTGTAACATCTTTTCATTATAAATTAAAAAAAATATTGAAATTTTCGTCGTGCATGGTGGCATGTCTATTAGTAATTTAGAGCGTCGAGATCGCGTTCATTGTGTGTTGTTGCACTTCTCGTCTCCTCTCAGGCAACTATTCAGAGCATCGAGGTTGTTCTTTTTTCCTTTTTTTTCAAGTGCCTTGATTGGAGAATCATGGATTTTTTAAGATTTCTCTCTCTTATTCATCCATAACTTCTTCCGTTGTTGTTTCTTCTAACATTTCTTTTGTCGCCATTACATTTGACCTGTCCATATATGTTTTTTTTTTCATGGAAAAGATGGTTTTTGTTAGTTTATTTATAGTCGTGTTGGCTCTCTAACAATTTATCCACTGGTGGCATTCCCTAACGACGATTTGCAAGAAGAGATTTACATGAAGCAACATTCCAAATTTGTTGCTTATGGAGAGTATTTTGGATTGATATTTCGTCTTTTATATCGTCTTACAAATCATTAACAATTTAGTGTTACTCGAGTGTAGAAACAGATATTTTCATCAAGACTAATTATATTAGTAACAAGTTGGTACATATCTATGTACTAACTTGAGGGAGAGTATTAGATTATTATCTTTATTTTATATTTATTTTATTTGTATTTTGGGCTTAGCCCATATTTCTTTTATTATAAATAGATGATTCTATGTGTATATTTAACACAAGGGAGATTAATCTCATATATAGTTTTTTACTATATTCAACACCCTTAAATATAATTTTATATTTAAGAAATGGTATTTTAATATACATAAATTTTTTATACTTATTTAATTTTTTTCACTTTTTTTAATATTAAAATTTATTTTTTTACGATAACTGTATTCTTATAATGTGTGTTATCTTATCGTTATTTTTGTTTTTTATTCATATTATCGTGCATTTGCCTCCTATGCCTAACAAAAAAAAACAGAAAATTAACAAAAAATAAATAAATATGGTAATAACACGCTTGTTCACTTGAATGGATTTGAGGGAGAGTAATTGAGGGGATTTGAGAGGATTTGAAAATAAATTTTGTTGTTGTTTATTTGAGTCAATTTGGAGGTAAGTGAGAATGAATTTGGAAGTAAAGTTTGCGAGAATTAGTGTAGAATTTGATTGACGTGACACAGATTAAAAAAATTTACTTCCAAATCTAATCTCATTTACCTCCAAATTCACTCAAATAATCAACAAAAAAATTTATTTTCAAATCCTCTCAAACCCCTCAATTACTCTCCCTCAAATCCACTCAAGTGAACAAGGCCAAAGTTGGGATGAAATGGAATTATCCAAATAGAAAGCCAGAGAATAAGAGATCGATGCAAAGCAATGAAATGTTGGGGCTAAAGGTAGAGGAAGTAATGGTGACTGGAGATGGAGTCAGCTTGTAATAACTACAGTAAGAGATATTCGAATTAAAATACATTTTAAATCAAATATTGTAATTATTATATTTAAAAATAAATTTAAAGATAGCTCAACTTCAATAAGGTATATGTTATTTTAATTTATCTATGCTAATCAATGTGAGATTTCCTTATCGAAGTTATTTTTATTTATAAAGGAAGATAAATATATCGTTGAAAAAAATGTAACATATTTCAAAATAAATTAAAATATATCTACTGATAATTTTAGAATAACCCTTAAAAAATCTTAAACGATAAAGATAAACATATTACCTAACTACAATTGGACATTGAGATCGATACATATCAAACAAGTGAAAGAGCCAAACAAATGGATATATTTTTTATTAAACAAAATTTTAAAGAAATGATAAGAATTACAAATTTTAATCTAATTTTTTTAATATTGAAATCTCTTATCTTTTAAATAGAAAATAGTATATACATCTTGAGTGTGAGATGTGAAAATAGAATTAATGGATGATTCGATAGTAGTCCGACAATGGATGGAACAAAATATTCACATAGATCTCGTTAGGATATAGGCTTGGTTTTTAAACGTAACTCAACTCCACAAAACCGGTTTAAATAATAAGATTTGCATCCCACTTATATATTTTATCATTTAAAGATACTAACGTGATATATTTTATATTTTTGATAGATTTTCTTTTGGAATAAACGTCTCGAAGATATTCTTTTGAATAAATATAATGAAGATATTGGATGTTAATGAACCATAAATCATTCATTTATTTTATAACATTTTCAACATAAAATATTTAGATATTAAACTTTTTTTTAGTCAATATCAGTGAGACAATAATTAGTGAAAACAAATCTATTAACAACTCATGACAGGTAAAAAAAATGTCAGTGATAAAAAATTACAATGCCAGTGTGAAAATAAAAGAAACGTTTTAAGGTGATTTTAAAAAATTATTGTTAAAAGTAATACCAACAGTTGAACGAGAAACCATTGTTAAAAGTCTAAAATGAAAGGAATTAATAACGGTTGGACAGATAATAGTCATTAAAATTATTATAAAAAAATTGATATTATCGATGCAAAATTTATTAATAATATTTAAAATATATTAATAAATCAAAATTATTAATGGTCTACCAATTATAAAAAAATTTGTTTAATAAAATTTATCGGTTGTTATAAAATTTATCGATAATTATTGAAAATAACTTCATTGGTAAATTCTTGTGAATTGGTTTTTCATTCTTTTTATTTTTTCACATTTACCAAAATTACTAGGAAAATATTTAAGTTAATGGAGTGATGTAATATATTTAAATTACCTTTTGTCATGAAAAGAAAAAGTTATAGCTCAATTGTGTGGAGCTTATTTATAAAGGAGTTATGAGCTTGAGTCTCACCTATCACACTTATTGGTTATTATTTTCAAAATTATAGAATTGGAGTTAACATATGTGATATGGATATGTATTTTATTAAGATGGTTTTATGTTAACTTGATGTTGTAGCTTATATGGTTATAGATGGTAGGTTCAACTTTTGCCTTGATGTTGTAACTTGAAGGCATTTATTGACGCAGTAGAGATGAGTCTAAACACGTAAGATACTAGGTTTTGGGTTTGCACTTATTAGTTTGTAGGTCAGAAAATTTGGACAATTGAGGATTGAGAGAAAACATGTTTTTAGGAAGCTAACATTTCTCTTTTTTACGTGATTCTATATGTAGAGAAAATTTTGACTTTTTTCTTTTATAATGGTAAAATTCGTTGTTTTAGTAGTGCTTTTAAGATGGTAATTTATTTAATTGATGAATTTATGGAGGAAGTTTAATATGTATTGTTGGTTCTAATGTGTTTAATTATTGATTTTTGGCTTAAGATGATATTTATTTATATATTATGTAAAATAACAATAGGATGTTTATCGGTTTGTAAAAGTTTGAGCAGAGGATTGTCTTTGTTCTTAGGCGTTTGATTGGCAACCTAGTGGTAGCAATTATCCTTGGTACTCTTGCTGTTTTAATTGTTATTATATTTTGGCTTTAAGAGAATTAGAAAATTCGTTTAAAAATTACATTTATATTTAGATTAAATTAGTTAATATGTTATTTAGGATAAAATTTTTATTGCATACGAAAATTTATATTAACTATGTATGAATGAATAGAACTAACACTTTTTAGTCAAAATATTATATATTTGTAATTTATAAGTTTTTTTAGAAAATTATGGTAGAAGTAAATATAATTAATATAAAATTTGGAAATGTTTCGATTTATATATTGTAATTTTTTTTTCAAAATTTATTAACATTTTTTACACTGAGATTGATTGGTTATATGAATTGAGATGGTTCAGTTCCATAGTTGTTATAAAAAATTATGTGGTTTGTAAAGTAAAGTAATAACATCTTTTAATATTTTAAGTACTTCTACCAATCCAATATATATGTTTGATATTAAGTAACCTTAAGTTCAAGGTTGCTATCAACTTTCAAACAATTCCATTTAAATTATTTTTGTCAATATATAATTTTTTTAACAAAAGTACTTCCATTTAATTTATATTAATTTTAACTACTACATTTCAATTTAAAATAAATTCGTAATATCAAATTATTACTTGATTTTATTTAAATTATAATATAAATTATACTTTAGATAATAAATTCCTAATATAATTATTACTCACATTTCATTATAATATAATTTACATTATTTACAACTTAACTTACATTACTCATATATAAGAATAAAATGGTATTTTTATTTTTTTATCAATTAAATTATCTTTTAATCTATCACATTCATCACATTACTTAATAATTTTCATAAATGTTTTTCTTATTTTTCTTCAAATCTCACCATCTTTTCTTTAATTCAAATAATCCAATTTTGATTATTTTTCCTCAAATCTACTCTCCAACCAAAAACTTTAATGACCAAAAAATAATTTAAGAAAATCAATTCAAATATTAAGTATATATTTAAGGTTTTAATCAACTTATATATCATTTAATTAATATTATATAACAAATATTAAATTAAACATTATTTGTGTTACTGTGTGATGACTCGAGCTAACCGAAAGGTTGAGGTGTGGAGAAGAACGACATAGGTTGTCACGGGCACACGACACTTGTGGAACAAAATTAAAGTGCAATCAATATGGTAATTAATATTGATGAATGATTAATGTTGACATTAATGACCATTAAGATGTATAAGTTTGATTATTGTAAACCCTGTAAGCAGATGTTTAATTTTGGAGTAAAACACTTTTTTCCATAACTTCATTACATTAGAATTTCACAGGAAAAATATCTAACTTGAGCGTTAGAGTGTCTTTTGTAAGTCAACATCGCTCAAACTAATATGTCACACAGAATAGTAAAGGATCAAACGTTCGTCCAAACAAGAGAAATGTGCAGGATCCATCCTCGTTCCCATCCAACAGAAACAATTTGTTATATCATCAATATTTTCTATATCAAGAAACTAAAAATAATATGTCATGAATTTAAAAGACTAATAATATTTAGAAGAAAATAATAATAATTTTATCAACTAAAATCATATTTAAATAAATAAATAAAACTAATGGAGTATTGTATATGACGTTCCATTCAATGATAATTAAACTGCATGACCTCTGGCCGGTTAAGGTTAAGATGGAAAAAATTGTTTTGGTCGAAGTGAATTAAGTAAACAATTTAATTTATGAATAGTAATCTTTCCTACAAATATTTAATAATAAAGAAGTAATTATTTTAATTTTCCATGTCATAAGAAAAAGTGAAAACATAAAAACTTAACCTGCGAGTCAATCTAGTCCATCACGAGTTTGAGTCGGATTGATTTTGATAAAAATGTAATTTTTTATATGGGTTAATTTTCAGCCCGTCTCACTTAAAACCCAGCTCGTCTAGATTGAACCTATGGTAAGTCAAGTTGACGCAACAACCCACCTAATTTAATTTAATTATTTATTATTTTGTGTTTGAATATTATTAGTTAGCATTTTTTTTATATTGTAGATGAGGATAAAAAAAGAGATGTTTGAAGGAAGAACAATATTATAGATTTATCTATTCAAGACTCTAATATTATAAACGGACAAATGATAAAAAAATTATCAATATTAAAAACTTATTTGTTCGCTTTTTCACTTGTTTTTGGATTACTCTTTGATTGTATGATATTTTTTATTTATTTTGAATTGTCTTTGGAGAGTTTAACATCATTTTAGAATAAAACTTATTTCGATTTGAACTAAAACAAATTATAATTTTTTTATTTAAAAAAAATTATAATTAAGTGAGTCAACCCCGTTTAACCCACTGTGATGGGTTGGGTCGGGTTCGATTTTTTTTAATTCTCTAATAAGTGAGTCGGGTTGAGTTAGTTCATTAAGTGACCAATTTGTGGTGAGCCGAGCCGAGTCAAGCTGGGTTACTTGTTTTGACAACTCTAATTTTTACTAAATATCCACATAAAATATTTTATATTATCAATACCTATGAAAACACAGGCCTTATGTGTATTATTTTTTCATGATAATAAAAATATAATTATATAAATAAAAAATAAATAATTTTATAATTTAATCATAAATAATTTTTATTTGTTTCGTAGATTAGTTTTATTTATTTAGTAGATATTTTTATTTATTTAAATTCTAAAATAGTTAAATTTAAAAAAATGTTTAAATTTAAAAAATCAATTAAATTAAAAATATTAAAATTCATGGTTTTCATATTTGTACACAATTTCAATTTGGTTAACTCGTTGACAGAAACTACGTCAAGACGTGTTGAGCGATATTATCTAGTGAAGTGAACAAAAACGACTAGTGAAGCGAACAAAAACAATGTCAAAGATAGGTTAAACTGTAATATTTAATGAATGACATGTTATTATTGAATATTTCAATAATTGGCATATTGTTTCATCCTTTTATAGATGTAATGGTTGTCCTAACATTTAAAAGGGTTGTTAATGAAGAGATGATGTTTCTGAAATAAGAGATTCTCAAAGGTGGAACTCGAAAATTATTCAGCTTAGACATGTCTTGTTCTTCTTCGTCTTGAACATATGTAATGTTTAAGAATATAACGTTGTAAGAAAGTTGCGTATAAAACTCATTTGTTTATGTTGTGTGAGAATGCATTGTTTTGAACTGAACCCTTAAGAACAAGTGTTTCGAACTGTCATCAAACTCCTGCACTAATTAACCATATAACATAAAACTCATTTTCTATCCTAGAAACAAAAACTCAACACTCAATCACCGGCCAAATCAAACTCACTTAAGCTATCGTAAACCTTGGTTCTCTAACTGTTTTGAAATTTCCAATGAAAACTGTGAAAGGAATTTAAAGATTTTGAATGAAAAATTTAAATGATGAACACGATGTGATAAGGATATCGAAACACTGTAAAAGGATTTGAAAATTAACCTAACAACTTGGAACATAAGACGAACAAATTCTAATAATTTATTCACCTCAATAAAGTTTAAAAATCATCTATAAAGTGAAAAAATTCGACACTGTGAGCTCGATATAAATTAGTAAGATAGAATATGGCAATGGAAAAATACCACTAAACCAATTATAACCTATTTCGGTCGGCATTTCTCCCAACCAAAAGCATCTTCCATCAAATTTTTCTTTCCTCTTATTTTCATTACAACGTTTATTCAAAATTTGATCATTACTTCCTTTCAATTTCATCTATTTATTTTATTCACTACTTTCCTCATTTTCCATGAAACAGGGGACATGCTTCTCATAATTTTTTGTTTCAGTTTTTTTAACATTATTTTTTCTTTTTGTAAAAAACACTCTTTTTTTGGTTAAATTTATTTTAATTTATAAAAAAACTTTTATAATCTTACATGTCGGTACTGTTTTTATGCTAACTCTCACGTAGCCAAAAATGGTAGGTCATGATCGCACTGTGGGATCATAATCATCCCTGTGTTCCCTTAAATTTCAAAACAAAATATGTGACCTTATGATCCCATAAGAATTTTAAAAGAAAAAAGAAAAACTAACTTGTATACAAATTAAAACATAATTTTTTTTAAAAATCATAAAAAATTTATATGTATAAACTAATTTTAATTCATGATTTTTTTTAAAAAGTTCTTGTAATTTTTTCCCTAATTAAATACTTTTTATGCGTAATATAATCTCCTGTTTATCTAAGTTTTTATAAATATATAAAAAATAACTTACTTCCCGTACATCTAAAAAAACTACTTTTACAGTTATAAAAATATACTATTATACAAAAATTAGAATATATATATATATATATAAATCCTCGCTTCAATCCTATTATTCCTTCATTATACATTTTCAATATTGATACTATTATTTTTTGAATGTATATTTTATACACTACTCTTACAACCAAAAGTTTTATAAGAAGCATCTTAAATTACTATCATTTCAGTTATGTTACTATACTATTTACTTTTTGGTGATATATATCTCTTTTAACTTGCTATGTTCTTTTTCTATTTAAATTTTAATGTTTTTTTAGTTGATCAATAATTAAAACAACACTATATTATAATTTAAATAATTTAACTGGTGGTTGAATCTACTATATAAAAATTCATTAATATTAGGTTGTAATGACATTATTCATTAATCTAATATACATATGTATTGTTTTTCAGGGTTCTGATAACATTTCTATGCATATTTTCATGTTGGTTGATGTTGATAGGTCACTCTTTCATTATTTTTGTGTTTGTTTGTATGATCGGTTATTTATAAAAAGACATTCTGACTCTAAGTCAGTGGATTAAAACATAATATAATAAATACAATATATTAAAAGGTATTAAATATTTCTAATGGTAACCTAATAATCTTTTAATCTTAGTTAATATAGTAATCCTGTAATTAGTTCCCATACTATTTTTCTTACATATCGATGCTTACCTGAGTTATGAATTCGATGGATGATTTGTACATGTATATCAGGCTCACACAATATAGTCATTACTTATACTAATTGTCTAGTTACTCCATATATGATAACCAATTATGGCTCATAAAAGCACCAAATATTGATGATATAATTCATTCATTATTTTATATTTATTATTAATATTTTTCTCATAGTTTCATAAAAATATATTTAATGATAAATCACTCAACATTTCAAAACACTTAAATATGCACATTTATCTATTTTATTGCTAATAAGTTACCATGTGATAGAACATTGAAGTAAATAAAAAAGAAAAAGGAAAATCATCAAATAATAGTAAATATTGAGTACAAAAGTTTAGTTAATGAGTTGATTTTATTAAATGGAATTAAAAAGGTGGAATCTGGATCAAATTTGATGGTAGAAAGATAACCTCTATTGCAAGTGCATGAGTACTAATCACTTAAACCTTGTGAAATGTCAATTATATCTCCACATGTAATTTTTCACAATGTAAACACGTACTATGGTTTAATGTAATATAAATTCAGATAGTGTAACTAAATTACATTTTAATTTATTTTCTATATTCATTGGCACCTTTATTAGGATACTGCAAGTTTCATATATAAAATCACATGTTTATGGGATGAATTTTAAAATTTGATTGTCAGATTATCATATAAAATTTACTACCTTATATCATAAAGATTAAAAAATATTTTTTTTAATTTGAAATTATTAATAAAATATTTTTCGAATAACAACTACCTTTTTTCTTTCATTCGAATTATCAAACTTTGCTTGTAATTGTTCGTTATTGATGTTCATATCTTGTATCGCTTTTTGAGATAAGATTCTCTTACTTCAATAGACAACATCACGTTCGTGCCATATGTCAAATTGAAGGGAGTCTGTCTAGTTGTATCATGTAGTGAGCAACGATACACCCATAGTACTTCGGACAACTTATCCTCTTAGGTTCCTTTAGTCTCTTAATTGTCATTTAAGCTTGGCTACAATGCTATTGTTCATAGCTTAAACTTAACACTTCGTTTAAGGGTGTTCTATAAAAGTGGTGATATGTTTTATACCTAAATTTATTCCAATTTCTTGTCGATAAATTGTTGACCGTCATTAGTGATGACTATGTTTCGTAGGCCAAATCAATAGATAATATTTTTTCACACAAAGGTTTGTATCTATCGAGTGATAATCGTTGCTAAGGACTCTGTCTTGACCTATTTTGAAAAATAATCAATCGTCACTTATGAATTTCTTCTAGGCTCAGTCAACCAAAAAGGATCTAACACTATCCATTCCCAATTACACAAACGGGTAATAGAGGATATGGTATGTCATTCTAATTAAATCCCTAATCAAAATTATTGGAATTTGAATTATAATTAAACAAACTATAATAAAAAAATCATTACAAAAATTATAAATAGAAATATAAAGTAAGAAGGTAAAAAGGACATTAATTAAATATTTATTATTCTAATCTTCGAACCGGATTAACTTTGATATAAAAAAATTTTTGATAAAGTACCTATTTATTCACGTTGACAAATAGAAAATAATTTGAAATAAGAAACATTATATTAGATAATCATGATCCATCTTATATACAACACTAACATTAATTACTCTTACTCTCTCTTAGTACAATCAAATTTTATCACCATGCAAATATAAATAGCGAGTTATCAATATACATTGAATTTAATTTTTTTTAATTTTTGTACTAGGTTCATAAAAGTATGTCTTAGGGGAAATTGTAACTAAAATAAAAAAAATTGAAAAATGATTTAATTTTAGAATAGAAAATTAATCGGCACCAAATTGAAAACGTATATTTTTCAGGGTTAATGTAAAATTCGTCCATTAATATCTCATACATACTTTCTAAATCTTTCATAGTAGGTGAATCAGAATGAGTTCATCAACTGAACAAATAAAACAGTATCTTAACATAATTATCACAAAAAAAATTCAATAACTTTAGGATAATATATTTTAAGATTCATGAAGAATATAAGAATTCATTTACTATATTTTAATAGTTTTCACCGGAATTAGCAGAAAGTGAGTTAATGGAAGGTGTTCATTGAAAAAACAATGTATAGTGTAGGATGGCATAGAGTGAGAAACATATATAAAAGTGAAAAAAAAAGAAGCAACGGAACAATCCTATCTAATCGACAAAGCTGAAGTTGAATTCAATATTTGAATTGGCATGTAGGATGATTAAAAATGTAGAAATGACTCTAAACTCTAACTCAATCTCAAAGTCTCCTTTTTTCTTCTAACATTAATCAAATCCATTATCGTAATCCACAACACAATTCTTCACTTTCCTTTCTCTGACCTTATGCAATTGTCATTCTCATTTTAGTTCTCATTATAAACTCACTATCTCACTCTCTCTCTCTCCCTCTGCCATCTCTTCACTCGCCGGAACTCATCGCCGCACGACGAACCGTAGCCATTCCGCTCATTCGCCACTTTGATCCTCCCGGAGCGCGGTTCCCTTGTCAGATCCATCGTCCTTCGCTCTCGTTGTGATGCGAAAATCGTTGGAGGTCAAGCTGCGGATTGGGAAGGAGCTTCTTCCGAATTCATTAGCCTAGGGTTAGGGTTTCTTCAATCGTTTCCCAAAAATGTTTAAGCGAATCATGAAGGGAGGGCAGAAGAAGCCCTCCAAGACGGACCCGAGCGATCCGTCCTCCTTCGGTCCGCCGGTGACGGCCGCTACTCCGGAGGTGGTGGTGCCGCCGCCTACGGGGACCATAGAGCCGCTGCCGCTGTTTCGCGACGTGCCTGTGTCGGAGCGGCAGACCCTGTTCATTCGGAAGCTTCAGATATGCTGCCACGTGTTGGACTTCTCGGACACGCTGAAGAGCATTCGCGAGAAGGAAATCAAGAGGCAGACGCTGATGGAGCTCGTGGATTTCATACAATCGGGTTCGGGGAAGATAACGGAGACTTGCCAGGAGGAGATGATCAAAATGGTGTCCGTCAATATCTTCCGGTGCCTCCCGCCGGCGTCGCACGAGAACACCGGCCAGGAACCCACCGATCCGGAGGAAGAGGAGCCGTGCCTCGATCCCACGTGGCCGCACCTTCAGCTTGTCTACGAGCTGCTCCTCAGATACATCGTTTCCTCTGATACTGACACAAAGGTTGCGAAACGGTACATAGATCATTCTTTTGTCCTCAAACTGCTTGATTTGTTCGACTCTGAGGACCCCCGTGAGCGTGAGTACTTAAAAACCATATTACATCGCGTGTACGGGAAATTCATGGTTCATCGCCCCTTTATTAGGAAGGCCATTAACAACATATTTTTTCGGTTTATATATGAGACGGAGCGGCATAGCGGTATTGGGGAGCTTCTTGAGATTCTGGGGAGCATTATCAATGGGTTTGCTCTGCCGATGAAAGAAGAACATAAGCTGTTTCTATCTAGGGCGCTTCTGCCTCTGCATAAGCCCAAGCCGGTTGCGGTGTATCACCAGCAGTTGTCGTATTGCATTGCGCAGTTTGTGGAGAAGGATTTCAAGCTCGCGGATGCAGTTATTAGGGGCTTGTTGAAGTATTGGCCCGTAACTAATTGCCAGAAGGAGGTTCTCTTTCTTGGGGAACTGGAGGAGGTGCTGGAGGCCACGCAAGCTGCGGAATTCCAGCGCTGCATGGTCCCTCTTTTTAGACAGGTTGCCCGCTGCCTCAATAGTTCTCACTTTCAGGTTCGTGTGGATTTGTTTTTCATCACCTTTGCTGATGCAATCCTTTTTTCAACATTACCTTTGGGTAGCCGGGTTATGAATGTGCAATTTGTTCAACTGTTTCTTTGTTTATGAAGATACATCTAATCTGGGGCTATGTATGGTATAATTATAAGGTTAATGTAAGGTTCAGCCCTAGGTACTAGATTAGTAACTAAACTGTCGCATCCTTTAGGTCCTAAATTACACTGTGATTTTTTTATCCATTTATTTCCCCCTAGTTTTTTTTTGGATAATTTAGTTGTGCCTTTTAAATTTGCCAGCTTAATGATGTGTTGGTTGATGGGAAAAACCAAGATTTTCTAGCAAACTTCCCCTAGCATGTAGAAATGGTAAAATAGCTATTCATAAGTCAAAATCCCATGTCAACTAAGAGATATGAACATAATATTTCCAGGCTTGGACAATCCCCATCTCATGAATTTGCTTTTGGGTTTGAATTAGCCCCAACACTAGTTCAAGATGGTATTAGTTGTTATAAATTCTTAGAGGATAAAGGAATGTAGATATGGTATGATAGGAGCGAGGAGCGAGGAGGAAAATATTAACTGACACCCTGGCACTGCAACTTTTTAAGTGGAATCTACCTAGCCCTATAGATTTCATTGTGCAATATAAAAAAAATTCATTCTGGATTGCCAGCCTCGTGATGTTGTTGATGTTTCTGACTTGAACAAGATTGATTTCAATGGAGGATACCTTTAGTCTAGACAAAAAAGTGGATAAAAATCTCAAATCAGAAAAAAAAATGTGTTTTTTATCATCTTCAGAGAAAAAAAATGTGTTTTTTATTATCTTCAGACAAAAAAAAATGGCAATGTGATTGTAGTAAATTTTCTGTTCGATAACTTAGTAAGTTTGTGGTTTCATTTGCGTATTATTTAAGAAATCTTGAGTTATAGTTTTGTTTTTTCCCCTTAATGTTACAATCATATTGTTATTATTATTCTGGTGAGGTTCATGTTCAGATGTATTAAGAATGGCAAAGGAACCAAATGGTGAAACTGATTTTTATTTTTGCGGAGCTGGTTGGTTTAGGGTCAATTATTCATAGTAAGCTAATCTACTTTCACTTCATTAAATTCATCCTTATTACTTGTTAGTTATGAACACTCATTTTTGTCACTCATTCTAAAATTTGAATCAGAATGCTGAAATTCTGAATCCTTGAGGAACAAATCGATACACACATAAAAGAAAATCTGACGTGATTTTATTTATCAAATAATTTGTTTTAAAGCCATTTAGTAATATGTTCATATGATTTGTTTGTAACTCCTAAACTGCCAAACTCTACACTGGATTTGTTAGTGGCCTAATGCAATTTATGTTGTTAATTCAAGGTAAAATAGATAGTTTGTTAAATCAGGAGGACTTTCCAATTGAGTCAATAAATGTTGATGCAAAGGATAAATTATCCTTCAACTCATCTTTTTCCTTCTTTTTCTTTGTTCCCAACAAGGTACTGCTAATTTTAACAATTATGACAACCATGCATTTCATTTGATTAAACATTAAATGGAAGTTTGAAACTACTGCCTCTTGGTTTCTTACAAATGCTTGGGTGGCATTTGGCAATGTTGTTTTGGCTTAAATTTAAATAACATTTGCTTTAACTTCGATCCTCTGTTACCCACTTAAAACTCTTTTATATTTGGCAAATATCCTCAAATTTTCTTTATCATCAAAAGTGCTACCTAGTTTCACAGCTTGACCTAAATGCAATTAATCAGACCTCCGAATCATAAATTTGAGAGAAGTTTTACCTAAGGGCACTTCTTTAATCAAAGCTCCAGCAAACTCTGGCTCTGTCGACCTTCTTTATTTCCTTCCTTCCTTTGTCTTTTTTTCTGTTTTAGTGAAATATAGCTCTTATTTACCGGAGATGAGTTGAAGCAAGTTCTTTGTGTTTAAGCCATAATTTGTATTATAATTATTTTTTACTAAACTTGAGTAGGTGTCTGTTCAGAATTATTACCTTGTGTATTGATTTGACCTCTTGGCTAAAAAGGTTTTGTCCGTCTCGTTTTCACTAATATCACTAAGGTGCAATATCACCATGTCTTTAATGTGCAGATAATACTTTTAGTGCATTGTATCTTGTCTCCAGCTGAAAAGCTATTGATGTAGAATGATGCCCCTAGGAAAAGTGTCTAAATTTTACAAGTTCCTGAATCAACGCTACACCAATCTTTTCTTTTATATACATCTTCTTGTTTCTTGTATCCCTATATTTGCATCTTTAACATTTTCATTTCTGCTCCTCCCACCTTTCTCTGAGGTTATCTCTTTAAAACCCAACTTTCATTACCATATGTTATAATTTGAGCCCATGACCAATTGGTCACCAAGGTACAACTTTACTATTGGGCTAGGGTTCACCCTCCTCATTTGTATTACAGATCCCAAATATTTAAAATAGAAACATTTGGTCTGCCTCCAAAGTTCAAGCTTAATGTTAATTACTTTCCATGATTTCTCAATCAAGATTATAATCTACAAAAAGCATGCAATTAGGATGATCTTTTAGATTTCTTTGGATATTGTCAGGGAGAAAGAATTTGATTTAACAGCATTTCTATGGATATCTTTCATGCCATTTGGTATTGAAGCTTGGCAATAATACAAATTTCACAAAAACTTAAGAAAACCGTGGGGGTGTTTATTATTATAAACTTTTTGTATTTCCCTTCAATGCACTTGTTTCATCCTTGGATGTAAGACTTGAGCGTTACTTTGTAAAACTGAAGACAGGGAGGAAGGAGTGACATAGTTCTCCTGTTTCAAGATTCCCAGCTCCATATGTTTGTGGTCAAGATTTCAAATATCTTGGTCATTAATGATAATTTGAGCTTAAGCAAATCAGAAGAGGAAGACTTGAATGTTAACAGGGTCTTGACCACGACCATCTAGTGTTTGTGGAAAGTACAATAGTGTACATTTGCCAGGATCTGCGTTTCTTACCTTAAAAATATTTAAGGTGATCTTCGAATGATTCTTCCATTAAGGTGCTATAATTATGGTCTTTTATCATTACAAGATCCAGGATGTCTTCACGTTTCTTTTTTTAAATTATTTGTTTGATTTGATTATGTAATCATGTCTTACAATTCTTATCTTTCCAGTCATAATCAAAATACGGAAGTGAGAATCCTGAGTGCTTTGAATCTCTATTTATTTTTTGTTTTGTAATTCTTGGTCTATTGATGCTTTTAGCTTTATATAATAATCCTTCTGAACCCTATACCTAAGCATACCTGGCAATGCAGGTTGCAGAACGAACTCTCTTTTTGTGGAATAATGAGCACATTGTCAGCTTAATTGCCCAAAACAGGACTGTAGTATTACCCATAATATTCGAAGCATTGGAGAAAAATATCCAAAGTCATTGGAACCAGGCTGTTCACGGACTGACCGTGAACGTTCAGAAAATGTTCATAGAAATGGATGCAGAATTATTTGAAGAATGTCAGAGACAGTATGCAGAGAGGGAGGCTAAAGCAAAAGATTTAGAAGAGCAGCGGGAATTGAATTGGAAAAGACTGACAGATGCAGCTGCACAGAATGGGGTGGATATGGTCACAGCTTAGTCAAATTACTTTTCTGCCTGAACTGGGACTGTGAATTGGATCGGTGAAGGATTACATGTGCTCCTCGCCATTTTGGTGCCACATTATTTATTGGTTTCTTTCTTTCCCACTTAATTTCTTTTTCCTCTCTATTTTCTCAGTTGGATACTCCGCAAGTTGAAGAAATCAGTGATTAATGTAGCTTAAAAGTGCAGTTGGATAATCAGTTAGACGTTGTTAGCAATGTCTGCAGATTAAGAATGTTTAATGAAATACTTTATTGTATTTTTTTTTTCACTTACAGAGAGAAATACGGATAATTTTTTCCTTCTGGAAACAGATTCTAGTGCCCTTTGGCACAAAAAGTAGGGTGCCTGATTGGGGAACTAGGGCAGGTTTGGTTTGGCACTGGTTTTTGTGAGGAGCTGGTTTTGTACGGGGGGTTATGTACGTATCATATAAAAGGGCTGGTGATTTACTTGTACAATAGGGCAACGTTGCCTCCAAGCATTGCGGCAAACATGTTCGATGTAGCCAACCATTGATGATCACTCCCCTAATTTGGATCTCCGATCAAAGGCATTGGAGATTTTCCTGTTGTTGATTTGGAACGCCTTTCAAAATGTCTCAGTTAATTGTATTGATTTTCCTTTTGATGTAACTGTTGAGATTTGTTCTCTTTGAAGCTGATATTCCTGTTTTAGATTGATATTTTATCCCTATTTTGCTCATGAGTCTGTTCTACAAAATTCTCTTAATCTTCTTAAGTACTTGATTCCTGCATATGTTTACTTCAATTGTTCTCAGGGCTAGGCCTACTCCACAGTTGCACTCAAAGAAGAAATGGTTCTTCTAAAATCACAAACAAATCAATGAGTTTCTCTACCTTAACAACCTATTCACACGACCTTTTGTTTTACTTTTTTTATATAAAAAAAACATTGAGAAATAGGGAAATATATTAATGTAGAAACTTCAATATTTTATATTGCTATTTATATAGTTAAAATATTTTAAAATAAACAGGATACTAAATAGCAAATAGTTTCACCTTAGTTAAAAATATTTAATATAAACCACAAATTTTAAGAAACAATTCAAATGCTATTTTTAAATGTTTTTAAAAACAAAAATTATAAAAAGATTAAATTTACGTTATTGTTCTAAAGATGAAGAGTTAAATTAGTTCAAAATTTTAAAAATGGATTAATTTTAATTTTTACTGAAAATTAAGAGATAAAAAATATATTTAACTTTTTTAAAATTATGTGTGAATGAGGTATACCAAAATATTATGTAATCTTATTTGAGTGATGAATATTCAAAATTATATAAATACGATATTATACAATAACAATGATATATGATTGATATTACTTAACAATGATATATGATTGATATTACTTAACAATGATTGATATTTGATATTACTTAAAATCTTAAGACGATGGATTAATAAACTTTTATTTTTATATAATACTTTACTTTCTTTATTTCTACTCAATACAAAATTTAGACTATTCTAATACTTATCCAAACATATTATTAGCTATATTAATAAATTTCTACTCAATACAAAACTTAGACTATTCTAATACTTATCCAAACATATTATTAGCTATATTAATAGACACTGGATTAGTTATATCTTTGTTAATATAATATTGTATATCCATTGCTTGTATCTAAACAAATTATTAAATATTAATATATTATAATATATTAACAAAGATATTGGGTTAGGTCTATGTTTGTTAATATATTAATGTATATCAATATTTTATAATTTATTTGGACAATAGTAATGTACAGTATGATGTTATTAGACTCTGTTACCTTGAATTCTCATAACCGGCAACTTGTAGTATTCTTTACTTAGCCAACACCTTCATTCAAGTCAGTGTAATATCCAAGATGGAATACTATGACAGCAAGTCAAATAAATCCATAAAATACATATCAATCTCGGTTAAGTCAAGTAACAATGGTTATTAAGTAATTTGGCCCTGGTTAGGTCTAAAAAAAATAAAATTATATTATAGAAATATGTGATCTAAGTAAGACATTGACGGTTTGATATGCTAGCATTTATTATAGTTTACAATCGTTGAAATATCTTATCTATATACAACTCTATTGGATCAAAAGCACCTAAGCTTAAAAGGAGCGGAGAACTCAAAAAATCCAAGAACTAAGAAAGATCATTCACAGAAATATGTAATATTCATTTATTCGAGAATCATATAAATTTACCTTGAATAAAGTGATACCATATATAACCGATCAAATATATCAAACTAAATATTCCAGTGAGTCAAAATATCTGAATAATCCAAGCCAAATGAATATGTATATAAATTTTCAAAGTTCGAAAGCTAACACTACATTAGTATAAGAATGTTGTCCCCTACTTTACAATGAAATTTATCAAAAATAAATTTTTATGTCAAAATTTTACATAACTTTAGGTTAAAGTGAAAATAAAAACTATTAAACTGATATAGAATTAACAAGTTTCAAATGTAGATATAAAAAAATTGCATTTTTTTATTAAGTTGCGAGAAAATAATAATTTCAGAAAGTAATTTATTGATTAATTTAAAAATAATATTATTATTTTTGCATGAAATGTTTTGACATAAATCAATATGACATTATTTTCGTTCAAGACTGGTCATCCAAAAATCTATAGTTAATTAATAAAAAAATTGTAAATAATAATTTTCTCAATAAACTTAACCTAATTTTGGTGAATGAGTTTATTGACGGTCATGGGAAGTTGTTTGGTTGTTTTAAGATCTAAAAAGATAAAATTGAAAATCATATATTTGTGTCTGTGATAGTTTCGTTTATCACATGACGTGTGAGTGTGTGAAGAGCGTATCAGAAGAGCAGAGGAGGAAGAGAATAGTGAAGAAGAAAGTGTAGTGGCGTGGAAATGTCGAAGAAAGGAGGAAGTGGCGCTTCGTTTCAAAAGGACGTGCCATGGCGAGCGTCTTCTTCTACTGCGAAACCCTTCCCCAAAATCCACCACTCTCCACTTCTTCGCGTTTCACAAACACCCTTTACCGATTACGCCGTCTCCGTCATGAGGGTCTCTCTCTCTCTCTCTCTCATTGTTTTTCACTTCTCATCGTTGCGTTTCAATAACCCTTTATGCATATTTTTGGGAATTGCTGTGATTTCTCAGCATCCAGACCCTATAGGGAGTGGATTGGGTGATGAGGCCATAGTGGAAGCAGCTGGACCCGACTGCCTCGTACCTGGTCAGAAAATGCCCCTCCAATTACTTGGCCTTCAGGTTCTCTTCTTTCTCTTCTTCTGCCTCTTCAGTTTTTTCAAGCGCTTTAGTTATGCCTAATCAGCTGTTTTTTTGTGTGCTTCTTCTCACATTCAATTCTTTCCTTTTAACCTTATTGATGGCTTTTTGCCGGATTTTCAATCACTCCTTTTATAAAGGACTTCCCCAAAAGCAATTGATATAACAATGTTTCCATATAACTCAACTCAATGGACGATGAGTTCTCTATGTAATTCAATTTTGCATTGTGCACTGTTAATTCATATTATACTAGGATCAATTTGCACTGCCACGGGCGGACTGAAAATAGACAAATTTATTTTTTGTTTTGAATACCCAATAAATATATTTCTTGACTTTGGTTACCTAGTATCTTAAGCAATGTAGTTCAAGTTCCCTTTTTTATCCATGTTGAAAACACTAGTTATACAAGTTGAATTGTTGAGAAATGATATACGTTAGTATAAAGATGTTATGATAAAAATAAAATCTAAAACTATGTCATGAATCAATTAAAAAAGTCAACAGTAGTATAGAAGTGGTATAAGTAAATATTGTTTTTCAGATGCTTAAACCAAAATTTTATAATATATTGAAAAAAAAATTTATTAGGTACTCAAAATAAAGATCATTCATATGTTAAGAAGCTGAAAGTTATTTGAGCCTAAAAAAATATGTGAATTCAACCACTTGCCCCTCTGAGCACATTTTATTTACTTTTGCTCCCTTGTAAAACATCTAGCGTTTCCCCTTCGTGTGGAATGACGCTGTGAATGATTGATGGGTAATGCTAGAATGTACTTGAGCAAGCTTCATGCTTCTTTTGGGAAGACAACGAGAAGGACTGATGCGTTTTGCCTAGATTGACTGTTTTTCACTGATAACATATTAAGTAATAAAATTTGGGGATTTGTCCTGTAAGTATTTTGGCTCCAAAGTCTCAACCATTGTATATCTTCCTTCAATCAAAATAGCCACACAGTTAATGCTCTTTGAGTTTTTGAACTCGTTACCCTTTTATTTGGTTGTTTTGTTAATGTCATAGGGGAGTTTGACTGTTGTTTACGGTGCTTAACTCATGGGCTACAATCATAATATTGATTACATTGATGCATACGCTTCAGAACTTTGAAATACACTTTACAATCATTACCATTTCTCCTATTAGATACTCTATGTTGTTTGCTCCACAAATGGTATGTTCATCTTCATTGTATATCTTAGTGTTTCCATTAATCTTCAATTTTGTTATGATATATTGATCATTACCTATTATGTTTCAAAAAATTTCCTAACATGACAATTCATCTCATAACACCTACTGCGTTATATTTTGATTTATTGTCTATCAAATGCTCTCCACTAGTAACACAAAGAACTAGCAAGGATACTTCTGTTTCAAATCTATCCATGAAACCAGGATACTCTTCCATTTCTTTCAAAATAACCAATTTTCTGAGCATCAGTGGAAAAACATGTGTCATCAGATATTAACATAGTCAGAATTATTATTTCGTCTTTGTCTTTCCTGCATTTTTTATTCAAAATGTAATAGCAACTTGACTTTGTTTACTTGAATTGAATTTAACCATTTCCTTTTAATTGGTCTTGGCATGGCAACCACATTCATACCATTTATCAACCTAGCTCTTTAATGTAATCGTTATTCATTATTTTGTTATTAATAATTTTTTTTTATTGTGTATTTTATTTTTTATTTGAATGATATCGTAAAATTTTATCTTTTATATATTAGTACTTTCAATTTTGTACTATTGTACAGCTATTTAATTGTAATTTATATACAATAGAAGGTTTTGTTCAATTAGTGACAATCTATTATAAGACTATTTTTATTCATTTTTTTAGAGTTTCCAGTTTATGTGGGTCGTATTTATAAAGGTCTATTTTGGAAGATAAGAAATGCAAAATAGAAGGGAGTTTGGTGTAATCTGCTCTTGTTTTTTAAAATTATTTGTTTGTTAATTTTTGTTTTAACTTTCTTTTTTGTTCTTACTAAATGGGTAAGAAGCGCTGTATATCGTCCTGTTTTATAATTTAAAAGCATGTTGTTATGTTCATTGATGCCAAGCTTTCCCTTCTATTGTATTTAAAAGTATATATTTTTCTTTGCGGTAATGCTCTTTAGAAATATATTGTTTTTGGGATAGAGGTGCAGTTTTAACTTTTGCCTTCTTGTTTGGACAGGTCTGGCCAATCCATGTTGACCTGAAGTTTTTGGAACCAGTTGGGCGAGAACTTAAGATGCTTGGAAAGGTGAGGTTTTTTTTTTTCATACATGCAAAGGAATTTGGCCTTCCTGACGTCAATCTTAATGAGTTATTTGCATTTTAATATTGATGAAATAAGGAATATATCATATATAGATTTTGTTGCATATTTCTGAATTGATATACTGCATTTGAATAGCAAATAGGAATGTATCAAATGAGAGAATCATATATTGACATGGAGTCTGCTGACCATACAATGCATTTGGTTTGGTTAAAGATCAAAGTGTCAGATATGTTATTTACTTGAGATCCTTCAAGACCAAATTCTCCAATGGTCCTTCTTGGTCTCCTTCTCTTCACAAGATTAACCACAATATATTCTTCTTTCTAGTGCTTTCCAGTGACCTTTCTTTATGTTCAAACTACCTAAATGTAGATAGTCATCTTTGCCAGATTTATTTGGTTGCTAATTTATAATTTGTCTGTTTATTGTTTGATTTCCGAGGTGATATGTTTACGTGAGACATGCCTTTGTAAATATGCGATGAGGTGTTATGATTGACGTAGTTGTTATTATGCATGCAGTTCATGGATGATGCCGTTGAACTAATGAACAAATCATTCATAGAGCGTTGATGATACGTGTGTTGCGAAGAAATGAAATAGTTGCAATTTGAATTTTTTTAAGGAATTAGAAGTATAGACACTGTAACATTTGGCTGATTTTGTATGTGAGAAAATTGCAGTGTGAGGTATTTTTGTTCGGTACTTATTCCCAGCTTATTAATGGCAATCAGAAAGTATATTTCCCCTTTCCGCATTCATTGGTGATGATGAAGTTGCAAAATTTTAGCAGCAACTTAGCTATGAAAGTGGAGGAGAATGAATATATACAGTCTTAATTAGGCCTGATCCATGGATAGACTTAAGGAGCAGGCAGATTTGATTCGAATGAAAAGAGAAATGAAAGCGTGACATGATTGGTTAGTTTTGCTATAGAATAACCGTGAAGATTATGGTGGAAGACAACAAGAGAAGAAAAAGAGACGGCGGAAGGATTGTTGCAGTGGTGGACATGTCGTCGGTGTATTCCATGCCGGACTCCATAGATTCATCACCAGGTCCTCTGCTCCACATTCCGAGGTTGTTGTCCCTGTTCATGGTGAGGTGAGATCAACCAGAAATAGATAAACAAGAATTAGATAACATGTAGAGAGAAAGATTAATTCATTGATACCTGGCATTTCCAAGAACACCGGAGGACATGGTGAGAAGAGAGATACGATCGGCTGACTTAGGTTCAACGCTGTAGGCTTTCTCGTACTTGACCTCGAGGCCCTCGCCAGACGCCACGAAGAAGGCACCGTTGAGTAAAATGTCACCCTCGGACCTCCAGTTCCAGCCCTTCCACTTTGACTGTTGGGTGTCCACTCGTTTCGTAACCTCCTTGGCGAAGGGGTTTTGGGGTGCCATGTAACGGTTCCCCTGACTGTTAATGGTGGGTTCGCCGCTGCCACCGATGGCGTACATCTCCCACTCCGTGAAGTCGTTGTTGACGACGTGGATGTAGCCCCTCCGGCAGCGGGGCATTCTCTGGACCAGCTTCTCTCCGAAGTGGTTGAAGGCGATGGTTACCTGCATGCCGGAGTCTGGGAGGTAGTCGTCGCTGTGGCCCAGGAGCATCACCTCATTGTGGTGTGAGAGGTAGTTGTTCGAGATGGTTATCCCCGTCGACCCCATCACCGCGTCTATCAGCCCGTCCTTGCACCGCGACAGCGTGCAGTGGTCGATCCATATATCCTTCGACCCGAATATAGATATTCCGTCCCCGTCCGACTCTGTCCGGAATCCGTAGTGCTCCGGGCTTGACCGAACATTCGTGTTCCCTGCACAGCGCAACCCGCTTTATCTTCGTAACTCAATTTTATTCTTTCCATCATCCTCATTAGATGTTGGAATCTAACCATGTACAGAAATGCAGGAATCAACCCTAAAATTGCTGCTACTACTACCAAAGAAAGAGTATAGGTATGATCATTAAAGTAACTTATCCAAACGATTTTTATCAATATTTACTAAAACTAAAACGACTACTTTTTTAAAGCTTGTCCAAATATAAAGCAAACCAATCTTGAAATACTTTATAACTTTATACAAAACCCCTCCAAAACAAACACAACTTTATCTATTTATCTATTTATCAAGCCCCAGCGACTTGGTCACTGAGATGGGGATTCGATCGGATAAAACAAGGATGTCCCTACTGGAAGAAAAAGAAAATGTATCATTTTTCACAACCTTCCAATTTGGTGTCATTATAATTGTAGTTATTCTCATTCAATCAACAATGTATCATTATGTTGAGGAAAACAACAGACCTGAGGGATGACAATGATGGATGTGAATGTTGTGTATGATGACATTGCTTATATACTGCAGAGTAATGCAGCCTCCTCCAACGATGTGCACATCAGCACCGCGTCCATCAATGGTCTTGTAGCTGTTAAAAATCAGCTCCTGGGACAGCTTAATCATCATGTTACTGGGGAAGACGATCCAGAGTGGCTCGTTCTGTATCACAGCGTATCTCAGCGTCCCAGGTTTTGGGTTCACAGGGTCCCCGTCAGAGGAATCGGTGACCACGTAAAAATCACCACCTTTCCCTCCCTTTGCATACTGACCAAACCCAATGGCGCAGTCAGCCAGCCTCTGCCGGTTGTTGGGCCAATCCGGGTCACATTTCCAACAATCATCAATGGGGTTCCCCGTTAGACACGAAGACTCGTCTCTCTCTGACACTGATAACATCTCCCTTCTTGCAATTGAAGCATTAACCTTCCTACACAACAACCAAAACAAGGGTCAAAACTCTATCCTCTATAAAAGGTACAACTAGCGATGGAACGTCACCCTTTTTCCAGATCTACTCTATATTTATGTAATATTGTACAAAACTAACTACATTATCGAGTTCAACTACGATGATGAGCATAGCATGTGGTATACAGTGTATACATAGTGTGAATGTATGTACCTATGAACTTCGTGGGCAACAGCTTCGGGGTCTGGATGTGCTCCTGGAAGGGTTAGGTTAAGCATTGCCGTTCCAAGTGGTGAAAAAGAAGTTAGAAGTGAGAGTAGGAAAAGGCAGCTTGTCTGGAGCATTGTCGATGAAGAATGGGTTGCAGTTTTTGGTTGCGCAATGCTCTCAGTCCGAGTCACTCTGAGAGTTACTAGTTACTGTACCATGGCAAGTTGTCGAAAAGTGTTAGCCAGTGTTGGGTTAGCCGAATTAATAAGCAGGGAAAGTGAGTGATTGCAATGATAACTAACGAACGAGGTTTAGTGTGAACAGAGGCATGGGATAAACGAACTTTTGTGTATAAGTATAGTAATTATACGTGGTGGTATTTTACGATGTTCGGTGGTGCTGAAAAATAATGATTGTAGAGTGGTTCTTTTGATTAATTTATTGATGGAAAAAGGCAAAAAAGGGAGCGGTGAGTGAGAGAAGTAGAAGAAAGGGTCGCGCATTGTCAAGGAATCACCCTGCTCTCGAGGAAATGGTCTCTTCATTTGTTTGCGGGACAGGTAGACACAGACACTGTCACTGTTCCAAACAAAATTATCATCAATATTACTGCAATCTCTCTTCTTTTCCTTTTTCCTTTTTTCATACACAAACAGAAACTAAAAATGTCGTGTGAGATTTTTATGAATATACTTAGTAATGGATTTTTCGTTAATTCTGAGCGTTAATGAAGTGATGAATGCATGGAAGAAGATGAAGTAGGCTTTTGACTATTGGACCTATACCTACGTATGGGCGGCACAGGTTACGAGGTTTTGGCATGGTTGAAAGCTCAAGCATCCATGTAACAAGGCGCTGATTTTGAATGCAGACACAGATACAAACTTATTTATAATTCTGCTGCCGTTACTTTTCAAATTTTCTATTCACGTATATCTTAAATAACAAGTATTTTAATGTTTCGCAAATATTTCTTAATTCATTGTTAAAGATTCATTTCTTTTAAGATATCAAAACCAGTGAAGACTGTTTTTTCTCCCTAGATAAAGTGTGGTAAGGTTAAACTTTAACTACTTATTTGTCCTTTGTATTATTTTATATTGAAAACTATTTCCTACAAACATAATAAAACAAAAGGGTTAAATATGTTTTTAGTCTCTAAACTATTGGTCGTTTCTGGTTTTCGTCCCTCTTTCAAAGTAAGGTACAATTTGGTCCTCATTCTTTTTGAAACGTTCGTTTTAGTCCTCAGAATTTTGGTTTTAGTCCTCATTTGTTGCTAAATGAGGACCAAATTTTTAAACAGTGTTTAGTTTTCGAGGACTAAAACGAACGTTTCGAAAAGAATGAGGACCAAATTGTACCTTACTTTGAAATAGGGACGAAAACCAGAAACGACCAATAGTTTAGGGACTAAAAACATATTTAACCCTAAAAAAAAATAAAGAATACTTATTAAAACAGCATTTCCAATGCATTAGCTTTAGTTATGACATTAAATTTAAAACTAGGATCCCAGAATAAAAAATATTTAATTATAATAATTTTTTGAAATTGTAAAAAATGAAAACAACATTTTAAAAATTATAAAAGTATAAGTCTTCTAAGAACAATTGAGTATATTTAAGCCAAAATAAAATGTTAATGTCTTTACAATGAAGATGGTCTAATATTAAAAGTTGATAAAGTATTTGCATGCAACCAATATGTTTAATGGGATCAGCATGCTTTAATTTTATATTATAGTTAGTGCACATAAAAATGCTCTTAACCTTAAAATAAAAAATAGGAGAAATTATTAAAAAATGAATTTATTTGAATTAAGTGACGTAGAGCGAAACATTCCACAAACATGATCACATAAACTTAATTTTTAGCAATAAATTTATTTGAATTTACATAATCATAATATATAAGCCAAATTCAATTTTTTTTACAAATCCATTATAATCTACCTCTTCAATGGTAAATCAACCAATTTAAACAATTAAGATACTCGTCTATGAAAAATCTAATCAGTACTAGTAATATCAGAATTGATAGTTTCTCATAGTACTCGTTTATACTGTCATAACAACATAAATATCACAGTATCATATCCACCACAACAATATTATAATAAAGACTTTTGGAAATAAATTCAATCGTGAGAAAAGATTTTTGGAAATAATCTAAATATGAATTAAAGTACTTAATTGAATATAAATGACAAAATTAAATAATATAAAAGAAAAAAGATTCATAAACTCACTCTTAAAATTTTTGGAATAAAAGTGATATATATCAAGTCTGTATATAAATTGGACTTAAGCCACACGAATATAATTTCTAATTACTCATTTAAAAAAAATCATCATAAATGAACCCAAAATTACTATAGTATTATAATGTATCTTTAGAATGCTTATTATTCTTAGCACTAGAAAACTATTCTACTTAAAGACCCGTACAAAAAAATGTACAGTATCAATTTTCATGAATTTGGGATAAATTGTGGAAATGCTATTACCCAAATCAATGGGGGATGACATGCAGTCACTGTTCTACGGCTAACTTTTGAGAGTGCTTACATTATCTATTCAACCTTTTCTTTTGGTGACATATTATGGCCCCAACATTAAAGAAAAAGGTCAAAAGAAACCACAAAAGAAAATTGTAAAATTGAAAAAAGAAAATAATAATATACGTATCTATATCAACTACACACTAATCATACAGTTGCTTTGCAAAGTGTTGTCTTTTTTTATATTATCCCACTAAACCTTTATAAACTGTTGTAGTTTTGAACCAAATATAAAATGGCTTTTATGACACCGGAAAATAGTTACGAAAGTAAAATAAATATCTGCTGCATATTCCATTCACACATATATATATTCTTTTCGTCTCTTATATGTAAAGTAGAAAAAAACATCTCTATATCCGCGAGATACTGCTTCTTTATTTTTATATTGTTATTTTCTTTTTCAGACAGTTTGCTACCCTCTTTGAGTGTGGGTCCTCCTCATCACTTACTAAATTTCAAAATGCCTGTGTTTTGGTTTTGACAATTAGGTAACTCAATTTGCATTTGTTGTCACGTGTATTCACTTCATAAAATTAACACATGTAATCTCAAATATGTCTTTCAAATAGAGCCTTGCCACGACTGTGAGGTGGATGAAATCAAGAATAAACGAAGAGGAAGACATAAATAATAAAATAATTTTAAATAAAAAATACTCAAAGAACATATTACTTTTAACAAAAAAGTTCCATTTTAAAAAGTAAGTGTCGAAATTTAAAATAATTTAAATATTTTTATTTTATTTTTTAAGACACATTTTTAAGATAAATGTGATGGATAAAGTTTTAAAATAAAAAATACTCTAAATATATATTTATTGATCTTGTTAAGAAGTTTGAGCGTGATAATAGACATTCATGTGTAATCTAATAGTGGGTGAAACAATATATTCACATAAATCTCATCAGGATTGACTCACTCTGATAGCATATTAAGGTGGATTTAAGTCTGATAGCACCCACTTATGTAATATAAATTGGGCTAATGTTTAACCAATGAAAAACTTTCTAACATATTTAACTATATTACTTGATAAACTTAAAAAAGAAGCACAGTGTGAATATTTATTGTCCAAAATAGACCCATCTACGTTTCACGTTGAGGATTTGATATATAAGAAAGCGAATCTTTTGGGTATGCAATATCCCAAAAGACATTTACCTAATAATGGTTGTAATTTCAACGTGAGTTGTGATTCATGGTTTGAATTAGGGAGTCATTAAGGAATATAAGTGGTGAGGGACGACATACTGACATTTGAAGCAAAGTTTATGGTGGTACTAAAACTCATAATTATATCCTACATTTTCTCTATCACGTTCATATAATTACCACTTATCACTAATAACTATTTTGACCATTTCTTGTGAAAGAAAAAGAGAGTTGAAGAAAATGTTAAATAAATTATATGATTATATAATTTACAGTAGATATGATAATAATTGGAAGTGAGGTTTTGCGAAGATGCAGCACACTGCTACAGACTGGGAGAATTTATGTGCACCTTTTTGACTTTGTTATAGTGATGTGGGATCCACTGTCTGTGAGACAGTGTAATGAGTAATCCCCAATATGTGGCAGGTGAGGTTGAAGATTCTCACTCACAAAGAACGTAATTAATGGCAATTTATTTTCTGCAATTCATAGAATGGATCTATATGGGCCTTGGCGTTCTACAGTGTTATTTTGGAACTATCAAAGTATTGTAGTCTATTAAAGGATATAACAGATAAAATATTCGCTTTAAATTAAAAACAAAGTCGCAAAAAATTTTTACTAATATTTTTCTATTAAATTAATTATAAAATTATATTTAAAAAAACCTCATTAATATATTTTAGTATTAACATATTTTTATTAAATTAATTATTAAATTATATTTAAGAAAAATTATTTTATTTTTTAATATTAATGTACTTCTATTACATTAATTATAACTTTATATTTAAAATTAAAATTTAATTAAACTATATATTATAAGTATCTTTTAATTTTTTTAATTAAAAATTATATTTAATGAGTTTTTTTTCAGTAAAGTATAGTTTTGTTTAGAAAACAAAAATAGAATGCTTAGTATATTTATTATTTTATAATCAATTTTAATTTGTATTTTCTTTTTTTTATATTTTTTATTTATTTCTGAAATACTGATTATACTCATTGTCTCTCTTTGTTTTTTTTTTCTGTTTTTCTTTTATAAAAATATCATGCCGTAACACCTATAATAACAATGTTAATGTTAATTTAACGAAAATATCTAATTGAATCGTTTTAACAAAAAAATTAAGAATTAGTTGAACAAGAAATAAAGAAAATAAGGGGATCAAACATTGGTGCAAGAAAAGACTTTGAGAGTGGTTATTTTGAAAACTTCAATTAACCAAAGCATATTCAAGCAAACTAAAAAATGTAGGACATTAGGCTTCGGGATCATAATCGTCTTAAGACAAGATCGTCTAAAGATTAAATAATTTAAGCAACTCAGGCTTTGAAGTTTAAAAAAAACATTAAAGAAATATCGCTTTGTATGAAAAGTTTTAAACAAACAACGTCTAAGAAAAGAAAGTGTCTCTCTTATTTAAATCTTCTAATAAGACGTTATGGGTAACAAAAGGTGTTTTATAACCACATACAATAGCAGCTACAAAACACAAACAAAATACGATTCTTTGTCAATTTACTTTGAATTAAAGTTTTGTAATGTACATATATAAAGTAAAATAAAACTCAATCAAAGAAACTACTCTAGTAAACTATTATACAAATTCACTATAACTAACTCAAAATCTTAAAGCCAACTACAAGCCTTAAAAATGTTTAGAGCACCAAGTGAGGAATTGTGTATTGTGTGAAGAACCTGAACAAATAATACTTACATTAAGAATAAAGAATTATGAAACAGAAAAGAAAAATCACAAGACAAGAGAAAGAACCTCTTGTTGCTTTCAAAATGGAAGGAAAGAGAGGATCATAATCACAATGCAACAACACAGTTTGTGTTAGTGACATGGAAGAGAAAGGAAGGGAGGAGAATGGAAGAGTGCTTGCGAAAGAGGTGACAATTCACGTTTGGTGAAAGGGAAGAGAAAGCAGGAGTGGTAACGAAAACGAAATCGTGGTTCACATTTGATAACGAGGAAGAGAAGGAAGTGAAGGAGTATGACTCTTGCATGGAGGAATGATGTATTGTAAAAAGTGTTTCTTAATAGTTGAGTGTAAGCGATGCAATGGAAAAGCTTGGTGCAAGAAGTAAAATTTTTGAAATTGTAACTCTAGCGGATGAATCTCGATTATTTAAAGAGCTTAATATTATAATTGTGAAAAAAATTCAAAAATATCACAGCATTTTAAAAGATTTCATTTTCCTTGAAAGTGAAGTCTATTAGGCGATTTCGAAAATATTTTTGTATTAGTAAAATTGAATAATTGAAAGGAAAATTAGAACAAAAGATAATTTAACCTTATTTTTATTATTCTTGCAACTCTTCTGTTTATTTTAACATTTTATTTTTGACATCCCTTAATTAACTCACTAGACAATAAATTTTGTTAAATAAATTCTAATTCATAACTATTATACTGTTTTAAGAAAAAAATTATAAATTTATCTCAACATTATAAAATTATTAATGAAAGGAAGATCAGTATTCACTTTTATGCTAAAAATCTCATGTGAAGATATGCTTGCATGTATAAAATTATTAATGAAAGCAACCAAATACTTATTTTAAAACTTCAAAACCCATCGTTCAACTATAAATTTAAATTGGATAAGCCAAAAGACCAAGTATAACTCTTCTTCCTCGGTCAACAAAATTTATAATCCGAAAAATATCAAACAATCCTTTTGGTTCTATATAACAACGATATAGAGATAATAAACAATAAATCGAGGAAAAATCAATTCAAAATATTTATTCGTCTGTTATGCGCTTCCCCTCGGGAAAACGCTTATTTTACATAAAAAGAATGAAGCAAACCAATGTAAAGTGAATAATAAAAAAACAAATAGAGCAATGCTCGAACTAATACAGAGGCTTATTAACGTAGAGCCGTACGCTCCTCTGATTTAGAGGCTGTAGTGGCCTTGCGTTCCTTGGAGCATACTGTGTACATAACAAATATTAATATAAGATGAAGTCCATGAACAAATTTCAAGGAATAAAAACTTAATTTTGAATTAGGGTTTATTTTACTCAGAAGAAATTACTTACAGGTATAAGTACACTATTCTTCAGTAACTCCACTTGTCCTATTGAAACAGTTCTTATCTAATGAAATTTGGTAAAAATGCAGAATGATTAGAAGGTCATAATGATAGTTAGTAATAAAGGAAATTTACGTGCATGTGAAGTTGATTATGAATAAGAAGGATAACGTATAGAAAAGGTATCTAGCTATATACCTCCTTATCAATGGTCCAAATGATGCCTTCGGTGCAAGGAGGTGCAGTGAGTGATCCTATGTACCTGTAGAACATCTTACCACTCATGATCTCTGAGGGATCAATTTCTGTAACACTTTCTTCTTCGTTTTCTTTAACACTTTCTTCTTCGTTTTCTTTAGGAATGTCCACTAGGTATTGTTCCACCTGAAAGTAATGTATAAATATATATATATATATATATATATATATATATATATATATATTATCCATGCAAGATAACATATAGTTTTTCTCTTCGTTTATCGTAAATATCATTGCACGTACCCTAGAGAGCAATGGATCAGGAGAACCGAACTCGTACAAAACACCAACAACAGCAGTCTTGTTTGTTCCATCAGGCTGTGGGCTAACATGCACCATGTGCAACTCCAAGTCATACCTAGTAAACACCAAAATCAGAACATGTCATCCATGAAAATATATATATATATATATATATATATATATATATATATATATATATATATATATATATGAAACAACTACAGTCCGTAACTCCAACAAGATCATTTCAGGTATCAAAGAGATGAAGACAAATTTTTTCAAGTAAAACATTAATGATATGACAAGATTATCTCTCTCTCTCTCTCTCTCTCTCTCTATATATATATAATATATATATACATATATATATATATATATATATAATTTGAACTTCAAATCTTCTTGACGAAGTCAGTTTCTACTTCATAAAGCTTTAAAAAACATGAATAATTTAGAATATTTATATTTGAGAAGAAGGAAACGAGAAGAAGTGATTGTGAAGGGAAATTAACCTCCGGCCGTCAATGGTGTGTTCGGAGGGCCAGTGCCAATGGATTTGTTGGAGGAAAAAAGACGATCCATCTATGTCTATTGAGCCTGCATCCCCTCTCAAATCCACCTGCATCAATGAGAACGTAAAATTTTAACCAGAAGTCAAATTTAGTATATGATTGTTGAAGTTAGTAAATTTATAAAGTAAAACAGTCACATATTATGTTGTATGGTATTTAATGCAATATGAGCAACCAGCATTAACTACTTACTGCAACATCATGACCTCTGTTGGAGAGAGTAGCATATTGAGGGTTATAGGTCCAATACTTGAGACCCCCTGCCTTGGGAATCAGTTGCACAACGTTTCTGGACAAATCAATAGGAGATTGCATTTGCCCTGTTTTGCAGGCTGCCCATGCTTCTTTAATATCACCCCAGTACTCAGGCCCATTTGGACTATCTTCATCGTAACCAAACTCTGCACCATATCAAGAAAACATATTTACAACACCAATATTTAATCATACTTTATATGTAGCTTTACTTTTCATTTTTTATTTTTCTATGTTTCTTATGGAGCGAATTTACGGAATTGAAAACTTGAGCGAGAGAGGTTATAGCAATAAAATTTACCAGGTTCATCCTCATGAAGAGCTCTAGTTAATATTGCGGAACAAAATAAGATGGATATCAGAGAAATTGCAATCGAAATTCGCTTCATGTTTCAGGTGTTTTTTGAGAGAATGCTAAGTGCCACAGAGATTATTAGCTCTTGAATATGTTGTTGATGGAGAGATTTGGTGCATGTGCTTGGGTATTTATACACTGCCAAGAGTAGAAGAAGTGGTTTTGGATTTGGTCTGGTGGTAATTAATTAAGAAGAAATCTTATTTGAACTTTTCTTTATATGAATGTTACCAAAGTTTTTTCTTTAATTAATTAATCTTTCTCCTTTCAGCTTCTCCAATTTGCCTCTTATTACGTTAATTCGCTACTTTGGGTAAAAATGGTTGAGTATCCAAGTGTGAGTTCAAGTTTCACATTGAATAAAAATGAAAAAATATA
The DNA here is from genome assembly GCF_029865625.1 of Vigna umbellata. Taxonomy (NCBI): domain Eukaryota; kingdom Viridiplantae; phylum Streptophyta; class Magnoliopsida; order Fabales; family Fabaceae; genus Vigna; species Vigna umbellata. The sequence continues at coordinate 28,248,084 of NC_142169.1, forward strand.
ACAGTATATAAAGGAGAAAGAATCGTTAACTTATTATCCTAAAGTTTTGGGTGAAAAGTGATATCAATTCCTTTGTCCCAATGTTATATCGGTGTGTTTCTGTAACCTATTAGTAAGTAACATAGGATAACCTCCTGCCCAACAAAAACCAAGAGAATCATTCTACTGTCTGATTTTTATAAGATACAAGATGGAATATTTTACGATGTCAGACAGTGGGAAAAAGCAAGTTCAATTTTCGTTTGTGGTTGACCTAGTTCGATGTTTCACCTTATGGAATTATTGACGTAGAGAGGTACTCTGTAAAAGAATTAAAATAGTAAAGTCAGTTTGGACATGGTCAGAGTGATCGCAACCACTATGGGGCGAATGAGTTCATGAACATATTGGCATTTATATATTGCATGTTGAAGATATCAGATTGGTTTTAACGAATGTTGCTGAAGTTGGTATGAATGAAGAGATGTAATTGGCCAAATGTTAGAAGCAGCCTATAAAGTTTTGTTAGGTGATTGAGACGCACACATAAGCCATTTGAAGGTGTCAGATTGTTTAACAGGTAAATAGATGAAGTGATGTAATTCACGTATCTATATATTATTTACAATTGATCGGAACATCACCAACTGGGGTAGCCATTATCCACCTTGCTTCAGAAACCATGTCTTTCATTCGACTGATGAACATGCATGAATTCCATCACCATTGGCATCCGACACTGACATACTTTTGCCTCCTGTGCTTAAATTACGTCACCTTTTAACTCACTCTTTTGCCATTTTCTAAATTAATTGTTTTTTTTTTCCTTTTAGTATGAACTGATAACTTATATATTGTCCATGATACGATGTATGAGTTCGACCGCATCATCTAAATCAATATCTTATCTGCATATGGCAGCAGTGGATTTTTTTTCTTCTCGTCTGTATAAATTCATTATTGACTTGTTAAATTCAGTTGTAAAGGACATTAAATTCAGGAGATGCTTAATTATTTGCTATTTTCCCAGGTATCATTAATTAAGTATTTTGCCTACCACCACGACATTCAAAAATTATGGTCCTTTAATTTTTACTGAAAATAATAAATAATTTATTTTCAAAATTTTGATTTAATTTATTTTTTCAATTTTAAAAATAAATTGATTTAATCTCTTTAATTAAATTTATTTGATAAATGAAATAGTTTAATGTATTTGAGTTGTTTACACGGATACATTTTTACTTTTTAATGTTAATCGAAAAACTTGTCTTAAATATAAAAAAAAAATTAATCAAATTTAATAAAAAAAGGGCTAAATTTATTCTTATTATAAATATTAAACACTAAATTAATTCAAAATTTTAAAACCAAACTCGTAAAAGTTAAAAAATTAAAAATATATTTAATTAATATATTTAAATCTTACTTTTTCTTTTATTTTAAAAAATATGCCGAAATCAGTGTCGTAAATATGTATAAATCTCTTAGTTTTGTGTCTTTTATTCGGTTAATTAAGGGAGTTGTTATTCTCCTTCACAATTGCTTCAACATTTCTTTGTTTTTTCTTTTGTTATTGCAAGAAAGTAATACATTTAAAAATGATGAAATATTCTATGAAAAATTATTTGTTTAAATATAGAAAGATTTCAAAATTTATAAAAATATAATTTGGCTATTTGAAATATTTTATAATTTCCTTTCTTTTTCAAATTCATGTGTTTTTTTTTTCATATTCTTTCTTTGACTTTAATATTGTGGGTTTGGAACATCAGTAACTTGATCAAGTCCAAGATATCATAAATTGAATTTGTTTTTTCATTGATGTCAATGGAATAACTTTTTAACTTAAAGTCAATATATAATTATTTGTTAGTTGTTACCATCAGTGTTAATTTTTTTTGTCAACCTAGACCAATGTTATTTCTCGTGCTAAAACATTAATTAGTTTGGATGTTTTCCGTCTGATGTTAATTGGAATTTTTTCATGGGCTCTAATGAGATTAATTTTCAACTAATATAAGTTAGAACCATTTAATAAATATTGATCTATAATATTTTTTAACTAATATTGTTGAAATTATTTATATGATGATATAAGATAGAACTGTTTCTTATTTAATGTTTGTTAAATTTTCTCAATCATTCTATGTTTATCCTTATTAACCAAGTTTTGTTTTAAAATGTATTATAATTATTTTTTTATCTCTACAGATTAAAATAGTAACTTTTGTATTTAATGTTAATTGAAATATTCTATTCAAATAAGAAATTAAACAATTTAAAATAAACATAATTAAAATGTAGTATATTTAAAATTTTAAAAATTATATATTTCGCTGTTCAAACGCAAATTGTCGAATTTGCAATTTCTAATACCGTTGATAGTTTGGTTTGAAGAAAAATTGCATAAAAATATTAAATTTAAACTAAAAAAAATATTTTGAAGAATCGAATAATTTCAAATAAACTGAACTGATATTATATTAAAAAAATTCTAAATTGTTACAAGTTATTGAACCTTTTTATTTAAAAGATGACTTTGCAAAAAGTTAACAAACAAACAAATTTGTATAGACTAAAAAATATTGTTCTATTTTTTCTCTGTAAGGAAAATGTTATTGATCAGCTTTTCTGGTCGTTATCCTTTTACGCACTCTTGATTCGATCTAAATACATGTAGTACATTTTTAATTCTATAAGGATCAAAATAAAAATATATCATATGAAAAAGAAATAAATTAGATTTAGATTTTTATAAGTTCAAATTTAATTTAGCAATAAGTTAATGCATAAAAAATTCGAAAATTTCTCAGTATATAAACTAATTTTAATTTATAAAAGGTTTAATTTTATTTTTCTTCTTTATGTTTTTGTCTTTTATTATAAAAGTTTATTCAAAAAAATCCTTGTACATATTTCAAGAAGGTATGAGTTTTATCATGTAATTAAATACACGCTGACATAGCGTACCTTGATAAGATGTCTACTTTTATCTATTTTTTTTGTATATTTATTGTTACTAATAAAATTAACTCTGTATTGTTTTATATTTTGTTTAATCGTTAAGTTTATTTATTTTTTAGTTATTTTGTGTTTGTTTTAGTTTAAATTTTCATTTATGTGTATGAAATAAGTAAATAGAAATATATTTTAGAAAAGGAAACAAGTTGGAATTCGAAAAAAAATAATTGAACAACAAAAGAAGGTTTTGATGAAAGAATGTCTGTATCAAAGGTCATAGGACCAACGTTCAGCATTACAAACAGATAGAGAAGCGTTACCACCTGCATAGGCCTATTCATTGGGTGAGAATATAGCTCACTAAAGCGTTGTCAATCCACATACTCAATGTTTGAGTCATTAGACAACGAGATGACTTGTTCAGTGAGTTGCAAGTTAGAGAACACCTAATTTTATTATGAATTGTTAGATAAGAGTGTTGTCGAACTTGATACACGAAATTATATATTTAGTCATGTTTCTACGAAGATTTTAGGGAATTCCTCATTTGTACAGATAAAAATCGTTTTACAGTGTTTTGGGAAAGACTTTTGAAGCTTCCTAGGGATATTGAAAAATTCTTTGTTTTCCTTCTTGGATCTCCTTCTTCATCCATAAAGGTTTCCCCTCTTTTGTGTTGAAGAGGAATAATATTGACAATTAAAAATGTTGAGGCGAATGAGAGACACAATTAAAACTTGAAACAATTATTAGGTGCCTTGAAAAGGAGCCTTCTTCTTTTCTTAGCATTCTCTAGGTTTCGAGGTAAGGAAAGCTTGTAATTTAATTGTGATTCTCGTTTCATGACTGTTTACTTGCTAGAATGATGTTATGTTTGATGATTTGGTTGATGTTGAAATATTGCATGTTTGTTTGGATGTATTGATGATTGATGAAAAGGCATAAATTGGGTAGGAATATAGTTTGATCGTGATTCTGCAATAATCTGCCAAATTCTGTAAATTGTAACTGAGAATCATTCGTGACCGTTCGTTTTTTTTTTTTGGTGTGTTCGGTCTTAACTGGATTCTCCTTCTAAAGAGAATTTCAGTTAATGACCGTTCGATCTTTTATTGGTAGGTTTGAACACTAAATACTTAGTTTAAGTTTAGTTTTCTATTTCTACTTAGTCATCAGCCTAGTCAGGGTATTCAAATAAGTTAAGTAATCAACATTATAGTCGTTTTCAGTATGTGAATAGATGTTAAGTTGTTTTCGTGGTCAGCTTTATATATATATATATATATATACATATATATATATGTATATATATATATATATATATGTATATACATATATATATATATATACATATATATATATATATATACATATATATATATATATATATATATATTATATACATATATATATATGTATATACATATATATATATATATATGTATATATATATATATATATATGTATATATATATATATATATATATATATATATACACATATATATATACACATATATATGTGTGTATATATATATATACACACACACATATATATATATATATATATATGTGTGTGTGTGTATATATGTATATATATATATATGTGTGTGTATATATGTATATATATACACATATATGTATACATATACATATGTGTATATATATACATATATACACACACATATATATATATGTGTGTGTATATATGTATATATATACACATATATGTATACATATACATATGTGTATATATATACATATATACACACACACATATATATATATATATATATATATATATATATATATATATATATATATATATATATATTTCTATTAGTTAGAGTGTTCGGTCTTTACAGTGCTAGGTCTGAGACTAGCACTCGATCTCTTCAGTGTTCGGTCTTAGACTAAAGATGAGTATTATTAGTGCTCAGTATAGTACTAGTTCTCGGTTTCTTCATAGCATTCAGTTTGCTACTGGTATTCGGCGCCAAACAGTATTCGACCTCAATAAATGGTGTTCGGCCTAGAGTCTTAGTATTCGGCCTATGCTTAGTAGTGTTCGGTTTAAACTCTTAGGAGTCGAGTCAATGAAGTGGTTAATTTGGTAAATAGCGTTCGGTCATGTTAGTTACTAAGGAATGTTATTCCATTCGGTCTCGTTCATAAACATGATAATACCTCTTTTGGTCTTGTTCATGATTACTATTTTATTTTATCATTCTGTTTGATTGAATTGATAGTTAAGTATGATGATATTGAAGAGTGATATGAATTGAGTAATATGGATGTAAAAGAGAATTCCAAGGAGGAATATCTCATGAATGGTATTGGAATGGTAAAGTATGAATGTGGACAAAGCTTAGCTGGCGTTTATCTTGATATTCTGTGATTGCTCATTCTCACGTAGAGAAGAGTAACTCATGTGTGGGAATGGCAGGAGGTCCTATACCATAAGGTGAACTTGAGCGGAACGGACTAACCTTGGGTGACAGCTGTTGAAGGTATCCCAGCTATTACATCACCCGGGTGCAAAAACGTCGTAGCTACACAAAATTCATACAGTCCGAATAGTCAGTAAAGTGGTCGGTCATTGCATGCATTGACGTATAATTATGGTTGGAAATGTATGATTGGATGATTGCATGGTTGACTTATTGATGTATATCAAATTTATGTGAAATATATGTTTTACTGAATTAATTAAATTACATAAGCTTACCCTATTTTCCTGTCTTGTCTGTATTGTCCGTTCGGCCGTCATTTTCTGTTGCAATGATCATCCTGTGGATGTGAGCAGAAGGGGAAGAGTGTCTACTGGAAGAAGTGGAAGTGAAAGTTGAACCATAGGACTGTTCGGTTGTTAGAATTGGTTCTATTTTATATAACCGATCAGTGTAAGCTTAGTCTTGGAACCGTTCGGTCTAGACCGTCGTTTTGTAAAGTTTAAATTCTGAAGTATTGTTGTAAGGCCGTTCGGCCATAAACGTACTTATTCTCTTTCATAACTGAACTGTAATATTGTTAACTGTGAATATTCTATGGTATGCTTTTATACTGTATTTTTGAGATGTTAGACTAAATGTACTCAAGTTCCTAATTATGTTAAAGAGGATTTTAAGTAACATTTTAACTATTTATTAAAATGTATAAAAAGACACAAATTCTAGTGAGCACTGTATTTATAAATCAAATTTTTTAAAAATAATATTATTAATTAATTCCGCTTACATTATTTTATTTGTTCCTCATTTCATTTTAAGTGTTGATATTTTGAAGAAAAAAATATTTTTACTCATCTATTGATTTCAAAATTAAACATAGCATTAATTATTTTTAGAAAATCGTATTCTTATTTTTTTTACATAAATTTGAGTTAATTAACACTTTTAAACGAAAATTAATGTTGCTAAGGCAATTAATGCTGCGGTTTGGTGATGGGTTCTTAAAGTCACATTCTTGTAATTTCATACATAAAAAATGTTAGATAATGCACTAAGTTGAACCAAATATTCAATTGATAGGAACATCTAAACTACTCTAAAATACATATAAAATTTATAATTAAAGAAATTAAAAGATAAGATTGGTATTTTTCTCCATTATATGCTAAGAAGAATACACTTATATAGCCCAAAAACATCTCTCATCAACAAAATTATTTCATTTTACAGAGATTAAATATTATACATATTATTTTTAACACTATAGAAACATTCTTTTAAATTCTTAAAATATTCTATAAAATTCTTAAGTAAATGCAAATACAACTTTGATTTATTTTCATTACAACTTTTTCATACATGCATTAATTTGAATTTTTTATGTAATAAAAGTCTATACCAAAACATTGTTTAATAATATATATTTTGAGTTTATTACTATATTAGAACTAAGCATTTCGATTATCAATCATACTTGTCACCAATGTTTGGGTAGTTAGTAATTCCATACACTGTTACATTAAGTTAAGCTAGTGGCATAAGAGACAGATAATAATTTATCTACAACTATTTGTAAAGAAATAAGTTATTTTTTCTACGTTTTTGTATTCAATGTTACATCTGTGATATTGTTTATATTCTCAAAATTTCATTTGTATTTTTTAAATTATTCGCATTTCTATCCAACACTACCATACAAATCATTCATTATTTATTTTAACCATAACTGTTAATTTTTTAATTTTAAAAATGATTACAATAGGTTAATAATTTTTTTACAACTTTTCTATAATAAACTATGTAACATTATTTTATTAGTTTGTATATTTGAAACTGATCAATCACGAACTAACACACAGTTATAAAAAAGTTATTAAAAAAATATTTTTTTAAATAATAAAGATACAAAAGTGTTTCTTTTCTAATAATAATTAGCAAACTTTAGTAAACGTGTGGGGAAATAAAAAAAAAAACAAAAAGAATATTTGCAAAATGTGACTGGTCTTGGAACGATCAAAAAGAACAAATACAAAGGATAATAGGCAATATAAAAGGTGACAACCAACAGGAGGAAATTATCCTTATTTGGTTTAAGAAAAAAACCTTAGAAGGATATAATAAAAAAATAAAGATTTTTTTAATTATTTTAAAGCATCTGAATCAAAGTAAAGAAAATTAAAAAAAAATAATCTCTCCACCAATTCCCAGTAATAAATTATACCAATAAAAAGAAAGTGACAAGACCAAAGAAAACCAAAACCAGGGCTTTGGTTTGGGTCAACTTGAGTCACTCGTTTAGATTCTTGAGTTTTTGTAATACGTGTCGCCACTAAAACTGCAAACCCAATATCAAGTCAAACTCCAAAACAATTTCACTTCATCAATTTCCGGTAAGGTTGCATATTTTCTTCCCACAAAAGTTTTGATGCCTTATTTCAACTGAGATTCCATTTATGTAAATTTTTCATAATACTAATTAGTATCCTAAAAGGATTAGTTAAGAAAATATATTCAGTAGAAAAATTATGAAAACATAATATTTAACATTTTAATACACTTTCATCATAATATTCAGTAAAATATATTTATTAATCAATTATAATATTCACAATTTTAATTCAAAGTATGAAGTTGTAGATACATGTGTATTGAGGATTACATAATATTTACCATACACAAAAACAATTACACATATGTAATTCATGTATACATTTAATATATTTTAAATTACTAAAAATTACAAATAAGAAAATGGTAACAAGTAACCTGTTGAAGATTCAGAAATGAAAAGCATCAGTGGAAAAATATTACTTAACTACAATTTTCTTTATCAAGAGTATTTATGGGCTAAGGATCAAATACAAAATATACTTGTCGCAACCGGAATCGCGACGGGACGACGATCCAAAGAAACGGGTTTTGAAAAGAGATTTGGAGTCGCCACCATAGTTTATTCTGGAAAACTACGGAAAAACCATAAAATGATAAGACACGGTCCGTGAAAACCAGATTCTAGGTTCGGGAGTCGGTTACGTGTAGGGAAGGTATTAACACCCTACAACGCCTGCCTTAAGGCAGTACCTTTAACTAAACGCACGAATATGATGTGGTTTTCAAAATGTTTAACTATCCCCTAAAATAAAATTATAAATAAACAAAATATATTTTTTAGTTTTTTGGGCCCGACAAGGATTGACCTTGCTCCTACGTATTCTCATTCAGAATGAGAAATCAGGGTTACGTAGTTCTTTTGGAGATTGGAAAGCTTGTTTGAGAAATTGTTTAGAAAATTTGTTTGGAAAATGATTACGGATAAATTTGGATTTTTGGGAAAATGAACCTGACAAGGTCTAGCCTTGCTCCTACGTATCTCCACTTTTGATGGAGAATCAAGGATCACGTAGTTCTGGCAAGGCGATATTGTTTGTTGTTTGAAATTGTTGATGTTTTTTAGTTTTTTTGAAAATTTCATATTTTTGATATTTTTATAACGGAAAAGGTATTTAGCACAAGGACGATGCGCGCGATCACACGTGTGCTCAACCTTTAAAATATTTTTGTAATTTTTTTTAAGAAAGAAGAAAAGGTTTTAGCACAAGGACGACGCGAGCGGTCACACGTGTGCTTAAACCTTTAAACGTATTTTTTGTAATTTTATAAGAAAGAAGAAAAGGTTTTAGCACAAGGACGACGCGAGCGGTCACACGTGTGCTTAACCTTTAAAACGTATTTTTTTGTAATTTTATAAGAAAGAAGAAAAGGTTTTAGCACAAGGACGACGCGAGCGGTCACACGTGTGCTTAACCTTTAAAACGTATTTTTTTTTTTTTTTTTTTTTTTTTTTTTTGTAATTTTATAAGAAAGAAGAAAAGGTTTTAGCACAAGGACGACGCGAGCGGTCACACGTGTGCTTAACCTTTAAAACGTATTTTTTTGTAATTTTATAAGAAAGAAGAAAAGGTTTTAGCACAAGGACGACGCGAGCGGTCACACGTGTGCTTAACCTTTAAAACGTATTTTTTTTGTAATTTTATAAGAAAGAAGAAAAGGTTTTAGCACAAGGACGACGCGAGCGGTCACACGTGTGCTTAACCTTTAAAACGTATTTTTTTGTAAATTTTGTATATATATAAATATTTTTATTTTCTATGTATTATTAAATATGTATTTTAAAATAAATAGATGTTTAGAATAAAATAAAATAAAAAAACAATAAAAATAATAACAACAATAACAATAATAAAAAAAAACAAATAGAATAAGAAAAAGAAGGAAACAAAATAAAATAAATAAAGAAAAGCAAATAAATAAATAAGTAATGAAAATAAAACAAATAATAGGGGTGCCTAAATAAGAAACTGGGGTGTCTAAACTATTTTCCATGTAGATGGACTGGGCCAAAACCCAAGCAGACAGGAGGTGTGGAAGTGAGAAACGGAGACTGCGGGGGAAAATTATTCTCGGGCTTGGCCCAGCACTGGCCCGGGGTGTATGGGGGTGCGCGGGTGAAAAGCGGGAGGTGCATGAGTATTCGCTGGTCAGGCCCAGTTCTCTCTTTTTTTATTTTATTTTGTTTGCAGAGTGGGCTTAAGCCCGAACGAAAATGGGGTGTGAAACATGAAACCGGGGTGCAGATAAAGTTCCTTTTAGTTTTATTTTTTTTGGCCCAAAATATCTTCAGCACATTAGGGGTTCATTTCCCTTCTCTTCATTCTTCCATTTTCATTCTTCCATCTCCCACAAACACAACCAAATCTCTCTTCTTCCAGCCAAGAAACTCCGGTGAAGGGTCGTCATCTCCGCACACACACTGCTGCCTCGCCATACCGACCACCGCGTGTCGCTGCTTCTCTCTCGAGCCCGTCCGCTCTCTCCGCCATCGGCAACCCAGGGAGAGTTTCGTCTCCGCCGCGCGTCGATCCGGCCATCCAGGACGTCGCCTTCGCCCTCCCTCTCTTCGCTTCTGAGACGATGACCCAAGGAGGGGTTTGCTTCCTCTACACATGCGCCACCGCCTCCGCCAAGACCGGCCGCCGCCAGTGCGCCGGTGGCCGCCGCAGATCCTGCCGGTTGCCACGCCAAGCTTCTCCTCTCCTTCTCTTCTACCATAGACGCCGCCACCCAGTCACCCCCTCTCGGACCACGAACCAGGGTCGCACCAGCGATGCGACCCGCCGCCCTCGCCGGAGCTCCTTTCCTCACCGGCGCCACCACTCTCCTTCTTTCATTCTCTATGAAATTTATTGATTAGTTTGGATGTCTTGTCTTCTGAGATTAAGAACGATGGGTGTCTGTTTTGTCTGAAACAGTGGTGGCCTCTTTTCTTTTTTGGAATTAGTCTGATGAACGTTGTAACATAGAAACTTTGAGGGAGTGGACTAAATCTGATAGATTGTGTTACAGGCTGAGGATGACAAAATTTTTGGTGCTTGGCAGGATGGAGCCGTGATTTGGTCTGTTTATTCTGTTTGATACAGGTGGAGGATGATCTTAAAGTGGAAGCTAGCTGCGACCGACATGCGCAGGGTCCAGTGGAGAGAAAAACTATTCCTCTTTTCTATTCTCTCATGAGAGTTGATATGAAAACACCTATGCTGTCTCTGTTTGCTTTTTATTACATGTTTTTCTGGATGCTAATGGGTACTGAAGCTTTGATGTTGGGGGTATGTGCCTATTTGTTATTGTTAACAAAATAGATGAAATTTACAGGCACCGAAACTGCATTTTGGGTGCAGTTCGAATGAACAGGGGTCTTGTTATTGTTAACAATATGCATTGATTGAACGCAATTTCATTCATCTTTCAGCAGGCATAAAGCAGACATACATAGAGCATATAAACGAACATGACCAAAAGAGGTTGAATGTCTGAAGAATTACCTTCGCAGCTTCAAGAGAAGATAAAACTTTCCTTTTTGTTTTAGTCTCCTTTTCTTTACTGGATTCAATCTCCTTTGCTTCCCCCGCCGAACTTCTCCTTCAGTAACCAAAATGATCTTGCAGGCACTGGAAAGTGAAGTGGAGTGGACTGCTAGGTTCCTCCAACACTCGTTGCTTCTCCTCCTTTTTTCCCTCCTTTCTCTCTTTTGACCGTGATGAAAAAAACCTTTTCAAAAGCCCACCCCCAACTTCTCTGTCCTGCATCCTGTGAGATATCTTCTGGCATGGGATTTCCCTTTTGTTTTTTTCTTTCTTTGATGTTCACTGTATCGGCCATCAGTAGGCAGAAGTTTGCTTTCAAAAAAAAACATTCTCCTTTGATGTATACTTGCAGTCGTAAGTAGGGAATTATGGGAAGAGGAGCCTCTGCCTTTTGTTACTGCCCTTGTAAATGTCCATTTTGAGCATTGTTTTTTTTGTAAATAGTATACGCTACTTTTTGCTTTTTTCTCTGAACCTTGCATACTGTTGTTTTACGCTGCAGGATGGAGTTGACCTTATTTTTTCTTTTCCTTTTTTTTTTTTTTTTTTTTTTTTCTCTTTCGTTTCAAAATAAAATTAGGTAACTAATATGTATATATGTAATAAAATAAATAAATAAATAAGAAGGTAAAATTAAAATATAAATTAAAAATAAAAATGAAAGAAAATAACATAAAATAAAATAATAAATAAATAAGAAGGTAAAAATAAAGTATAAATTAAAAATAAAAATGAAAGAAAATAACATAAAATAAAATAAACCTATTATAGTCAATCCGGACGAAATTGGGTGTTGACAGCTGCCCCTCTTTACTTAGATATTACTGGATAATATGAAAATTTGATATTTTCATATTATTGAAGTAAAAGCTAAGTAAAGAAAGAAACACTAATTTCGTTTGGATTTCAAAATGAACAAGAAACAACAGGGAATTCTGAGGGTGCCACCACCCTATGGATGGGTGAATAAGGTGTAACAACCTCGTGGAGGGTATAACAACCCTGCGGATAAGTGAATGAGGTGTAACAACCTCGTGGATGAATGAATGAGGCGTAACAACCTCGTGGAGGGTGTAACAACCCTATGGATGAAAGATTGAGGTGTAACAACCTCGTGGAGGGTGTAACAACCCTATGGATAAGGAATGAGGTGTAACGACCTCGTGGAGGGTGTAACAACCCTATGGATGAAATGAGTGAGGTGTAATAACCTCGTGAAGGGTGTAACAACCCTATGGATAATGAAATGAGGTGTAACAACCTCGTGGAGGGTGTAACAACCCTATGGATAAGGAATGAGGTGTAACAACCTCGTGGAGGGTGTAACAACCCTTTGGATGAAATGAGTGAGGTGTAATAACCTCGCGAAGGGTGTAACAACCCTATGGATGAAGAATGAGGTGTAACAACCTCGTGGAGGGTGTAACAACCCTATGGATGAAGAATGAGGTGTAACAACCTCGTGGAGGGTGTAACAACCCTATGGATGAAGAATGAGGTGTAATAACCTCGTGGAGGGTGTAACAACCCTATGGATAATGAAATGAGGTGTAATAACCTCGTGGAGGGTGTAACAACCCTATGGACGAAGAATGAGGTGTAATCAAAGGTTCGACGATTGTCCTACAGAGGAGCGCCGTCGTAGAAGGAAAACCTGTATTCAAATTTTGGAAACATCAGTAGATATTGAGCCGATCATTGAAGAGACTTAGAAGCAAAGGTTGTGTTAAACTTTCACTATTTCTCTTTCCCCTTAAGGATTTTTCAAACGTTTTTCCTTACTTCTCATGAAATGTATGATGTAATGCCACGAGGGTGCATGAGTGCATAAACACATGAGACCTTTATTTCGTT